>NC_056731.1:1203298346-1203535846 GCF_019279795.1 Protopterus annectens
TAACTTTCTCATAAGGCCAGATTTTTCAAACTCCCAAGCCATCAATTTTCAGTTCCCAGAAATGCCATGCTCTGTATTTTACATTCCAGAAAAGTACAAATTTTTCCTCATTTTTTTTAATCAATTCTTCTCAAAGCTACTATGTTCAAACAGGTAGCACTTTCTCTTCTGTATCCCACACTGGTATTCACTTGAGTTACGACCTGTTCCCCTTTTTTTCTATTCTTATTTTCCACTTCATTTAGTCCACTCTTTGTTCAGCTGTACCTATTACTTAAAATTTTCTCTGGCTGCCCATTTCTCTTCTGTCTTCAAGTCTATTTTTCTCCTTTCTCTGTCTCTTTTTTCCTGTATTTTTCTGGCCTTAAAATGGAAAATAACTGCAATAACAGTTTCAGGTGTACATTGAATAGCTCAATATTAATTTGTTATGTGAACTCTATCCTTTTGGTAGAATGATGTAACCTTGACACCAAAATCTTTATGTTTTTGCACCGTAAAACCTAAGCTCACTCATTTTATAATGTACATATTTTGTAGCCCATTATATTGCTGAGAGTATGCCTCCATATGAATGCACCAATGATTGCTGACCACATAACTAACAGTTGACTGTAACATTTTGTAATGAGGGAAGTATCTTCCATGATTATAGTAATCAAATATATCTTGGGATTGTGATTCAAATCATTTCTTTCTAAATGCAAGGCAATGATATATGTGGCCACCAATACTCCTAATTCAAACTAGTCAGTATGGAGTTGTGGCCAAGGCATTCCAGTACATCCTCTCCAAAAATACATCTGAGTACCAGGATAAAGACCCATCTAAGTCCATTTGGGGTACACTGCTGCCCTTTCAGATTCAATGCAGGTAAGAATGTAGTCAATGCTTTCAATACACTGAAAAGTAAAGACAAGAGAACTGAATTAGCAATAAATTTCTCAATGCACCCCCAGCCAGCTCTGCAGTCTGTACCCCAATGGCTTGATTGCTCTCAGTCTCCATTCCTCCACCCCTTTTGTTTTATATTTTATTGAATGTACCCTAAACAAGCCTTTGACCACCATCTCTTAGTCTGCATGACGAGGTCTATGAGTGGCCCTTTCATGTCCATGTCTAAAACCCATTCAGTGTGAAACACTATGTCTTAGGGTAAGGGCCTATATTAATTGCATTTACTTAGTCACATTTGTTTACTGGGATGGCCAATCTGGAAATACTTCCATTTTCAGAAGGGGCTTGGAGATAGAAGAGCTGAAAAATGCAAGGTGATTCAAACTAATAATGTATAAGATACAAAATATGGCATGCAGTATACAGCAGTACAAAATGCAAAAAAATATATAAAAAAAACACGCACAGATATATCTTATTAAAATAGCACAAACATGCAATATACAAGTAATACAAAAGAGCAGAGGAAGCAATGAATAAGATTAGGATATTCTGACTGGAAAATTCATATATTCTGCCTGCATGGCCTTATTTAATAAATCCACAAATTGCTGTACCCTAAAATTATTGTCTAGCTGCAGCTGAAATATCCCCTGCTTTTCCTGTTTTGGAAAGTTTTGCACTCACAGGTATTTGCCTATGTGACTGAATATGTCAAACGGCCTTCACTTAGCCTAAGTACCACTCAATGCCTCTTATATAGCTAGTCAGTTTTTAATTTCTCCTTCTAACTCAGGAACTTTTGATCCATAACTATTTCATGCCCCCAAGTTAGCTGATGTCCACTGCCCCCACCCTAAATATCCAGCTACTCACATCCCTGAAGGCATCATAGTACAAAAAGAGGGGAATCACTACCAATTTGGTATATGTCACATAATTAAATCTGACCTTATACAATGATCTCATGACTGTGGGAAGATGCACTTTTCTCGGTGGTAATCTGTGATACACTTTACATGTCTGGATTCATCCTTATTCTTTTACCAGCTTACTGGCTACACATTGATTGGAAAAGCTGGTCAAACTCAGAGCTGCCATATCTGTTGTGACTGCATGCACCACTTTCCTAACCCTCCCTGTATTAACCAGGTACCTCAGCATCAATGAAACTGAGCTGCTTTGAAGAGGCAACAGCCAAATAATGTTTGAAAGCATTCTACAAGCTCAGCTGTATGCTTTCTTAATTCTGGGAGACAAAGACTCCCTTATGAACAAAGCTGCATGGCTTGTATAATCTGCCAGACCTCATGTGGTACAGAGCAGATTCTCTTCTGGGGCCAGAGACCAATATTATTCCAATGCTTTTCTATTCCCCTCTTCTTTGTGCCAGCCCCACCTGCCCCTGAGACATTAAGCTAAAGTTTCTGAAATTCTAACCTACCTGGAGCCATTGACCTGTAGCTGAGAGTCACAGGACTAGAGCTCCAGTACTGGCTTTATTTGTAAAATCCCTCTTCTAACTAGCCTGGTTCTTTTATCTTGAATGTTTTCCTAAGCCTCCAACCTTTTTCATGTTGTAAAAAAAAAAGGCTGTGTCTCTGGCCTCCACTCATTATAGTAATCTGACTTCCAAAGTCCCACCCTCCGCTCTTTTCCACAGACCTATAATACCGAGTGCCCATTCAGCAAACCAGTATGGCTCTTGAGTAAACTACCTTTTACTACAAATTGTCTCCTGCTCATTTTCCCACAGTGATATCCTCACCATACTCTGAGAGATCGTAAATTAATCCTGCTCCATCCTTGGCTGATAAGAGATTTATTTTATTATTTTGCACTTCAGTTAACTGCTTTAGAGTGCCACAGTTTTATTTTTGCTTCATTTGTTGATTTTGCACTTTAATCACTTTAAAGGTCTCCAATACTTTAAATTGCCTTGTCCAGGAAGTTTGTTTAAGTTGTTTTGTGGTGACATTATACTCTCAGACAATCTTTTTTGTATCGTTACCTTAAGAGGACTAGGATAGCCCATCTATTGGCAGTACGTGGTGGCCTAGTCTGAGTATAGATTCATAGGTATTTTACTAGGCTAATGACCACAAGGGTCTTTTTAAGCCTAGACATGCATACCAAATCTCTGACAAGTTCTATAATTCTTGATAGGTGTAAGCAGGGGCTTGGGAGGTGAAACATGTACAAGCAGACGTCTGAGAGATGAACCATTTAAAGGATCCCTGTGTCCATTAAAGGCATAGGTGCCAAACCAGGGATTAATTTCCTGTTTCCCATCCAACTGTACAAGTTACACTTGAATTGGGCTAGCGAAGAAATCTACTTTACATGGATGGGGAGCCTTTTCCAGAAAAGGGGTAGTCTCTGGGATACATACCTGTCTCTCCAGCAGGCCTTATTTATGTCACACGCAAGGTTTAAGTCTTTAGAACAGGTAAGTCTGATGCTGTTTGTTTTGCAGATATGCAGGAGGTCCATCAGAGTGGGGTCTGACAATGCCTTGTATGCTAAGCATAGATCTCCTCTCAACAGCAGGAGACAGAATACAGGGATAGGCCTTGAGGCAGTCTGCATAGGACATTTTACTTATGCCCTGTATTCTTTTAGTGAGGAACGTCTGTGGATGTTCCATTTGTAGACTATGCCTGGTTAGGTATATGCCAAACGGGCATTGTACTGAATAATAGTGCCCACCCCCATTCAGTCTATCTTGCTCTTTTAAATATAGTGTCTGCCCATTAAAACTTAACTTTTTAGACAGCTAAAACTTAAGTTACCCACTTTCATATCTAACTGCTTAGTGCACATTGCAGTGTTCAGGATAAACCATTTTTTTCATCTTACCTGTAAGCATTTATTTCAAGACCTCCAGTTATTGGAGAGCCCACATTCTGCCTCTCCATAGTCATATTAAGATCAATGTTTCTGTTTTCTCCTGGTGAGAGAAGGAGTGCAGGGACATTATTTCCTGGAGACTGCTGATCACCAGAAAGCCTAATAACTGCTTTATAGGTGACAGCTTGGAATCTGTGCTTATATTCTGATCCTGGTGAGAGAAGGAGCAGAGTGCATTGATTGCTGACTCTTTCTGGTTGGATAATGAGTGTCTGTGCCGAATGTACCTGATTGGTCTGGTTACTGTTTGAGGCATCTACCAGAAACAGGCTACAAGCCTACAGACCCTTGCATCATCTGGGACAAGACTGTGGATCACCAAACAGGCTGTGGCCTGCTTCTCTTCTTGGGATTGGTGCTAACATTTTGCTTCTGGTGAGAGAAGAAGCAAAGGAGTATTGTATCCCAACAGAGTGAAGCTGTGCTGAGACCAGCATTAGTAGTAGCCAGGCAGTAGCCATTCATACGACTCCCCTATTTTCATTATTCTTGACAAGCTAATTCTTTATTTTCAGTAAGTACTGCTTGATTTGTTTCTAACTTCAGAATATCTGCCTAAATACTTCATCCTTAAATTTTCAGGGTCTACGTATTAGTTTCACCTCAAGTGACTGGCAGTGCTCTGTACAGACTCAGACACCTTGCATGACATTTTTTCATTAAAAGCATAATCAAAATTTCTCCAATACCTAGTTGCACACAGGACAACTAGTTTGCAGTGACAAGCACTGTCCACATAGTTGAAAACCAGATATTCCTGACAGTGACTGATATTTTACTCCAACTGTCTGATCAATAAAAAAGGGTCTGCTGCCATGGATATGAACTTTCCTACTGTTTCCGTTACCAGCTTAGCGGATATGGGCATTCTGAAGCAATGTAGAAATTGCCTCATGTTTGCTGACAACTAGTTAATTCTCAAACAAACTGATATGTTAAGTGAGAGATGAATTTAAATAATGTCACTGAAGGCAAAGCTCTCGCATAAAAGTACTCTTAATATCAATAAGGTTGGCAGTAGCACACACGCTGCACTCATCATGCGTAATTCAAAGCAGACATATAGACTCGCATTTGGTGAAGCACTTACATGTAACCTTCCTAAACCACAAAGACCTCCTAGATGAAATACACATAACAACTACCCTCAGCAGCCTCAAATGAGCTCTTTCAAAACAACATCCACATCAACACATAGAGCTATATCTTATGGAGCCTCTACCTCTAAGCCCATAATGCAAGTCACCACACAATCCAACATTTTAATCATTGGAGACTCCATTGTGTGACACACCGATGTCCCTCTCACCAGGCTAAGTAAGGAGAAAGTTACAGTCAGTTGCTTACCAGGGGCTAGGATCTGCCACATTTCACATGCAGTCAGGTCACTGGACCACAATTACCAATATGACTCAGTCATAGTCCATGTGGGAGTAAATGACCTGATACATACCTCCCTAGACTATATGAAGAGAGACATCATGGAGCTCTCAGAATATGTGTCTCAAGATGGAATGAGCCTAGCACTGAGCAGCATTTTACCTTCTCCAAGGATGATGACACAATATGAGCAAAAGATGTTTGACTTTAATAATTGGCTTAGTTTCTGGTGTCATTTCAAGGGGGTGCAATATTTGTCAGCATGGAAGGAGATGGTCAACAGACCCTGCTGCTTTGCCAGGGACAGTCTGCACCTCTCCCCTCTAGGCTTTTGAATATTAGCTAAAACATTGTCTTCCCCCATAGTGCCATTTCTAGGCAATGCCAAACTGAAAGTACGTCAGACATAGCAAATCAAAACCAAGAAAATCTAAACGTATTACTGCTCAATGCTAGGAGTCTAAACAAAAAAACTCCACTCCCTAGAAGCTCTCTTTACCCTAAAAGATGCTGATGTCTGCGCGGTCACTGAGACATGGTTTAAAGCCACGGACAGCAAACCAACAGTGCAGGGTTATAATGCCTTCCACAAATTTATGTCAGCTACTTCGCAGGCAGGGACTAAAGGTGGAGGTGTCTCGATTTACATCAAAAATAAATATACTTCAAGGCTGGTCAAACAGGACAATGCACCTGAGCTGCTCCATGTTCAAATCACCATTGGTAAAATCCAATACTACTTCCCTGCAAGCTATAGGTCCCCCTCTATGACCAAAGAAACTCATACCATGTATTTAAACTTATTAGAAACACTTACTATTCAACCCAGTACCATATTCACGGGTGACTTTAATTACCCCATTATTAATTGGGAATTCTACACGACACCAAACGTACATGCACAGAGATTCCTGACTTTTGTAAACACAGACTCCCTGGACCAGATAGTCAATACACCAAGCAGGGGTGCAACCATACTGGATCTGGTCCTCACTAATATGGGAGACTGCTACACTCCCCCTATTGTAATGCCTTCCCTGGTAAGGTCAGACCACAAAATGGTCTCCTTTGAAGTAATAATAAAACCTGGACCCCCAACTAAACCTGGAATATTCAGGAAATATTCTAAGGCTAACCTCCTGCTATTAAGTGAGAATCTGGCAAAAATCAAGACCTGATAAACCCTGAGAACACTTCTGCCTATGCAGAACTGTTCAGAGAAACCCTTTGCAAGCATGTCAATAGCTGCATAGAGGCAGCTGTACCCACCAGGAAGAAGTACAGAACTAACTCAAAAAACAAACCACCCTGGTGGAATCACAAAATCAATCAGCTGTATAACAGGAGGAAGAAAATCATGGCAAAAATTAGGAAGTGCAGCACCCAGCAGGATAAAAGCACTCTCATCAAATTAAACAAACAACTCAGAGGACAAGTAAAGTCTACCAAAGCCACATTTGAGATAAGTTTAGCCTTCCAGGCTAAGGACAACCACAAAGCATTCTTTAGCTATGTCCACAACCTCAAAGGCATTACACAGTTGTGTGCAGAGCTCACTGTAAATGGAGCCACCTATACTGAGCCAGAAGATATAGCAAACCTCCTGGCTGATAAATTCAACTCCAACATTACTCCTCTCTCACCCTCAACCTTCCCTCAGGAAATATCATCAAATATAACTCCCACTATTATCACTATGGAACAGGTTCTTAATGCTCTCTCTAATGGGCCCAAAAAACACCCTAGGATGACTTCTGAATAACATGAAACATGACCTATCAAGGCTTCTGGAATTACTATTTAACTGTAGCCTCTGATCAGGCTTTGTGCCTCATGAATGGAGAAAGGCAACAGTCATCCCTCTGCACAAAGTTGGGCCATCTACAGACTCTGGAAACTACAGACCCATAAGTCTCACTAGTCTTATATGTAAAGCCATGGAAATAATTATCATGGAGATGATTAACAGAGATATAGTAAACCTCCAGACACTGGACCCAATCCAGTTTGGTTTTGTCAAGAGCAGATCATGCCTACTCAACCTGGTGGACTTCTTTGAGAAAATCACCAAAGCAATGGATGAGGGCAAAATTGTTCACACTACCTACCTTCACCTGGCCAAGGCATTTGACACCATACCCCTCTTGGGCATTGTTGACAAACACAAGAGGTTAGGCACAAACCCGTATGTCACCCAGTGGATAGCCAACCCAGGAAGTTAGAACTGGGGAGTCCACCTCTACAAAAAGGCCAGTCACAAGTGTAGTCCCTCAGGGATCAGTCCTTGGACCGCTCCTTTTTGGCCTTTACTTCTCAGAAGTCAAGGCCAATGTCAGTGGTCTCTGGCTGAATAAATTTGCATATGATTGCAAATTAGGAGCTGTTGCTGAATCTCACACTGACTCAAATGTTCTCCAGGAGGGGCTGACAACTGGTGCCAGAACCATGGACTAAAAGTAAATGCCAAGAAATGCATAATAGTCTCCTTTGGGAGGTCATCCATTCCTGGTAACTATCATATTGACAACACACTCCTTAGAGTTGTTGCAGTAGTCAGGGACTTAGGGACACCCATACATAGTAATTTAGCCTTTGATCATCATGTGTCTACAGTGGTGAAAAAAATCATTCTATGTTGTGCAACCTATAAACAAAGGTATGGCATTTAAGTCCAAGGAAGCCACTATTCCACTGTATTTGGCATTCATCAGACCTATCATTGAGTACAATGACCCCTTTGGTATGTACCTAACCAAGCATATCCAACAATTGGAAGGCATATCCAACAACTGGAATGTCCACAGAGGTTCCTCGCTATTGAATATCTTTACTAATGACCTATACTCTTCTTGCCCACTCTCTTGTGCCATCCAATGCACTGATGATTCTACAATGTTCTCCACCTCAGACAATATCACCCACCTTCACAGCCTCACCCAAGAATCTTTACACTCTGTCGAAAAATGCTTAAATTCCGATCAATTGTTGCTTAACCCAAAGAAAACAAAACTTCTTCTATTTCTCCCTAAATCTCTCCAACATCATAAACATACCTTTACTGTCACCTTACTTAACAACACTATCATCTCTGTTGAATCCCACACTAAATTGCTAGGAGTCATTATTGACGACCAGTTAAAATTTAATCTCCATATTCAGCAGTGCATTAAAAAGACACATCAAGAGCTAGGCCTCCTATACAGGCATAAAATATTCCTCACAAATACTGCTAGGCTCTTTCTACTACAAGCTTTCCTACTGCCCACCCTACTGTATGCTGCCCCCATTTTTACTAACATCCAAACCAATCTTCTGTCTAAGCTGGAAATCACCTATAATAAAATAGCTAGATTCGCTGCTAACCTACCCTACCACTCTCACTACTGCCTAGCTCTAAAAAACCTGCACTGGTTAGAAATTCCTCATCAACTCCTACTATGCCAGCTTCTCCTGGCTCACTCCATCTTACATGAACCCTCCTCCTGTCCCTCACACTCCACCCTCATTCAGCCTTATACACCCAACCGAGATCTCCGTAGTATCAAACAACATCTCCTACAAGTGTATAAGTCCAATAAAAATATTGGAAAACCACTCTACAGCTGCTCAGTGGCAAATGCTTGGAATAAACTTCCACTAAATGTTAAACAGATCCCATACCCAAAATTTTTAAAAACACTCTAAAGGATAATCTCCAAGTGTCTTGGAACTGCTCTTGTAATGACCCTACTTAATCCATTTCTCCTCCTTAAATTACTACCACAGCAGCCTTTTTACTGCATTCCCCTGTCTGCCTCTCCACATAAAGACTGATAGCTAATTGAGCATTTTAGCCTTACAATACCTGGCAGTAAATTATTATATGCAGCTCTGCTTACCACATTGTACATAGAACTATTTCAAAAAAGGCATTACTTACTCTGAATGTCTTTTTACACAGAATTGTACACTGTAAAAATCAATCTATTGACCTTTTTACCATGTTGTTTTAGTTTTCTCTTAGCTGATTTGTAATTTTATAATTGTCTTAGATTTTGTTATTATTTCTGCTTTATTAACTTATTTTGTTATTGTTACTGTACATGGAGCTTTTCTCCTTGGGCCTCTGCTGAAAAGGGGCTTTTTTTTGCCCAGTCGGACTAACCCAGTTAACAAATGTCAAAAAAATAAATAAATAAGAATACAGGGCATAAGTAATATGTCCTATACAGACTGCCTCAAGGCCCTATCCCTGTATTCTGTGTCCTACAGGCTTTTGAGGGGAGATCTATGCCTTGCATACAGGGCATTGTCAGACCCCCACTCTGATGGACCTCCTGCATATCCACAAAACAAACAGCACCAGCATTACCCATTCTAAAGATTTAAACCTTGCTTGTGGTATTAATAGGGCCTGCTGGAGAGATAGGTATATATATCCCAGAGACTACCCTGTTTATGGGTAAGACTCTCCATCCATGTGAAGCAATGTTCTTCCCTAACCCAATTTAAGTGCAACTTGGACAATTGGATGGGAAACTGGAAATTCATCCCTGGTTTGGCACCTTTGTCTCTAATGGACACAGGTAACCTGTAAATGGTTCATCCCATATGCCCATGTTTACACTTATCAAGGGTATCAGCACTTGCCAGAGATTTGGGATGCATTGCTAGGCTTAAAAAGGCCCTTGTTGTCATTAACCTAGTAAACACGTATGATCCTATGAACCTATGATAGGTCTGATGAATGCCAAATATAGTAGAACAATGACTCCCTTGGACCTAGATGCCATACCTTTGTTTATAAGTTGCACATCCTAGAATGGTTTCCTCACTACTGCAGACATGCAAATAAAACATAGCCTAGTCTTTGTAAACCAGCAGCACTATGGTTTCACAAAGTCCTAGACGGGTGGCACGAACACCACTTTAATAAATAAGACACCACAGAGCAGAAAATATAAAAAAAAACAACAAATGATAAGCGCTTTCTTTCCAGTAAATTCAGAATGTCCCTAATTTATTGGGACAAAAGCACTTATAGTTTGTTGTTTTTAAATATTTTCCTGCTTTGTGATGTCTTCTTTATTAAAGTGGTGTTTGTACCATTTTTGTTGGATTTCATGAAATTATAGTGCTGCTTTTTTACATGGACTAGGCTATGTTTGGTTTTCCAGGTTTGTTGTGGTGGACTTATTTACTGTAGACATATTCTGTTCAAAGGCTAGATTATTGTCTAGTACCTGACTAGTGGGTCAACTCTAAGGGGTGTGTTGTCAATATGATAGCTACCACGGCTGGATGACTTCCCAAAGGATACTGTTATGCATTTCTTGGCATTTAGTTTTAGTCCAAGACACTGACACTGGTTGTTTGTATGTCAGCCATTTCTGGAAAACATTTGTATTGTTGAGGGATTCAGTGATAACTCCTAATTTGCAATCATCTGCAAATTTAATCAGCCAGAGGCCATTGACATTGACCTTACTTCAGAAAAGCAACTGCTAAAAAGGGGTGGTCTCAGTGCTCATCCCTGAGGGAATCTGCTTATGTCTGGCCTCTTTGTAGAGGAGGACTCCCCAGTTCTAACTTCCTTGGTTGTATCTTTGAGCCAGCAATCTATCAAATGGGTGACATAAGAGTTGTATCCAACCTTTATGTTTGTCACTAATAACTGAGTTGGGTATTGTGTCAAATGCCTTGACCAGGTCAAGGGATGCAGTGTGAACCATTTTACCCTCGTCGATTGCTTTGATGACCTTCTTAAAGAAGTACACCGGGTTGAGTATGTATGATTTGCCCTTGTTGAAACCAAACTGAATTGGGTCCAGTGTCTGGAGGTTTCCTGTGTCATTATTGATAATTTCCATGATAATTCTTTCCATGGCTTTGCATATGAGATTAGTGAGACTTATGGGTCGGTAGTTTCAAGGGTCTGTAGATGGTCCATCTTTGTGCAGAGGAATGACTGTTGCTGTTCTCCATTCATAAGGCATGAAGCCTATTTGGAAGCTACATTTAAATAGTAATTCCAGAGGGCTTGATAGGTCATGTTTCATGTTATTTAGAAAGCATCCTGGGATATTGCCTAGGCCTATTGATGAAGTATTCTTGGCCTTAGAGAGAGCATTAAGGACCTGTTCACTAGTGATAGCAGGGGGAATTATATTTGAAGTTATATCCCGAGGGAAGGTTGATGGGGAGAGAGGGGTAAAGTTGGAGTTGAATTTGTCAGTCAACAGGTTTGCTACATCTTCTGGCTAAATGTAGGTGGCTTCATTTATAATGAGCACTGTACACAATTGTGTATTGCCTTTGAGTTTGAGGGCATATGTAACAAATGTCTTGTTGTTATTGGCCTGGAAAGCCAAATTTACCTGAAATTTAGCTTTGGTAAACTTTATTTGTCCTCTGAGTTGATTATTTAGTTTGATGAGAGTGCTTTTATCCTGCTGGTGCTTCACCTCCTAATTTCTGCCATGATTTTCTTTCTTCTGTTATACAGCCTATTGATGTGATTCCACAAAGTTGGCTTGTTTTTTTGAGTTAGTTCTGTACTTCTTCCTGGTGGGTATGGCTACCTTTATACAGCTATTTACATGCTTGTATAGGGTTTCTGTGAACAGATTTGAATAGGAAACAGTGTTCTCAGTGTTTATGGGGGCCTGATATTTTGCCAGGTTCTCACTTAGTAGGAAGTTAGCCTTAGAGTAGTTCCTGAATATTCCAGGGTTTGCCTTTCTGTGGTCTGACCTTCCCAGAGAAGACATTAAACTAGGCAGTGTGCAGCACTCTCCCATAATAGTGAAAACCAGGGCCAGTCTGGTTGCACCCCTGGTCATTGTATTGACAATCTGGTCCAGGGAGTTTGCTTTTACAAAATCCTGAAATCTCTATGCCTGTATGTTTGGTGTTGTATATGATTCTTTGTTAATGGTGGGGTAATTAAAGTTGCCCATGAATACGGTGTTTGGTTGCATGGTGAGTGCTTCCAATAAGTTTAAATACATGGCATGGGTTTTCAGGGTCATAAAGTGGGACCTATAGTGTGCAAGGAAGTGGTACTGGATTTTGCCTATGGTGATTTGAACATGGAGAAGCGCAAGTGCATTGTCCTATATGACCAGTCGTGATGTATATTTATTTTGGATGTAAATCGAGACATCTCCACTTTTAGTCCCTGTCTGTGTTGTAGCTGGTCTAAATGTGTGAAAAGCATTATAACCTTACACTGTTGGTGTGTTGTCCATGACTTTAGACCATGTCTCAGTGACGGCACAGCCATCAACATTCTCTAGTATGAAGAGAGCTTCTAGGGAGTGGAGTTTTTGTTTAGACTTCTAGCATTGAGCAGTAACACCTTTAGATTTTCTTGGTTTTGATTTGCTATGTCGGAAGTATTTTCAGTTTGGCATTACCTAAAAAGGCACTATATGGAAAGACAATGTTTTACCTAATAGCAGAAAGCCTAGGGTGGAGAGGTGCAGACCATCCATGGCAAAGCAGCATGGTCTGTTGACAATATCCTTTCATGCTGACAAATATTGCATCCCCTCAGAATGACACCAGAAACAAAGTCAGTTATTAAAATCAGTTATCTTTTGTTCGTACTGTGGCATCATCCTTGGAGAGGGTAAAATACTGCTCAGTGCTAGGCTCATACCAGCCAGGGGCACATATTGCAAGAGCTCCATGCTGTCTCTCTTCATATAGCATAGGCAGGAATGTCTCAGGTCTTTTACACCCGCATGGACTATGACTGAGTCATACTGGTACTTGTGGCCCACTGACCTGAGTGCATGTGTAATGTGGCAGATCCTGTCCTCTGGTAAGCAAATGACTATGACTTTTTCCTTACTCAGCCTGGTGATGAGAACATCAGTGTGTCTCACAATGGAGTCTCCAATGTGTGGTGGCTTGCCTTTGCCTTATGAGCTTACAAGTAGAGGCTCCATGACATGTGGATGCATGTGGTGATGTTGGTGTCAGGGCTGCTGATGGTCTTTGTTAGGTGCATTTCATCTAGAGTTTTTTGCAGTTTAGTAAGGTTACATTTAAGTGCCTCAACATATGTGTGTCTATGTGTCTGCTTTGAACTGTATATGATGGGTCTAGCATGTATGTTATTCACAGCCTTATTGATATTAGGAGTGCTTTAATGTAAGAGCTTTGCCTCCCGTGACATTGTGTAAAGACATGTCTCACATACCGTATCATTTTGTTTGAGAATTAACTGGTTGTCAGTAAACATGAGGCAATTTGTGCATTACCTCAGGATGCCTATATCCAGCAAGCTGGTAATAAAGATAGTGGGAAAGCTCATACCCATGGCAACATACCTTTTTTATTAATTAGGCAGTTGGATTTAGAATATAAAGTGATGTCAGGACTATCCAGTTTGCAACTCCAGGGCAGTACAAACTAGTTGTACTATGTGCAACTAGATATTGGTGGAATTTCAATGGTATTTTTACAGGAAAAATGCCAACTCAATGTGTCTGTGACAATACAGGGTACTGCCAATCACTTGAGGGGAAACTAATAAGTAGATCTTGATGTTTTATGGATGAAGTATTTAGGCAGATATTCTGAAGTTAGCAACAAATCAAGCAGTACTTACTGAAAAGAAAGAATTAGCTTTTCAAGAATGATGAAAAGAGAGGAGTAAACTGAATGTCTACTGTCTGACTACTACTAGTGTTGGTCTTACACAGCTTCACTCTGCCAGGATACCATAATCCTTTGCTTCTTCTCTCACCAGTAGCAATGCAGTAGTGCCAATCCCAAGATAAGAAACAGGTCAGAGACTGTTTGGTGATCCACTGTCTTGTCTCAGATTATGTAAGGGGATGTAGGCTTGTTTTAGCCCTTTCCTGGTAGATGTCCTGAAAAGGAACCAGAATCAGGAAGGTCAATCAAAAATGCACACTTCCCAACCAGAAACAGTCAAGAATCTATGCATTCTGCTCCTCTTTCTCTCACTAGGAGCAAAATATAAGCAGAATTTCCAAGCTAGCATCTATGAAGCAGTTATCAGGCTTTCCAATGATCAGCAGTCCCCAGGAAATAATGTCCCTTTCCGCCTTCTCTCATCAGGAGCAAAACAGAAGCACTAATCCCAAGATGACTAATGAGAGGCAGAATGCAGGCTGTTTAATAATTGGAGGTCTTGGAGTAGATACTGCAGGTTTTAAAGGTTAGATGGAAAAATGGGTTAATATCCTAAGATCTGCAGTGT
Organism: Protopterus annectens; assembly: GCF_019279795.1. NCBI lineage: Eukaryota > Metazoa > Chordata > Ceratodontiformes > Protopteridae > Protopterus > Protopterus annectens. The sequence goes on from NC_056731.1 coordinate 1,203,312,751, forward strand.
GCTCTAGTAGTTAGATATGAAAGAGGAGATAACTTAAGCTTTAGCTATCTAAGTGGAGAGTCACACATTTTAAAACATCAAGATAGATTGGAAGGGGGTGAGCACCTTTTATTCTGGTTCTATGGAATACAGTGAGATGGTCAATAAATTTAAATAGTTAAGGGTAGTGATTTCACAAAATGATAATTTTGTGCTTACTCCAATAGCCAATGAAAGAGGAGAGGGAAGGAGATATGTGGTCAAATTAACATAAGGGGTGAGCAACTAAAAAGACAGTTGAGTTTAAAACACAACAGGCCAGGGTAAAAGAGTGGGGAAAAAACCTACTGTGTGTCTCACAACAGACACAGCTGTGGCCCATACCTCTCAAACTCTTAGTGCAAACATTAGGACCAAGCCTAAAATAGTTGGGGGACAGAGGCCCAAAAATAGGGACAGATTTTAAATATTGTTCATATGAACTTAGAAATTTGCGAGAATAACAGGATTTTAGTTTGCATGGATTTTCTGAATTATATTAATTCTGAAACTGAAATGTATGTCATTATTTAGGGACTATATTATAAACACAAATGTTTACTTACCCGAATATCTAAACGTCGACACATATCCCGCGAACCGCATATACACTGAACGCACTAAACCACGAAATTCAAAAAGCCGAACTGTCATAATTGTCCCACCCCACCACCCACTACATACCACCTACACAAACAAACTAAATAAACCACATACATACATTAACCAAAACCCTACTTCTAACCTTAAACTAAACCCTACTTCTAACCCTACACTAAATCTTACATATACCACCATGTATGCACTTAACTTAACACGCACCCTAACCATAAGGTCCGTAACTATCGCACACTTTAGTTACTATGGCATGCTAGCATTTGTCTGCACCAAGTTGTTTTTAGTATATTAGTATGGTCTATTTGCATAGCTGCACCTTGTTCACTAATGTTATTCATGTAATTGTGTTGTGTGTAGACAGCTCATACTGGTGTCTAATTATTTCTATATAATTGTGCTGTTACTGGTGGACATAATCACATTAGAGAACCACAACAGATTGCTGCTTGCTATATTTTTATCTGTGACTGCATAATTGTCTGAGGTTTTTTCTAACAGACGTTCTTCCAATTGGCTCAGTATCTGCATATACTAGTAGTTGGTTCAAGACATTGTCCTGCATGCGGTAGCTATTTGCTCAGTTTATTTTTTATAATCTTTATAATACATGTTTACCATCTCAAAAGTGCTTACTCCTCTCTGTACTCTTCTTTTCTAGACCTAACACCACTCTTAAGTATTCAACTGCGGTACCACCTTTAACATTCTTGTAGAAAAAGCGCAGTCCGGGTCTGAACTGTCTGCAAGCAGCTAAAATTAACTTTGAGTATGTGTCTACCTGTTTGAGCCAATATTTATTTTTCCCTGGAGAGCACTCTGCTTTGGCTTAAGCAGCCCCCCCCCCCCCCCACACACACATCTTCCACTTTCTCTCGTATTCCCTTCTGTTAGCAAATAGTATCCATAACTGCTCAATACTGTGTGTTTCTTAATTTAAACTGAGACCACAGTAGCCTACTGATGCAAGGTTATCCTGTTTTTCCACCTGAGAAATGGTTAAGAAATTACTTACAGTTTCAGAGCAGTCCATGGTCAATTGTGATTGTTTCTTAAACACAAACTTGTCTTTGCTTTGGCTCATTAGCAGCAGTACAAAGAACTGCCTGCTCACACCCTTGTTCACCCCTCCCCCTTCCCTGTTCATTACCTTAAGACAATCCCAAAGTTAATAAATATTACCTGTGGCAGGCACCATTTTTAAAACTACAACCACCCTTGTCACTATCATATGTTCATTTATCAGTTAACTCTGTTAACTGATTGTTTCCAGCCCCCTCATATGAGCAACTAACAGGGTCTCTACCCACTTCACTCCCCACCCTGCCCCCTATTCCCTCCAGCCCCCAGTGGTCCCACCTTTATTGCACTCACAAACCCCTCCCATCTTTCCAATAGCCAACCACAGCGCTAACCCAACACTATCTCCTCTATCTTCCCACTACTGTCACACCTCCTCAGCTAACATGTACAAGCATACCTTACCTATGCTCACTGCATGCACTCTCCTTGCATATCTTACATCCTACCAAAGCTCCATCATTCCCCCACTCAACAACTGCCACTGTACTACTACTCACACCACCACTCATGTCTCACCCTCACTCAGCTCCCCTCCCACCAGCTCAAGAACCATCCCTATGCACCCCCCCACATACTCTACCAACTATATTACTCAAATATAAAGCATACCTACAACTTAACATAGTAACCCTCCCACCATACCTATTACCCACAGAGCACAATCATAAAGTTTCCCTTATAAACAAATACATTCAAATACTGAGAAAACTAATAACCTCATGCGTATCAAAACTAGCCCTAAGTGGAGACATCCACCCCAACCCTGGCCTTATCGTCTCCAACCCCATTCTTCATAATCAGACTAGAAACCACAACTTCTCCCATATTACAGCTAATAGAAAGCCAAGTGACTTCCTTCTACTAAGCCTAAATATTAGAAGTATATCCAACAAAGTCCATGTACTCCATGCCACCATAGACTTGTACTCCCCAGATATAGTCATCCTGACAGAAACCTGGCTAAAACCTCACAATACCAGTGAGCAAATACTCCCTACAGGTTAAGGCATACTAAGAGTAGACCAGCTAAACAAGAAAGGAGGCGGTGTAGCTAAAATATTTAAACAGCATCTAAACATCCTGATCTTAAAATCATCAGCTCTCCAAACAGGCAATGATGAAATAATATATACCAACCTCAAAATAAACCAAAACAAAACCATCAACATAATTGGATGCTACTGCCCACCTGGCCAAAACATCCCTCCACTAGAAAACCTCCTCAGCTGGTCTACCCACCATCTCCCCCCCAAGAAACTATAATTTTAAGTGATTTCAATATTGACTGGCGATCCTGTTCTGGCAACCGTCCATCCCATCATGTAAACCTTCATGGCTTCACCCAACTAGTCCAGTTGCCAACGAGGATAAATAAAACTCCAGCAAGCACACTACCCTGTATTGGATTCTAGTCTGTAAGAGCCCCCAGTCATATATAACAGGCTGCTTATCAGATAGCCTCAGTGATCACTCCCCAACATTCCTACTCATAAAATACCTATACCAAGCTAAACCTGTCATCTACCATCAAATACGTAAAAAACTAAACTTTAACCCACCCACATTCATCTCATCCCTCAAAGAATGTAACTGGCATCCTCTAAAGTACCTCAGTCTAGATGACGCAGTTGAATTTTTAATACTACCTTCCTAAACATCCTTAATTACCATGCCCCCATAAGATTTTCCAGAACCAAAGCACAACCTTCCCCATGGCTACAGAAAACCACTAAGTCAGAAATGAAAAACAGGGATAAAGGCTGGGAGCACTGGCACAAAACCAAAACCCCCTCAACTAGACAGAAATTCCTAGAACTACGCAATAGAGTCAAAAAGCTAATAAAACAGGACAAATTCCAATGCTGCCAGTCTGCTCTAGACTCCTCACAACACAGCCCCAAACAATTCTGGTCCTCCATAAACTCCATCCTCCACCCAGGTAAAGTCAGTACCCCTCCTCCTAACATCCCTCACTCCTCAGAAAATATTGCTACCTCATTCAACACACACTTCACCCAAACCATACTATCACTAGCTAAACAACACAACCCCCCTCCCCTCCAACCTACACCTTCAACTAGTAATCTCCCCACTGCCTTCCCTTTTTCTCCTGTACCTACCTCAAACATAAAAAATCTCTTAACTAAACTTAAACCCACCAAATTAGCAGCAGACAACCTCCCAAGTGAATACCTACAAATTGCAGCTGATGCTTTGGCCTACCAAGTATCCATCTTGATTAACTGGTCTCTGTCAGAAAGTTATGTTCCCATACTGTGGAAAGTATCACATATAATTCCCCTCCACAAAGGCGGACCCTCCCCAGAACTAACCAGTTACCACCCCATAGCTATTCTCTCTCCACTCTCCAAAATACTAGAGAGATGCAGACACTGTCAGGTCTCAGACTACCTCCTTACTAACAACCCCCTTTCCAGTACTCAGCATGGTTTCCGACCAAACCATAGCACCACCATTGCCTTACTCTCCTTTACTAACACTATCCTTCAGCATAGAAACAATGGCTATCTCTCCTCTGCTACTTTCCTAGACCTATCTAAAGCATTTGACATGGTCCCACACAAACAACTTATCTCTGTCCTCAATAACCTATCCTTCTTTCAATCAGTCACCAACTGGTTTCAGAGTTACCTGTCTGACTGCCAATAATCCATTGTATGGCAGAATGACATATCTCCCCAACTACCTGTCTGCATAGAGGTTCCCCAAGGATCCATCCTTGGACCCTTACTCTTCTCTGTTTACACCAATAATCAAGCCTCTCTCACCAAACATGGCGCACTCATACAATATGCAGATAACTCAACCATCATCTGCTCAGCCCAGTCCCTACCCAAACTGCAAAATGTCACACAGGAAGCCTTTTCCTCTGTTGAAACTTGGTTATCTGATGCCCAATTAATACCCAACCCAAACAAAACTCAACTACTCATCTTTCAACCCACCAAACATACTCAAAACAACTCTCACTTTAACATCACAGCAAAAGACAACACCACTATATACCAAACTGAACACACCAAATTGCTAGGAGTGGAAATAGACAATAAACTAAAATTTGACATTCACATATCTATGACCATAAAAAAAGTCCACAAAAAACTGGGAGCGTTATACAGAAATAAGTAATTTCTCACCAAAGCAGCAAAGATTTCAATAGCAAATTCCCACCTTATCTCCATCCTACTTTATGCCTCTCCAATATATACCAACCTAAGGCAATGCGATCTAAACAAGCTAGAGACCTGCTACAACAAAATTGCCAAATTCGCCACAGGGGCATCCTACCGTAGTCACCACTGTCTCTCACTTGCTGACTGGGCTGGCTTGAACTCCTTCACCTCCTTCAGTGGTATCAACTCTCACTCACCCACAAACTAGTAAACCATCCACTAAATGTCTCACCATCCAGAATCTACTCCAACCCTATCACACCACCAGACCACTAAGCTCCAGCAACAAAAATCACTTGCAGATCACTAAAGCCAATAACTCTGCTGGTGAAGCACTATTCTCTTGCACCATAGCCAAATTATGGAACTCCCTTCCACCCACAATTACCTCCGTACCATCATGCACCCACTTCAAAACTTTACTAAAAGCACACCTAAAAACATGCTGGCTATGCCCTTGCAACTCCCACTCTAATATCACCCACCCCATCCAACCACTACCTTTCTTCCCACTCCACTAACTACCTTGATTATAGCAAGCTCAGATGCCCATAAGCCTAGTACTTATTATACAGCAGGAACTTCTCATTGTAACATTTGTTAATGTCTGTTATGTACTTCACAGATAAAGATTCTAGTTGTCTACTGATGTACTATGTTCTTCATCTGTAAATATGTTGTAAGTAATTGCTATGTTAAATTGTTAATCCCTATGTAATCCAATGTAACTACTGTCTGTTTATTTTAACTGTGGAGCTTTTCTCCCCGGACCTCCGCTGAAAATGGACCTATGTCCAGTCAGACACTCCTGGTCAACAAATGTAAATAAATAAATAAATAACTTACCTTATGGAGCTATACTGCAGATGGGCCAGCCATGATGATTCGACGTTTCCACTTTCGCGCTTCTGGACAATCTATGTTTTCGCAGTTCGATGAAGATTTGTCGAAATTTAGGCATTCGGGTAAGTAAACGTTCATCCTTATAATATAGACCCATTATTTAGAGACTTCAAACCTTAGTGATTTGCCAGAAAACCGCAAATTGTATGAGAAAAAGACCAAAACTATGAGGCAAACATCTGGACCATCTCTGAAAATCTTGACAGTTTGGAGGTATGCTGTGGTTTCTTTCCTAGTCTGAATATGAAATTAAAAGCAGAATACATGTGAAACACAGTGTAAAGAATATGCAAAATAGAAGTAGGCAGTAAAACAATGCAAACTACAAGAAAGCAAAAACAAACTACCCTTTCCCTTGCAGCAAGTTGTGGCAGATTCTGGGTGAGCTTTTCCAGAAAAGACTTGAAATGTTTTATTTTACCCTTAAATACAAGGTTTAGTCCTTATCTCCAACCTCTGTCCACGGGTAATTAACATTAATTTACCTTTCTAATTTCTGTGTGACTCACAAGTGACAAAGCCTAGTCTAGTCACTAGTCCCAAATGCAAACTTAGTCAGCCCACTATTAAAGGCGAGTGCACCACAGCCTTGTAGCTCACCCAATAGAGGGCCTGACATCATGAATATGCATTTTCCCAATTCCTCCACAGTCAGTTTGGGTATTATGAGACAATGTAACAATTGTATAATTTTCACTGACAACCATTTAATCCTTAAAGAAACAAATGCATTATGCAAGAGCTGTATATACACAATACCTCTAGAGGTAAAACTCATAATAACAATCTGGCTGTCAGAAACATGCCTGTTACATCTACAAGATAAAAAATGCACCCCAGATATAGACCTGCTTATGCTGAGGCACTTAAGTAAAATCTTGCCAAACCACAAAGACCTCCCAGACATTCCACATGCCAAAATTACCGTGAGCATACCCAAAAGCACTCAACAATAACACCCCTAACACTGGACATGCTGCCACACCCAACAGAGCTTAACTACCAAGCCCATAAGGCAGACCAATACACTGCCAAGGACACTAGTCACAGGAGGCTCCATTGTAGGACATACTGGCTCACGACTCAGTTGGCTGAACAAGGATAGTCAGTTGTCTATCATTGCCTAGGATCCGCCAAGTCACACATGTACTCAAGTCATTGCACCACAATTACCAGTATGATTCCATCATAGTCCATGTGGGTGTAAATGACCTGAGACTTACCTCCCTGGACTATATGAATAGAGAAATTATGGCGCTCTTCAACTATGTGTCACATATTGGTATGTGCCTTGTATCGAGCAGCATTCTACCTTCACAAAGGATAATGCCACAATGTGAACAGAAGATGATTGACTTGAATAATCGGCTTAGTTTTGGGTGTCATTTTAGAGGAATACAATATTTATCAATGTGGGAGGACATGGTTAACAAACCACACTGTTTTGTCAAGGATGGCTTGCACTTGTCCCATCTACACTGTCAAATATTGGATGAAACATTGTCCTCCTCCTCCATACAGCCATTTTAGGCAATGCCAAACTGATAAACCTTCCAGTATAGAAAAATCTTCCCATTTCTGCGCAACTCCTGTTGTCTAAACAAGAGGCTGAACTCCTTCCAAGCTCTCCTCACATTTCAGAATGCTGCAGGCACTTATGCAGTTATCAAGACATGGTTTGAAGATGCAGATACTCCCCTGGTAGTGCAAGGCTTCAGTGCCTTCCACACATTTAGACCAGTAACTGCACAGACAGGACTAAAGGTGGATGTGTCTCGATCTACATTAATAACAAGCATACATCTTGCTTACTTAAACAGGATGACACACTGGCATTCCTTCACATTCAGATTACCTTAGACAAAATCCCATACCATATCCTAGGAAGTTAGAGGTCACCTTTTATGTCCCATGAAACACATAGCTCATACTTAGATCTATTGGTGACATTCAGCATTCAACCAAATACCATATTAATGGGGGACTTTAATTATCCATGCACAAACTGGGAATCCTACATGACCTCAAAATTTAGATACAGAGATTCCTAGGTTTTAATGAGACAGTCAACATTAAATGCCTTTTTTTAAAGACAGAAGATTAAACATCAAAACTTAATATAAAGTCTTAAGATAATGGTTATGATTTTGTACTATTGTAGTTTATACTCTGTACATTTTTGTATTTTTGTGTACTTCTTAGGATAATTGTTTTTAAATTACATTATTAATTGTATTATTGGTGAGTGCTCCTTATTGGTTGTACCAGCCTTAAGTACTTGATGGCTGCTACATTATTTTATTTCTGATGAAGTCCTAGTGACAAAAAGCACATTAAAGGGTTTTACATTTAAAAACGTTGTTTACTTCTCCGGTGCTACAGCTTTCTTTTGTGGTTAATATTATTACTTTGGTACCACATTTTACGGCTTTTCTTGTAGTTGGTTTTCACAGATGTCTCCTCCTTATCCATTGCCAAGGTAACACCTAAAATCTGACATACCTTTTGAAACAACTTGAATCCTGCTCCTGTAGCTTCCTTTCCCAACTATGAGATACTCATCCAGATAATGAAATGCTTTGCAAGCTTGCTCCTGATGGTCCCTTATTTATTGAAGGCCCAGCCTGATCATTTGAAATGCAATATGTGAGCACATTCCCCTCTCCAAATTTTCTCTTTTACTTCTTGTAGAATGTGAGCCACGGTAAATTGATAGTTCCTGCTGCCAGGCAAGTCCTTTCATCCTCCTATCACAGGTATAGTGCTGTCTCATATAGGACTTGCACTTGAGGCCATGCCGTTACCTTGTGCCATTATTGACAAAATCCCATTCTGAAGTTTTGTAACTGGGAGCTCCTTGTACTCCCCTTTAACTCCCAGATGTGCTTTGGCCACTTTCTGAAACACTCATAAGTTGTAATAAGCCCCAGTCATTGACTGCCACTGGGAAAACACCACAAGTTCCTGAAATCTACCAACCGCCCCTACCCATAAAGCATTCAAAACATCCATTATTTTTTCATGCAAGTCCTCTATATTAACATGCAATAAATAACTAATCATCCAGCTCAGTTAGTTTTTGTCTATGATTAGTGACTATCACTCTGTTATGCTATTATCTCTGTTGGATTCACTTGTACCATGACTTCTTTTTACCTTCCCACTCAGCATAATCTGAGATGTAGACCTCATCTGCCTCCCTTTTCTTTTAGGATGTTTCCATTTTTCTTGTCCTTTCTCACCTCCTACTACTGGCCTGCTCACATCCTTGCATATTTCGTCCAGCAACAGTGTGCCATGTGATGTATGCATGTTTGTATGCATGTATTTATTTTCATTTGTTAACCAAATAAAAAAACTTGTCCAGGGACTCTTTTCAGCTATGACGTGGCCTAAAGGAAAATCCATTTACAACAAATACAATGAATGAAATATACCTTGTGACAGTGTGCCAGGTAGTGTATGAGTTAATACATACATAATATATACATTTCACAGATGGTGAACACTTTGGCCTAGTATATAAATTTCGTAGCATAACAATTCACGGATAAGAACTATGCACATATTTACATTAGATGCAAAAGAAGCAGTAACTAAAATTATGCATGGAGCAAACAGTTAACAGTTTTGCCTAGCAAAAAAATTTGGGCAGAATAACTAGTTACCTAAAAGCTGTGTACATATTTACAACAAATGCAAGAAGTGCTGGTAACAAAACTTTGAGCATATCACTAGGTGAAACATAGTGTTGTGTTTCAGTGAATTAGGTGTAGATGTAGTGTCAGCTGACTAACCTGTGACTATGAAAGGTAAAGTTGATTAAACACAAGTGTTAAGCTCTAGTAGTAAAAGAAGTTGTATAGATATTTTATTAATCTAAAGTTATACAGATAGCACTAGTGAAGTAACTAGTACAGGTATATGGGATAATCACAGCTATTGCCTCACACCTTTCATGGTGATTGTCCCAATTTGCCATCCTGTAACAAAGGTAAATCAGAACCAATAACTGTTGTGCCCCTATTTGTTAGCCTTAATCATTTCAGTACTGTTTCCACACCATGTCATGTCTTATTGATCATTATGAATAGATTTGCCTGCCTCCAAAGCATAACATGGTTCCCCTAGCTTAAATGAAAACTGAGTGTTTCAAATAGGACTAAAACCCGTGGCCTATAGATCAAATTCTAGTTGCTTTAACATTAGGCTGTTGAAGCAGCTGAGACCACCCAGCCCTAAGACTTTGGCTCCATCACATCCTGTCCCCACAAAATGTCTTAGATATCCAGCAACCCCAAAACACAAATCAGCACAGTGGTTCTCCACCCAGTCACAGAGACCTTGTTCAAGGCCTCAGAGATCACCCTGGCCATACCAGTATATAATGCCTTCCACACATTCAGACCAGAAAATGGACACATGAGAACAAAAAGAGGACTAGTATCAGTATTCATCAAACATAAATATACCTCCAGAATGGTTAAACAGAATGATTCCTTAGAGTTACTCCATGTACAAACAACTATAGGAAAGACCCCTCTCCAAATTATCATCAGCTATAGATCCCCCTCAAAGAACCATGACATCCACACTGCTTACTTGGATTAACTTGAGTCACTCAAAATACAACCAAACACTCTGGTTATGGGTGACTTTAACTACCCATCCATAGACTGGGTAAATTACATGTGTACAAACACACTCGCACAAGGACGATGCATCAACTGACCCTGGGAACTATAGATCCATTAGCCTAACCAGCCTTATCTGCAAGGCCATGGACAGAATCATCATGGGAATTATATACAAGGATATAGGAGACCTTCAAACACTTGATCTGACCCAGTTTGGCTTTTGTTAAAGGGAGATCCTGCCTGTTGAACCTGGTAGACTTCTTCAAGACTATCACCAAAGCCCTGGATGAAGGCAAATCTGTGCATATGGCCTACCCAGACTTGACCAAGGCCTTTATCACAATACCCCACTCAGGCATCATTGAAAAACTCACCCAGCTGGGGGGGGGTCAACCCCTATACTGTCAGGGAGGGTTGCAAACTGGCACACCGACAGAACACATACAGACAAGCAGACCATTTCCAGTGGTATTCCACAGGGATTGGTGCTGGGGCCCCTATTGCTTGGAATCTACTTCTCATAAGTACAGAAAAAACAAAAATTCTGTGGCTGACAAAGTTGGCTGATGACTGCAAATTGGGAGTAGTCACTGATTCCCCAAATGATGACAACATTCTACATGAAGGACTTACGCAAACCAATGATTGGTGCCAAAGTCATGGTGTTAAACTCAATGCAAAAAAATACATTAGCACCTATTTTTTTTTAATTTCTCCAAACCTTTTGGGTTTCTCATACCATGATGGGAATGGACCCCTTTCCTAAGTCAAAGTATGATTAAAGTTCATGAAATTAGTATTGTTCCAATCTTTGATGTCAACCTGAAGTGCTCTTCACAGCACCTGCAATGTGCCCAGTAATGACTCCTTTTGCAATTCGTAAGGAGTTACATGTATTGATAACATATGTAAATATGGCTGTAGATTAATTTTTATCAGATCCATTGCTTATACTATTATTGGGACTGTCTGTGTATCTTTCTTCCACATTGCTCTTGTTTCTGCCTGCAAGTCTTATATTTTATGACTTTGTGTCTTTCTGTATGCAAGACACTGTAGCCACTGGATGTAGTGATTTCAATGATTAATGCTACTTTTCCCTTCAGTTCATGGACCACTATATCTGGTTTACTTGTATCGATCTTTTGAACAGTTGGCAATGGGTGATCCCATGTGATGTAGACTTCAACATTTTCTACAATGCTTTGTGTCTCACATTTCCAGCGTTTTTCAGCTACTTCAATATTATAATGTTCAAACAATCCCCAGTACAGCAGTCTTGCCACATCATTATACCTTTCAGTATACAGTCCTTCTACCATTAGTATATCATAACCAACAACAAGGTGTGCAACTGTTTCCATTTCTGTTTTACAAAACCTACATTTGTCTGTTTCTCTCACATGTTCAATAGACTTTGTAAACCAACGTGTGCTTAGCCCACTGTCTTGGACCACCAATATTAACCCTTCATCTTTTGGTTTGACTTCACCTCTCTTTAACCATTCCTGCTTTTGATCCTGATCAACATGAGGTTCTTCCAGGAGTTTTCTATACTTGCAACTATATTTATGCATTTTCCACATTTCTTGCCTTCTCATCTGATCCTTCACCTTATATGCTTTCTTTTGTTTTTTTGGCACATTCAGTTGCTGCCTGACTTTTATCTACTTCCGGTTTGATTTCCATTCCCACTTGATGCTGATATGCTTCTGCTAGACTAAGAAGGGAAGTCATCTCAGATTTATTCTCCTCATGTTTCAATGCATTCACTATGTTTGGGTCTTATGAAGCCAGTAGATATGTATGCAGTCCCACAATTGCAGATCTATGTATGTAATCAATTTCAAGGAGGCCCATACCTCCTTCAGAACAGAGGATGTATAATCTTGGTGTGCACGGATTTTTATAAATCATTTGATGAGCATGAAACATCCTTATTGTTTTCCTGTCTAATCTATCCAACACCTTTTGGGGCAAGTCAGTCACTCCAAAACTGTTAGAACAGGAAGAGCAAATTGGTTTATAGCTTGAATTTTGTTCCAAGATGCCAACTCTGTTTTCAGGATTAATTTAAGTCTTCTAAAATATTCCTTACTAAGTTCGATTTGCATTTGTTCATGTTTTATTGCTGATCCTTCATTAATTCCCAAATAGTTATACACTCCCTCTTGCTCAAGTTCTTTTATATCACATTCTTGTCCCAAACTGTTTTCTTGGTGCTGCAGCTTTCCTGCTTTAAAGGTTGCTTTTGCACATTTATCAACACCAAATGACATTCTTATATCATCTGAAAAAGTTTTGACTACTTGCAGTTGTGCTTTCAGTTCCTCATCTGATGAGCTGTACAGTTTTAAATTATCAACAAAGAGAAGATGAGAAGTCTTTAAACTGTGTGTTTCTGGGAGCCAAATTATAGCCATGACCTAATCTGTTAAGCAGACAGCTTAATTGGTTAAGGGCAAGGCAAAAGAGAATCACCCTGGAATATCCCCCTTTGGATTTTTATCCCTGAAATAATAATTTGTCTTTTATCATAGCTTAACTGCAAAGTAGTTTGCCACTGTTTCATGTTTGCTGTGATGTAGTTTATCATTGTAGGGTGTATCTTATACATTTGTAAGCACTCTTTTATCCATGTATGTGGGATTCTGTCAATTTTTTTGTAGTCAGTCCATGCCATACTTAGATTCTTCCCCTGTTTACAGTTCTCCACTATGATTTTACTTAACAACAAATGACACTTTGTCCCATATGACTTTTTTATTGCCTTTTTGTTCTATTGCCATAACTGAGTTTTCTTCTAAATTACTATATACTCTGTCAGCATAAATTCCAGTGTATAGTTTATACATCTTCGGAAGGCAAGTTATTGGACTATAAGTTTTAGGGTAGCTTGCAGGTTCACTCAAGTAGGAGTATTGTTTTTCCTTTTGTTAACCAGGTTGGTGTCTGTATCAGGGTGCACATATAAATCGTTCTTACTCATGGCTAAATCTTTCTACAAAGATGTTAATACTTTTAACCAGAAGTTAGGCACTGCATCTGGGCCTGGGGTTTTCCAGTTAGAAGCTTTTCTTAGCTTTGTTTCAATCTGTCTGGCTGTTACTTCATCCCATTTCATATCTTGTACCTTTGAACTTCTTATTCTTTCTTTTACGTCTTCTATCCATTTAGCATTGTTGTTATGTTCCACAGGATCTTCAGAAATACTTCTCCAAAATGTATCTATTTTGTCTTTTTTGGTGGTCTTTCAATTCCTCTTACCTTGTTTCCCAATTCTCTATAAAACTTTTTGGGTCATCAATAAACTGCTTATTTTGTACTTTTCCTTTATATTTATGTGTATCTTATAAGTTTTTCTGCTTGTGCTGATATTTTTAGTTTATTATTTGTGATAGTGCATGGTAAATCCTAATCCATTCTAATACTGCACATTGCTTTTATCATGCCTATCTTTCTGAGTATTTTTGTTGATCTGATCCCTCTTCTATAATATTCTAACAGTGACACCTTTTATTAATTGCTTTATAGTTTTCTCTATTCGAAACTTCCATGATGGTATTCAATTTCTCCCCTTCCTTTCCCTTACTACTCTCTTGTGGTAGAATTGTATCTGTTATTAATTTAGCTGCACGGTAATATATCCTGTTTATTTCTTTTATATCGCATGGATCTCTATGGAGAGTCTTAATTACTGTGTTCATTTATTTTATGAAACTTCTGACTCTTTGGGTTTTATTGACCTTCTACTGTCTATTTATTTCATTGATCTTAATATGTTTATCCATCTCTAATTAATCAAGCAACTCTTCTCTTAATTCATTTTATTCTAAACTGAGGGCACATTTTTTGTTCTCCATTTTCTGCAGGCGTTCTATAGAAAGTTCTATAGCATTTTCCTTCTTCCTGTGGTACATTCCCTTCAATTTCATCCTGTGCCATCCATTGCTCTCATATGGGAACTCACTAGCTTATCACTCCTCCTTATTGAGTCACAGTTGCCACAGTTTCCTGTTCCTTCCCTTGCTATCTAGTTTCAAGTGAATGTTTATACTGGTTTCCTGTGGAAGGCTCAGAAATATCTTCATATGGCAACTAACCAGTTGCTTCTGGTTCCACCGGTTTCTCCTTAATTTCTATGTCTATTGCTCTGTCTTGCTGTGGTGCTTTCTGAGTTAGATTTTCTGCATTGAATCCTTCACTTTGCAGATACTGCATAACCTCAGTTTCTGTTTCTTTAACATTTCCATTACTGATCTTTTTTTTACTTTTCCTCTGTCTTCTTATTTTTTGTATTGTAAAGTTTTCTGTATCTGGTTTCCTTTGCCTGTATTTCTCGTCAAATATCTTTGGTGCTGCTCTTTTTGTATTAATTAGTTTTTCTTTCTCATTTGCATAAATATTACACCATTTTCTTTCCCATGTCCATATTTCTTCTTCAGATGTCTCCCAATCTTCCTGTTTCTCCTTACTTTGGGGACTTTCCATCATGCTGCAGTGTAACCTGTGTTAGACCTTCTACACCAAATCCTTCACTTTGCAGCATTCCATAACTTCAACTTCCATTTTTTTTAACTTCTACTTTACTAATCTTCTTTTCTATATTCCCTCTTTGTGATATTATTTTTTATTGTGAAATTTTCCATATCTGGATGCCTTTGTCTGTATTTATCTTTGAATATCTTTGGGGCTGCCTTTTTTGTATTGATTAATTTGGCTTTCAACTTTGCATAAATATTGCACCATATCAAATCTGCCTTTGTTTCCCATGTCCATATTTCTTTTTTATACTTTTCAAACATCTCTCGGTTTTGTTTCTATTTTCGCACTTCCTCAGATGCTTCTTTTCTCAAACAGATCAAAGTTCTTTGGTCTATATAATGTTTTTCACAAATCTGTTGTATTAATGAATGCACATTTTTATTTGAAGCTTCTAACAGTTTTACTTGTGGAAGTATTTTTCTTTCCTCTTATTTCTTGCTTAATCTTGTTGTCTATCTTGAGTCTGGAAATTCTGGGCTTTTTGCATAATAGTAACAATACATAATTTCTTATCCTCAATAGTCCAATCTATCATCTTTATGGCTCTTCTTTGGACTATCAGTTTTTGTGATTTTTGTGGACTATTACTTCCTTCTACAACAGGGGGGCCATGCTCCTCCTCCTTGGCCTGGCCTAGCCCTATTGTAGGAATGCTTCCATATTTTAAGGATTCTACACTGTCATTTTTCCATGGCACCAGTGCACCTACCAGAATTGGGCACTTTTTTATCCTGGGTCTCGTGCACCCAGTTATTATTTTAAATTTTTGAACTACTTCTGTCCATGATATATGCTATATAAAATACAGTCTATGTATGAGTGTCATCTTAGTGAGATTTTCTGAAAAACAGGGTCCAGCTAGTGAAGGTACTCACCAAGACTTGAGGATGAATTCAATTTCAGCAATACTACTCTCCTTTGCTTGCTGACTTATTATCTCTCCATTTGGTCCCCTTTGGCAAAGGCGATGTTCCTACAGATTACCATATTAATAATAATATCCTAATCTCTAAGTCAGTGGTGACAGATTTGTGCACACGAGTTGATAGCAACCTTACTTTTGATCACCATGTCTCCATGGTGGTAAGGAAGGCCTTCTATGTTGCTCATCTCATAAGCAAGGGCATAGCTTCCAGAACAAAAAAGGCTATAACCCTCCTGTACTCTGCATCATTACACCAATAATAGAGTACACTGCTCCCATTGTTATATACCTAAACAGGCACCTGCAGTGACTGGAGAGACGTCAAATTTCCTTACAAAGAAAATTCAAGATCTTCAGCACATGCCTTATGTGGACAGACTGAAATCACTGTCACTGTACTCTGCATCGTATAGACTACTCACAGTCGACCTGTGCCTTGCATATAGAGCGACTTCTGATCCTGTCTTAATGGAAATGCTGCACATTCATAAGTCAAATGGTACACGATGCACTCACTCTAGGGACTTTAACTTAGCATGTGGCATCAACAGGACTTGGTGGAGAGACACATATGTCTCCCAGAGGTTGCCTTTCCTCTGAAATAAACTTCCAATACAGGTTAAACAGAGACTTTCATTAACCCTTTTTTGAATGGATGGAAAACCGCAAATTCACCCCAGGGGTTTCACCTGATTTAGATCTGCTTATAACATAGACCATATCTCTAGACCCTTAAGGAAACAAGGGTTGAACTTTGTTAGGCTTGTAAGGGCCCTAGAGTCATTAACCTAGTAACCTCCTATGAACCTATGAACTTATGAAGGAAGGAGAACAAAGACTGCCCACTACACCCAAAGTTATCCCCCAGTACCACTTACTGTTGCTGGACTGCCACTGCCCAGAGTACCAACACCTCTAGTCACCATTTATTGTGCATGTGTCATTATTTTTGGGTAATAACAGATAAAAAATATGTACTTCCCTTGGAAATCAAACCAATAAATTACTGACCCTCCTTCTTCAAAAATGGATGTGCTGTATCACCCCATGCACATGTGAACTGCCAAGGTGCTATTTTCTTTTTCTTTCTTTCTTTCTTTCTTTCTTTCTTTCTTTCTTTCTTTCTTTCTTTCTTTCTTTCTTTCTTTCTTTCTTTCTTTCTTTCTTTCTTTCTTTCTTTCCTTTGCTCAAAATGGATGTGAGCAACTGGAGTGGGAATAGAAACCATAGTTTTCTAGCCATCCAGCATCAAAGATGAGCATGTAAACTATTAAACTAATGGCACTGATCTAACCTGATACTGATTTTTATAGACATTTTATACTTAATTTATAAACTGCTTTTTTTCAGATTCTAATCTCTTTTTCTAAGAAATCATACAGTTTGTGTTGCTTTCCTCCATTCTAGAGATAAATCAGGAGCTACATTGCCAGGTGATCCACCTAGATTTCAGTACTGATCCCTAGACTTAGAATTCATTCCCTTGAGGTATAAGGCATACTTTCCATCACTACACCATCAGGGTCTCCCAATGACAGTCCTTATTAGAAATGTGAGCCATGCACCCATTGCTCTGTTCGTTAGTTAAAATAGTTCTGTTTTGTTTGTTTCAGTTCTCAGTTTTGTTTCTTTTTTTCTTTGTTTCTTTTGAATTCCACAGTTCAAGACTGAACACACTTCAGTAAGCCCCCTTAGAGCAGCAGCACATTTCCTGAAACATGTTGCTTTCCTTACTACTCATAAATATACCACATCACCCTGTCTTTATTTATTTAACTTATTTTATGTTTTTACATTTATAATTGCCATAGAGGTCCCAGTCAACTGCAGTCCACCTCAGTTCTAGCCTCTATTTGCTGACTGCATCACCTCTGGTGTACTGATGTCTCTGGGACACAAAATATGTACCCCTGTCTGATGCTGGATGCTCTCCTCCTTCCTAAAAAAACACAAAGGGAAGGGTTTGCCAAACCTTTCTTTGTTTCCAGTGTGGATAAGGTAGTGATGGTGGTTGAGTTTCACAAAGTAACCATTTGAGATATGCTACCACCTATAGTAGTAGGACTAATGATGTTAAAATAATTATTTCTAAGAAATGGAGAATTCTAGAAGGTATGCCCAAATGAGTTGAAGCAGTTTATCAGTAATAGACCCAGTTTTGCATATACAAATTTTCAAAACCTGAAAAAGAGACTTTGCTATAAAGATATGGATCCTATTATGAGTAATAATGGAAATAGTATAAGTAAGAGAAGGGGAACATTTCCCTGTTATAACTGTATTTGTTGTAAATATACCACCAATGATAATACATACATACACCCGAGGACTAAAAAGGAATTGATTTTTAATAGTTTTGCCATATGCAATACTATAGACATAGTATACTTAGGTACCTCTGTAAAGTATTCAGCTTTTTATGTTGGTAGATGTAGTCGTAAGCTTAACGAATGCATAACTGAACACCATACAGAGATACGTAGGAATACCTTTACTAATACTTTAGCTAAGCATATTGCTGAATGTGGATCTGATTTTAATTTAAATTTAGGGTGATGGATGTAGGTCAAATAAATATTAGGGACATAGATATAAATAATGTTTTGGAAATCAGAGAATATAGCTGGATTTTACGACTGCAGACAGATAATACACCTGGCATCAATACTGCAGTTAGTACTAAACCTATTTTGTTTAAGAAACAAATGCAATATAGATGATTTCTATAAGTAAGAGTTTTTATAAGTTAAAGCTTTTTCATATATCCTTTTGCATTGTTATGCTTTATATGCTTTTAAATGTTTTAATTATTTAATTGAATATACAACGCAATTGAGGGCTGTGTTATAAGATGTCTTTTTAAATGTTTTATGAAGTGATTGTTTTATATTGTCAGGGGGATTCATGAAGCTCGGCGCAAGCCCGGTGTAAGGCTTGCGCTGGCGGTGCAGTGAATAGTCGGCGTAGCAGCGCCATATGCATAGTAATGAGTGCGCGCCGCAACCACAGACACGTGCGTAGGGCACGTGAGCGAGCCCAAGTAGGATGCGTCTGGAGGCGTGGCCAAGCCGGAGGGCGATGAGCAACCTAAAGTGCTGACTTCCACAGTCCGCCTGTAATAGTAACCGCACCAGCCAGGGCCCGCGGAGAATGAAACGTACGCAGACTATGCAACATAGCACCCGTTCCAACAAAACGGAGAACCAAACATTAACCCACGAAGTCCTAAGTGTACCCGTCCAAGGAACAAAGGATATGCGTAATACCGTGTCCGTCCCGCAATGCACTGTCAGTGGGCATACCCAGTGAAGGTGTACCGCAGCATGTCAGCGCGCCGCACCGACATAGAAGTAGCGACATGGGCATGGTCACCAGCAGTAGTGAGAGTACACAGCCGGGTAGCCGTGTCGATATAACAACAAGAAGGAAACAAGATACCCTAAACACAGGCAAACATGTGCATAGCAAAATGTACCACACCCAGCAATGTGCTCGTCGCATACACATAGGACGGCGTATGTCTAAGCATAATATCCAGAAGCAGAACTCATGCATGCAAATGTAATACACAACAGCCCCGTCATAGCATGTAACCCGCACCCACGTACGACCGTGCACCCAACCCAGCTAGCAGCCTTGCGCAGCTACACACCTACACACGATGGGCATACCTGAAATGTGGTAAGAAGTATTGTCCTAGGCAGTGCCACGCGGGCAAATATGTACCCCACATGTTAACAACCTGCCTCAGGTACAGATATCCAAATGGCTGCATGTGAATGTGTCGGCAGAATGTGTATATCCCGCATGTGGTATGGACCTGTCAAAACCCCATAGGCGTGCACACACCACGGTGCCCATAACTGTACACATCTGGACAAGGCGGTATGTTCAGCCACCGTACCGATGATTAGCTATGCAGACATGTCAAACACAACACATATAGCGGAACATCTGCCTACCAAACAGGACGCCCTAACAGGGTGCCACAGGCACAGAAGGGGAAGGTGGGACATCACATGTTGAGAGTAGCGTTGCCGGACGGCCAAACACCCACGGCCAACGCAAAGGACGGAATAACATGCATATGCCTGGATGGATGGGTATGTCATAGCATGGGAATAGGCCAAGCCATCCACCATAATAGCCATGTGTACCACATACAAACAGCCAGTAACACGCAGTAGTAATGCATGAAGGCATACACGACTGTGGGAATAGCACAGGACATATGGCACGTGCCAAGTGTAGATGCATGACACAAAAGTCCAGGATGGGGCCCCCTGCAAAGAGGAACATGTGCCAACCCCACATCCCACAGATGTACCGCAGTGAAAACACATGCCAAACACACACCAACACCACCGTCCATCCCACGACAGCAACGGAGGCTGGTCAAAGACCACCATGACGCACGCACAAACAGGGACACGTGTAACCGTTGCCTTAACACCCCCCCTTAGGCCAAAGAATAATAGAATGGACATATGCATGTAATGCTGTGAAGGATGTGTGGTAGTCCTCAGTATCACAGAGGTAGGTACACAGATACACTGTAATCAACCATGACGTATGTGCACTGTAGACAGCATACCTGCAGGTAATACAGAGTTCAATCACGTGCCACAGAAATATACACATGAGAAAGAGGATAGGGGATAGACAAGTGTGAATGGGACAAACTATGAACATAGGTTCATAGGTCCATAGGTACAGAGTAGGCTATCTACCCAAGGGCAGCCATAACCCTAGGCCATAGTTAGGTTTCCTTTGCCAACCCTCCGGTCTGGAGATAAATGCCTATTATATTGCTGTACCTCTGTCAAGCAGTAACAATGATGTAATCCCTGGGGTATATCTGCAATCCCCCATCCAACGGACAAGATCCCCCTCGAACAAGGCTAGCAAGGTTCTCTGCCTCACATGTACTGTGATGTACATCCACAGCATAGTGAGTGTCTGGGTGATGTATGTGTCACTCCAACACATTCTATTAATGACCGTGTCAAGGTTCACGTCACCTGCCCTTGTGGTTCCGAGGGATGTAGATCCAGTAGGTGAAGCATAGTCATCAAATATGGGTCGACATCGCCTCGTATG
Source organism: Protopterus annectens (assembly GCF_019279795.1). Classification (NCBI taxonomy): domain Eukaryota; kingdom Metazoa; phylum Chordata; order Ceratodontiformes; family Protopteridae; genus Protopterus; species Protopterus annectens. Next base: position 1,203,333,771 of record NC_056731.1, read on the forward strand.
TCAGGCACAGGTCAACAGTGAACAAGAGGTATGTGACTGAATGGAGCAGGAGTCCTTACAGTGGGGCAGCATAACACAAATCCCTGACACCCTGCATCTGTCTGACGATTAACCTATGGGGCCTTGCCAGCTGCTGTAGGTGTCGGGTCAGATACCTTCCGAATGGGGCAATGTACTCAATCACAGGTGTAACGAGTAATGAGTACAAGGAGACGATGACCTACCCCGATCTAGATGTGAATCCCTGCACGATCAGGCGGGCAATGTAGAAGTTCTACCGAACCACGATAGCAACGTGTGTGTCGAACGAATGGTGACTGACAACCTGGGTCCCCAGATCCCTGGTAATTCCCCCCATGCTCAGTGGACTGCCACCCATATGCCGGACAGGGGTGACCTCATTCTTCCCGATGGGTATGACTATGCATCACCTGGCATTTAGCTGTAGGCCATGTCCCTGACAGCAGATATCCATATCTGGGAGGCCCCTTTGAAGGATATCTGTGTCAGATGTCCATCCCACTATGGCACCCGGTTCGCAGTCATCTACAAACAATGTCAGCCATAACACCCCTGTGTGTGCTTGTACTGTGGAAATGTAGATGTAGAAAAAGAGTGGACCCAGGGCAGAGCCCCGTGGGACACCGCCTGTGACAGGCAGTAAGTCCGACATGCTGCCAGCAACTATGACCGCGTGGGTTGTGTCACCTAGCCAGTTTGCAACCCATCCTGCGATGTACATGTTCACATCCAAGCCGATGGGTTTATCAATGATACCCGAGGGGGGTATTGTGTTGACGCCCTTTGCCAGGTCAAGGTAGGCTGTATGGACTGCATGACCCTCATCAATGGCCTCGGTGACTGTCCCTAAAATGTCAACCAGGATTTAAACGCATGAACCGCCCCTGACCAAGCAAAACTGGGTTGGATGCAAAGTATGCAGGTCCCCTATGTCGTCATCTATGGGCCGCAGTATGATCCTTCCCCATGTCTTTGCAGATAAGTCTTCTCATGGTAATGGGACGGTAATAACCAGGGTCAGTGGAGGCACTGGCCCTGTGAAGTGGGACTACAGTCGCCGTGCGCCACAACTTGGGTATGTTACCCGAGGTGAGGCTAAGAATAAACAGATGTCCTAACTGTGGGTCTAATTCCTCAATGAGATCGCGGAGTACACAGTCGGGACACCAGCTGGTCCCATGGATGCTGTGTTCACTACCTTGGACAGAGCATGTCCCACCCGTGCGTTACAGAACATTCGGGGACCACAAACCGCTGGTACAGACATCTCTCCATGTGGGGGGGAGGGGGTGGAGATGTCTTCACCGAACCTGCCAGCCTGTATGTTGGCAATGTGTGTATGTTCAGTAAACTCCACATCATTGTGAACCCAGTCAGAGCATATCTGGGAGTTACCTCCCAGGTGTCCAGCATAGCAAATGAAGGCCGTATGATTGTCTGTCGAGTCCTTGGAGATATATCTGTGGAACCTGCCCCGGACTATGTCATGTCAGCCTGTAGCTCTTCACATATAATGAGCAAGGGTGTCATACCTCACAAGGTGTCTGCTCTGCCTTGTAGTAGCCACCTCCTCTCATTGTACAGCTTGTGTATGGCTGGGGTACACCACACTGGATGCTTGGCATTGGTACAATGAACCACAGTTGGATAAGGGAATGCCTGATCCATGCAGTCCTGTAGGTGCCGGTAGAAGGCATATGTAAGTGATGCAGTGGCTTGAGTAATGTTGACCACTGGCTCAGGTTCCTTAAAGGAGAACACAGTAGTGTTCAGAATTGTGAATTCGGCCTTTGAGAAAGCCATGTGTATGGTAACTGGCAACACCCACAGCATCGTATGTCAATAGCAGAAGCCATTGTCCAAATAACATAGATTAACTTCAGTATTACAATATGTATTATTATACATTTATTGACATGTGTCTGCTAATTACACTTGCAAATGGCCGGTAAGACCGGGCCAAAGTGCTCGTGATTTACCTGTTATGGTGGTGTCATTCCGACAATAAAGTGGCGATACTTCCCTACTGGGACCTCTGGGGATTATTTAAAGCGGTTGTTAACCTGCATCATTGGATGTACACCATTTGGTTCTGGCTTTGGAAAACCTGGTTTCCGTAGCACTACACACTATGGGCAGTCAAGCAGACATCTGCGATTGGGGAACATACAGCAGCAGTCAAAACCACTGGCCACATGGACACAGTCCGACAAGCTCTACACTTTACATATGCACATTGGTGTCCATTGTAGAACCCAAAAATTGTCCCGTACGGAATACCTGCCAGCCTTCATCGTCCAACCAGGAGAAGTGACAGTCATGACCACGGCACAGCTAGACATATGCACCACCAGCGTGTTTAATGTTGATGACAAGTGTCGATGAAATGCAGGACATATGAACAGAAAACCTCAGACTGTCTAGTCCATAAACGTTCGTCCACATCCCAGTCCCGCACACATGAAGGATTTGTGATGGGTACTGACGACTGTTGCAGCCATGGGATCCTGGGTATGCAGAAACGGGGCTCGGTGTTGTTTGGCAGATAAGCCATTGTCACGCCCCGTGGGAGGGATGTGGGTATAGCACATGCCTTACCCCCCACTAATAATGCAAAACTTCCACTGGAGAATGCTAAATGCAGCTGTGAAATGTGTACAGCCCTATACCAGTGTCCAGTAGGCATTACCCATGGACGGACAAACATATGGCCAAGATGGCACCCATAACTGCAAACCCGGTGGAATTACACAGCTGCAGGAATGCATAACACAGGAAATACAGGTGGGAACTACAGTGGACACTCCCCATACAAAGTCGGACCGCCGTGCGAATACCGGCGTACGCAGCACTCAATCTGCCAGCACCAAAATGGGGATTACTCGCTGCCATGCTGCGGAACAAATGGGCGACCTGTGGAACACATACTAATGGCACACCAACAACATCAACTAGTAAGTTCAGTCAAAACCACCCGCCAGATGGACACAGTCCAACAAGTTCTACACTTTACATATGCACATTGGTGTCCATTGTAGGACCCAAAAATTGATACCTATGGAACATCATATAGCTGTTATCGTTCAACCAGAAGAAGCGACACCCGTAACTACGGCATGGATAGACATATGCACCACCAGCGTTATTACGGTTGATGACAAGTGTCCATGAAATGCAGGACATATGCACAGAAATCCCCAGAGTTCCGAGTCCATAGAAGTGCGTCCACATCTCAGTCCCGCACACATGAAGGATGTGTAATGGGTACTGTCGAGTGTTGCAGCCAAGGGATCCTGGGTATGTAGAAACAGGGCTCGGTGTTGTTTGGCAGATAATCCGTCGTCCTGCCCCGTGGGAGGGATGTGGGCATAGCACCTGCCTTACTCCCCACTAATAATGCAAAGCATCCACCGGAGAATGCTAAATGCAGGTGTGAAATGTGTACAGCCCTATACCAGTGTCCAGTAGGCAATTCTCATGGATGGACAAGCGTACGACTAAGATGGCACCCATAACTGCAAACCAGGTGGAATTACACAGCCGCAGTAAGGCATAACACAGGAAATACACATAGGGACTACAGTTGACATTCCCCATACAAAGTTGGACCGCCGTAACACCGCGCATACAGCACTCAATCTGCCAGCAACAAAATAGGGATCACTCGCTACCATACTGCGGAACAGATGGGCGACCTGTGGAACACATACTAATGGCACACCAACAACGTCAACTAGGATATGTAAACTATGGCATTCCCACCTATAAAGAAAACATGCTTCAATGAATACATAGGGGATCAACATGTTCTGGTGGTGTTATGTTGAAAATACAGTGATGGATATTTCCTATTGGGACGCCTGAGGTTAATTTAAAGCAGTTGCTAACCTGCATCTTTGGATGTACACCATTTGTTCTCAGTTCTAAAACACCTGGTTTACGTAGCACCACGTAGTATGGGTAGTCAAACAGACATCCGCGATTGGGGAATGTACAGCAGCAGTCAAAACCACTGGCCAGTTGGACACAGTCCAGCAACATCTAACTTTACATATGCACATTGGTGTCCATTGTAGGACCCAAAAATTTATTCTAACAGAATTCCATCCAGCCATTACCGTCCACCAGATGACGTGATAGCCATGACTATGGCACAGTTAGACATATGCACCACCAGCGTGTTTAAGGTTGATGACAAGTGTCCATGAAATGCAGGACATATGAACAGAAATCCCCAGATCGACGAGTCCATACATGTGCGTCCACATCCCAGTCCCGCACACATGAAGGATGTGTAATGGGTACTGTCGAGGGTTGCAGCCATGGGATCTTGGGTATGCAGAAATGGGGCTCGGTGTTGTTTGGCAGATAATCCGCTGTCCCGCCCCGTGGGAGGGATGTGGGTGTAGCACATGACCTACTCCCCACTAATAATGCAAAGCATCCACCGGATAATGCTAAATGCAGGTGTGGAATGTGTACAGCCCTACACCAGTGTCCAGTAGGCAATTCCCATGGATGGACAAGCCTACGACCAGGATGGCACCCATACCTGCAAGTCCGGTGGAATTACACAGCTGCAGTAAGGCATAACACAGGAAATGCAGATGGCAACTACAGTAGACACTCCCCATAGAAATCCAGACCGCCGTGCGAATACCAGCGTACACAGCACTCAATCTGTCGGCAACAACATGGGGATTACTCGCTGCCATACTGCGGAACAAATGGGCGACCTGTGGAACACATACTAATGGCACACCAACAACGTCAACTAGGAAGGTAATAGGATGTTTAAACACTGGCGTTCCCGCCTATAAAGAACATCCTTCAATGAATTAATAGGTTCTACATGTTCTGGCTGTGTTATATTGACAATACAGTGGCGTATATGTCCTACTGGGACTTCTGAGGATTAGTTAAAGCAGTTGCCAACCTGCAGCATTAGATTAACACCATTTGGGTTAATCGTAGTAAAACATGGGTTCGTAGCACTACATAATATGGGTAGTCAAACACACATCCGCGATTGGGGAACATACAGCAGCAGTCAAAACCACTGGCCAGATGGACACAGTCCAACATGTTCTACACTTTACATATGCACATTTGTGTCCATTGTAGGACCCAAAAATTTATCCGTACGCAATGTCAACCGGCTGTGATCGAGAGACCCAGATGAAGTGACAGCCATGACAACGGCACAGCTAGATATATGCACCACCAGCGTGTTCAAGGTTGATGACAACTGTCCATGAAATGCAGGACATATGAACAGAAATCCCCAGATTGTCGAGTCCATAGAAGTGTGTCCACATCCCATTCCCGCACACATGGAGGATGTGCAATGGGTACTGTCGAGGGTTGCAGCCATGGGATCGTGGGTATGAAGAAATGGGTCTCGGTGTTGATTGGCAGATGATCCGTTGTCCCGCCCCGTGTGAGGGATGTGGGTATAGCATATGTGTTACTTCGCACTAATAATGCAAATCATCCACCGGAGAATGCAAAATGCAGCTGTGAAATGTGTACAGCCCTATACCAGTGTCCATTAGGCAGTTCCCATGGATGGACAAACGTACGGCCAAGATGGCACCCATAACAGCAAACCTGGTGGAATCACACAGCTGTAGTAAGGCATAACACAGGGAATACAGATAGGGACTACAGTAGAGACTCCACATACAAAGTCAGACCACCGTGTGAATACCGGCGTACACAGCACTCAATCTGCCAGAAAGAGAATGGGGATCACTCGCTTCCATACCGCGGAACAAATGGGCGACCTGCGGAACACATACTAATGGCACACCAACAACGTCAACTAGGAAGGTTATAGGATGGTTAAGCTATGGCGTACCCACATATAAAGAACATCCTTCAATGAATTAATAGGATCTACATGTTTTGGTCGTGTTAATTTGACAATACAGAGGCGGGAATGTCCTAATGGGATATCTAAGGATTAGTTAAAGCAATTGTTAGCCTGCATCATTGGAATTACACCATTTGGGTTCAGTGTAGAAAACCTGGTTTACGTAGCACTACATAATATGGGTACTCAAACAGACATCCGTGATTGCTGAACATACAGCAGCAGTCAAACCCACTGGCCAGATGGACACAGTCCAACAAGTTCTACACTTTACATATGCACATTGGTGTCCATTGTAGGACCCAAAAATTTATCCGTACGCAATGTCAACCTGCTGCGATCGAGAGACCCAGATGAAGTGACAGCCGTGACTACGGCACAGCTACATATATGCACCACCAGCGTGTCCAAGGTTGATGACAACTGTCCATGAAATGCAGGACATATGAACAGAAATCCCCAGATTGTCGAGTCCATAGACATGCGTCCACATCCCATTCCCGCACACATGGAGGATGTGCAATGGGTACCGTCGAGGGTTGCAGCCATGGGATCGTGGGTATGCAGAAATGGGTCTCGGTGTTGATTGGCAGATGATCCATTGTCCCGCCCCGTGTGAGGGATGTGGGTATAGCATATGCATTACTCCACACTAATAATGCATATCATCCACCGGAGAATGCTAAATGCAGCTGTGAAATGTGTACAGCCCTATACCAGTGTCCATTAGGCAGTTCCCATGGATGGACAAACGTACGACCAAGATGGCACCCATAACTGCAAACCTGGTGGAATCACACAGCTGTAGTAAGGCATAACACAGGGAATACAGATAGGGACTACAGTAGAGACTCCACATACAAAGTCAGACCACTGTGCAAATACCGCATACACAACACTCAATCTGCCAGCAAGAGAATGGGGATCACTCGCTTCCATACCGCGGAACAAATGGGTGACCTGTGGAACCATACTAATGGCACACCAACAACGTCAGCTGGGAAGGTTATAGGATGGTTAAGCTATGGCATTCCCACATATAAAGAACATCCTTCAATTAATTAATAGGATTAATGTCAACTGACCATGGAATACACCTAATCAACATCAAAGACCGCTGGCACCTTATGGCACACAAACCAAGTCACACGTAGGTAGATGAAACAGTCAACGTAGACATTGTCCACGACAGGTCACATATGGTATACAAAGGTTACGTCATACACATGTAAGCGCTTTCACCCGTAGGCTCCGTGAGACTTACACATAACATAGAAGCATCCAGGCTTTAAATATCCCCCCTTACACTTCCATTTGTTACTTTCTCAGCAAACAATGAACATGTAACCACAGCATAGAAAGCACAGATGCAATGTTAACTACACACACATATATTAACATCTCAGAAAGCATCCTATTAACACATGTATTACATGATATTGTACTATGCCGAATACTCATCAATCAAAGATCTAACAATATATATAGAAGATATGCATATCATATCACTGTAATACAGTGGTACAGAACTGAAAGAGTGGACAAATGTGTGTTAACTCTACATCTGTACCTAAACTACATTCCTGTTCACGGGGTTTAATCCACCTGCTTCTCAAAAGAGGCCTCATCAGTGTTCCATCGGTCAGCCCTGGTGTGTGGCCAACCCTCCACGTAATAATCCATCTAAATCCGCATTCTATAGCATACCTGATGAGGTCCCCCCTCTGGTATTATAACCTAGACATCGTAAAACACCGAATGTATTCATATGCCTTGTGATGTGCTCATAGCCGGCCGTAGGCATACGCCAATCCTGCGGCTGCCCAGGGCACCACACTAGTAGGGCCACCTGTCTAGTAGGTGTGTCATGTAGGTATACCAAGATGGGGGCACCATGTGTTGTGGTGGTGGGCGCCATGGAGCCCTACAGCCTAGGGCAGCAGTCGATCTAAGGCCACTGCCATAGGAGGGGTAGTACGGTGTGCAGGTATGTGCAGACGTGCACATGAAACAGCGGTCCACAAGGATTACCCATAGTGGCGACACCTGCACAGATGGCTATAGCGGGACACACACACGGCCATGCATATAGCACAGGTAGACATACACACACCATAAATAGGCAATTACACACAAGGTGTATGGCGTGTACGGGTACAGTGTCAGTACAGCAAGGATAGCTGTCTGCCACGATATCCAGCAGATGTCTTTAGGGTGTTCTGGAATACGGACGGTGCATGGACAATGAGTGGATATGCAACATGCCACAGTTCTATGTGTCAGCCGTGCAAATATGTGATACATGGGAAAGACAGCTGTCCATGCAAGAGCAGCACTACGGGCACAACATAGGTACGTAGATATACAATGTCAGAGATACAGACGGACACATGTGGCAAGCCTGTGAATGTAATGTACACAGCACCACCCCACCACACCATAGCAGGGTGCACGTGGAGAACACGCTACAGAGGTCGCCAACCACAGCAGGCACACAAGCAGTACACGAGCTGCGTCTCACCATCCACAAACACAGGGATGGTGGCAGGATATGAGTGTTCTGCGGAAACCTTAAAGCCATACCCTATGAACCCATGCAGCTGGGAGCATGGACACACACACACACATGTGGCAGGCATGGTGATTGACCACACCCCCACATACCCAACCGCACAAAAGTATGACACAGGTATGGAATGTGCTACGTGGACCACCGAACACACCACCGTCAGAGGCACATGTACAGGTGGGTGACAACATCCGTAAAGGAATGGCCGCTGATAGCCAAGGTATGTGTTGCGAAGCATCTAAAAGCATGTTCATCTGCAGAGGCAGCAGGAAACACACACACACACACACACACACACACACACACACAGGGAAGGGCCGAGTGGGACCTCGCCCTACATGAACTCACTACAGCATAAAACATTTACAGAATGCGCTACCGAGATTACTGAGCACAGCGCTGTCAGAGGCATACTTCTAGGCGGGTGACATCACCTGTAAGAGAATAGCTGGCAATAGGCAAGGTATGTGTTGCAAAGCGTCTAAAAGCATGTTCATCTGCAGAGGCAGCTGGAAACACACACACACGGGCTGGGAGTCGAACCTACACCTACCTACATGAACTCACTACAGCATGAAGCATTTACAGAACGCGCTACCGAGATTACTGAGCACAGCGCTGTCAGAGGCATACTTCTAGGCGGGTGACATCACCCGTAAGAGAATAGCTGGCAATAGCCAAGGTATGTGTTGCGAAGCGTCTAAAAGCATGTTCATTTGCAGAGGCAGCTGGAAACACACACACACACACACACACACACAGAGAAGGGCCGGGAGTCAAACCTACGCCTACCTACACTAACTCACTACAGCATGAAGCATTTAAAGAACGTGCTCCCGAGATTACTGAGCACAGCGCTGTCAGAGGCATACTTCTAGGCGGGTGACATCACCCGTAAGAGAATAGCTGGCAATAGCCAAGGTATGTTTTGCGAAGCGTCTAAAAGCATGTTCATCTGCAGAGGCAGCTGGAAACACACACACACAGGGAAGGGTCGAGAGTCGAACCTACGCCTACCTACATGAACTCACTACAGCATGCAGCATTTACAGAACGCGCTACCAGGACTACTGAGCACAGCACTGTCAGGAGACATACCCCTAGGTGGGTGGTATCATCTGCAGAGGCAATGCGGCCGATACGGAATGAAGACAGAGTGCGCAGTCACACAGCCTGTTACCATCCCAAGGTGGCCGTACAGTAACACGGTAGTGCTGCAGTCGTGAATACCAAATAACTACGGAGCAGTACATCACGACATGAATACGGGATGCACCACATGACAGTATACCCTATGAGAGGGCATCCGGCATGCAGGATGTAGGCAGCCAATGTGGCATGACAGCCACATATGAGTCACCTGGATGGTCACCATGGCTATGCAGGATGTCATTGGTCATGGCTACACGCCTAGTAGCAGACATCGGTGCCGACTGTCGTGTGTACCCCCGACAGGTGTACTGGCCATGCCTCTCACACCTAGCGGTTGCAAAGGGGAGACAGACATGCTCACGGGGTATCAACGCAGTCGGCCGCGGTGTGCACTGTACTGTGTGCCCATCTACATAGCTGCTCACTGGGCATGCTCAGACACTTAGAATCGGCACAGTGCAGACATGCCTACACATGGGGCGACAGCATGGGAGGCAGACTGTGGACCATCGTGTGTGTCCAGCCACACAACAGCAACCCGGCCATGCCACAGACGTGACAGTTCGAGGGGAAACAGGCATGCACCGGGTATCAATGCAGTCAGCGGTGTGCACTGTACTGTGTGTCCATCTACACAGCTGCGTACTGGGCATGCTCAGACACTTAGAATCGGCACAGTGCAGACATGCATACACATGGGGCGACGGCATGGGAGGCAGACTGTGGACCGTCGTGTGTGTCCAGCCACACAACAGCAACCTGGCCATGCCACAGACGTGGCAGTTGCGAAGGGGAAACAGGCATGCACCCGGGGTATCAATGCAGTCAGGCACGGTGTGCACTGTACTGTGTGTCCATCTACACAGCTGCGTACTGGGCATGCTCAGACACTTAGAATCGGCACAGTGCAGACATGCATACACATGGGGTGACAGCATGGGAGGCAGACTGTGGACCGTCGTGTGTGTCCAGCCACACAACAGCGACCCGGCCATGCTCACACATGTAGTATGTGCTACGTGCCATCCGGCATGCAGGCGGAGTGCACATACTGCAAGTCACGGCCAGGTAAACCCGTACTCACGTGCAGGGTGGACACACATGCAGTCACACGTACACACACACAGATGACAGCACAGGCGCCACGGGTGCAGGCTAAACATGTACACACCGAAGTGAACACTGTAGCTGCTATGCCAGCACCATGTCATCGGTGCAGCAGTATGCCTCATGGTCCAGAAACTGCATGTGACATATGTCCAGAAGACTATGTGGCAGTGTACGTCCGTCGTGCAGAGTACACATGTACTATCAATGATCCCACAGGTGTGATGTAGTCCACCCGTACTGGTATACATGGACAGGCGTGCTCCACACATGCCACGGGCCTGACACTGGTATGACACATGACTGCAGCTGTACCACAGTGAAACAATGTCTGGATATGTCACATATGTGGTTTCCAGGCTGTGTGCATGGACTGCACGCAGGACACATACGAAGCCTGTGATGTACCACATGCATGGCACAGGCGTCTGTGATAATACACACACGAAGGGAAGGCGGACACATGTCTGTGGTATGCACCCCCTACAGGGTGTGGCAGTGTTCACAGGGACACATACCCCTGTACAGTTTGCCTGTGACAGCTGTGATACCAAAGCACAGTCCATGTACCATGCATGTTGACACACATGTCACAACGTAGCAATGCATACACACATGGCAACAGGGGATACATGTGACACGTGTACTGTGCACGGTTCAGCCGTGCAGGCGGTCTGGTGTCCGTAACACAGTTGCAACCCCTCCACATGCATACCCATCATGGCGGCCGTCATATGGTGGCATAGTAACAGCACGCATGGCAGTCTGTGTGTACACCATTTGTTTAAACACCTGTCCACATGCATGTGTGCAGGTGCTGGTCACAGGTGTGTCACACACTGTCCTACACTGCCATGTGCATACAGTCCGCTATGTCGCCTTTACATGACAGTGCTGCCATGATGCATACCCATCGGCATGCGGTTTCGACCATATGTCACATTGCCACTGTAACCCCTACCACCACCCAAGTGCAGATATTGGCACAGCTGCCAGATACAGTGGTAGTACGCAGGATGCACCACATACCGCTGCACGCCTGCACAAATCCCATGTAGCGGGTGTGGCATTCCTAGCACCAACATGTGTGCAGGAATGTGTGCCCATGTATGCCACAGATCGGGGGAACTATGTGGCACATGCCACACATCACTGTACACCATGGTAGAGCTCTGTACCTACCTCAGTGTGGGGTGCACCGATGTGGATGGTGTAGTACATGCAACACGTCATCCCTCCGTGTAGACATGTGTGGCCACCACCATGTCAGTGTGTCGACATGTGTGTATGTCTGCTGCCTGTTGAGAGGGTGTATGCAGATATCGTGTTGTGACTGGGCACTGACCACACAGGGTGACCATCCCGTAGTGGTGCTGCATTGTACAGCCCTGTCATTCCCATACCTGTGAGCCTTACTGGCCACCTGTGCAAGACCACCCCCTGTGACATGGCGCATCGGTGCATTGTCTTGTGAGGGTGCTGACCACACAGACAGGTGTCCCCATCTGCACACAATGGTTTGTGTGCCATAGAGGTGTACGCCCCGCGAATGCGAGAATATTCCTATACCGGTACAGCATCCCACTGTCGAACACCATGCACCACAGCTGACAGGTGACACCTGTGGTCAGTAGCCAGCACACTGCGTACGACACCTGCAGAATGTCACCATACCTGTACTGTGTCATGCCATGTATGTGATGTCTCTGTCCACCGTAGCCTGTGGCACCGACCACAGGCGTCAGGTGCAGTATATGTGTGGACATGTGCGTCATGTACCGTGTAAGCAACGTTACACTGTATCCGGCTCCGTGCGCCGCAGGTTTATGTGTATGACCTCTCTTCTTGCAATCCTGACTGTCTGTTCTCTACATCAGAAAAGCTCTGCACCTGCTCCCATAGTATTCCCACATAGATAAAGTACATGTATACTAAATGGAGTACTACACTGTCCTAGAATCCCCTTGTGTGCCCACTTCCCTATAGGTGCCTTCTGACCCGGTTACACAGCAAATGCATTCACATCCTCTGGCATGTCGACGGGTCAATTGCTAGCGACCTCTCTTGTTCAGATGGTGAATCTGGGCATCCTGGCCACTGTTACAGGTGCCTCATGGACACGGACAAGCCGCACCTCCCCCAATGAACATAATACATGTGACAGACGCAACTATATAGCCAGACAGGGGGCTGTGCTCTCTCCAACCATGACCGGCAAGACCACGCGGGAGGGGAAGGACACAATGCACACCACATACCCAGTGTCACATGTGACTATCGCAAATGCTAATCAAACACATGAACACACTAAGACATAACTGGAGGCACTGTAGGACATGTCACGAACCTAACGAGCCCTCTGAAGCAGACACACAAGCTACTGCCTCCACAAGACATAGGACATGCAACACATAGTTCTCAGCGTCAGTGTGCTAACCTGGCAGAGCCCCAAAGGCGACACACACACTGCCAGACACACCTGTAATGGGTGACGCCACTGCCAGACACACCGACGTCCCACCCACCATACTGAACAAGGGAATGATCACAGTAGGCTGCCTGCCGGGTGCTGGAATACGCCACATAACACACGCACTCAGGTCACTCCGCAGCATGTACAGGTATGACGCGGTCATTGCCCATGCTGGTGTCAACGACTGGGGGCATACCACCCTGGGATACATTACAGGAGACATAGAGGGCCACTCAGATTGTGTAGCCCAGGCCGGCATGTCCCTGACCCTGGGCAGTATCCCACCCTCATCAAGTATGATGCCACTATACTGGCTCAATGTGGTCACCCTTGATAATGTGCCTGGTTACTGGTGTCAGTCTGAGGATCCGTTCCTCTTACCTGGGATGACATGCTTGGCACGCCACGCCCCTTCGCATGGTATGGCTGGCAGCTGTCGCCCCCGGTCTTCAAGGGTTTGGAGAAGGCACCTGCCACCCCCACAGTGCTCACTGCAGGCACGGCTGGAATGATAAACCTACCACCCTACACTACAAGCCTGGAGAACACACAGGATAATACAGCTCACTGCCAGTGGTCTACGGCCAAGCTGCACACCCTCAAATGCCCTCCTCAGTATGGAGGACATCGATGTCAGTGCTGTGACTGAAACATTGGTCAGGGCTGCTGAGAGCACCCCAGCACTGTCGGGTCATACCCCATATCACGCATTCAGGACCATAACCCAGACATAACACAGAAGGAGGGGGAGTCCCCATTTCCATGACGGATACACACACCTCCATGTTGACAGAGATGCACGTAGCAGCGGGGAATATCCAGGTGCAATTAACCATGGTTAGGACTGCCCTACAGTTTGTTGCATGCTACAGACCACTCTCCCAAACCCAGGATACCTGCACAGCCGTCCTGAAGACACTGGTGAGTGTGAATGCTCTCACAACACCGTCATATTGGGTGACATCAACCACCCATACATAGACCGAGAACATTACCCAGGACACAACACCCTACGCCAAAGGTCCCAGGTGTTCATACACCTGACTGCTGTGGAACACCCATGCACCATACCCACAAGGGGGGGATGTATACCAGTTCTGATCATCACACATGGGGAGGATATGCTCCACACAGGATGTACATCCATTAATGGTGATGTCAGACCGTATAGTGAATCCACTGGTAATCCGCATCCTGCACCCAACACCGGCATGGGAGACCAAAGTGACAACCTCTCCACAGCGAACCACACATGTCATACGACCGGTGTGGTACCCTACAAGGCCTCCATGCCAGTGGTAAACACAGGCCACACTGCTGAAACCCTTACAAATGCCTTCTCTGAGCAGCCCCAGGGATGTCTGCACCAAGCGATCATGATAACATCAGGACCTTGTCCACTGAAGGCAGGCACATGGTCTGGTGGACCCCAGCCATTGACAAACTGTACAACGACAGTTGGAGCTAATACATGACAGAGCAATATAAGTACCAGGGAAGGCATCACTGATTAATACCGGCGTTAACATACGATCACACATACAATCATCCAAGGCTGCTTGTGGGAGTGGTACTGCAGAGGACACATAAGACAACCATAGGGCCTTCCTTAGCTGTGGTAGGGACATGGGTGGGAGCACACAGTCATGCCCAGAATTACACCAGAATGGTACAATGATCACTGAACCCACAGACATTGTCAACAAACCAGCGGACATGTTCCATGCATACATCTACCCCCCCCAAGAGGGGATGTATCCATCCCACCAGAGTCTAGCCTCCCAAACATCTCGTATGCCCGGGAGAGATCTGATATCTGTTAAGCGGTGAACACAGCACCAATGGGACCAGATGGTGTCCCTGGCTGTGTGCTACACAACCTCATGGAGGCCCTCGCCCCACACATAAGGCTGCTGTGTCATCTTAGGCTTACTACGGGCTAGGTCCCCGCTGGATGGCATACGGCAGCTGTGGCCCACTACACCAGGGTAGTGCTCTTCTGGACTGTAGACATGCCTGCCCTATCAGCTTGACAAGCCTTGTCTGCAAAGCTGTGGGGAGGTCCATACTGGAGCCCATAAGTACAGACAGTGGTGTACAGCCAATACCGGAACATACCCACATCGACCTAGTCAAGGGCAGATCCTGCCTCCCAAACCTGCTCGACCTGTCTGGAGGGGTCACTAAGGCCATTGATGGGGGTACGTCGGTTTGCACAGACTACCATGACCTGGCGGGAGCGTTCAAACAACACTCCACGTGGGACTCATGGAAAGGCTCACCAGCGTACATGTGGAGACATATGTCACACGATGGTTTGCCAACTGGATGGAGGTCACACCACACAGGGTCTGTGTTCCTGGTGCCATATCAGACTCCAAGCTGGTCTCGAGTGGAGGCCCACAGGGCTCAGTCCTGGGCCCCCTCCTGTTCGGCATTCAACCTTCCAATGTGCATGCAAACATAGGGGGATTGTGGCAGACAAGGTATGCAGATGACTGCACACCGTCCACCATACTCAACACCCCATCAGACATGGACATCCACCTGGGGTCTCATAGAAATGGATAACTGGTGCCAGAGCCATGGCCTGATGCTACATGCCAGGGAAGGTGCAGACCTACCCAGTGGGAAGGACATGTTCGCCCTGACGTACCATGTAGGTGGTAATCCATTGAACATGGTGGACGTGTTCAGGGACATGGGTACCACACCTGTCGGTAACCTCTGTCGACACTCACAATGCCAATGTGGTTGGGAAGACATTCCACTGTGGCCACCTGGTCAGGAAGGAATCACATCCACATCAGGGGAGTTCATTGTACCCCTGTACTCTTCACACATCAGACCAATGATTGTGTACAATGCCACATCTGGGATGTACCTAACCTGACACCTGCAGCACTCGGAAGGACCACAAACATTCCACAACACAGGGATAAAGGTGCTGAGACATGTGTCACACGCTGCCCGACCAAGGGGACACCGGCTGTATACCTTCCCAGCACATCTGCTCTGTGGTGATCTGTGCCTGACATACACGGCCATGTGTGACCTGGGTGACATGGACATGTTCCACCTCCTAGGCTCCAAGCAAACACGGGCACAGAAGCAACTGACAGAAACCTCAACACGGACATAAATAGGACGTGCTGGGGGAACAGGGTCAACACCCAGAGACACCCTACAACATGGAAAGGATTCCCAGCCCATGTGAAGCAGAGCCCCTGACTGACTTTGTCCAAGAGTAATCCTGACGTGTGGATGTGTGACCGTAGGTATGCGCCAGGCATCATCTCTGTGTCACTGCTGGACAGAGGGACAGCGGACCGATGGATGTGGTATCCTCATCCTAAGGGGTGGTGACAGCCACACACACTCTGGCTAGGCTTACACATGCCGTAGGGCACATAGCTTGGTATGTACCTATGCGCCTATGTACCTATGTAGGGGTCCATGCAGGTTCGGGTACCTGTGGTATGCTGATATTGCCAGATGTGCCTGTGGGTACCCCACAGCTACACATGGGGGACTGATAACAGTGCTCCCAGTAGGCACATGCAAGTACACCATAATTGGCATACAGGTTAACTGAACCAACATGGTGCTACACATGTAACCGCCATGCATACCGTGTACACAGATCAATGTATGCTGCACCTGCACTACATGGTATGTCTGCTGCATGATGTCAGTGCATGACCCATGTCACATACGCACCTGTCACCTGTCATACACAACCACTGCAACATATACATCGCGTACTATGCGGACACAGGTATCACATGCACCTCTCACTATATTGTCCACCCTGTGCATCAGAATATGTTTGCATAACCGTGCACCGATGGTGTGGATCACGGTGCTGCGGCAGAGGCTTCATCATATGCACAGGGTGATATGTGTGCCAGGGGCATAGGCTGTACCAATGGATGACATCATGTGTGTGTGTAAGGGCCTGTGCATTTACTGGGCATGACTGTGCAGAATGCATGTGGATGTGGTGGAGCCCTACAGTTGTGTCTGCTGTGTGTGGGTATGTGTGTACACAGTTCAGACATCTGTGATGCCTACACAGAGTATACTTGGCAGCCCCAGACTGTACAGTGCAGGTTGTATGGCTCACTGTGTCCGCCTGCGGCCACATGACCCGTGCCTGCCTGGGGTCGCACGGGCACTACCGGGTGGAGGTATGGAGTGGCCACTCTCCGATGACACATGTCCGCTGGAACCGTGTCCACGCTGGGACCATCCAGGGCCATGTCCACGTGGCCTGCTGTGTCCTGGTGTGGTTGCTGTAGCACCAGCTGCACTGCTGCTGCTACCAGCACTGTGTGAGTGGGCATGAGAGGTGGCACGCACACGTCGACCTGCACTAGGTGGTGTTGCTGGCCTACGGCCACGTGTCCTACGCCTCACCCCTACCAGGTGTTCCAGCACAGACAGCTCACGCTCACGGATTGACATGCCTCGGTCGAGGATTCCAACCATCTCACCTAATCTCCTATCCAGAACATCGGCAAGCTGCTGTTGAGCATTCGCCAATGACTGGATGTTCTCATTTAAGGAATGGAGTTGGGCCCTCTGCAGCCTCTGCCCTTCTTGGTTCTGCCGTTCGGCACGTGCCACCATTACAGTCTGAAACATGCGTCTGGTGATACCAGCTGCTGCACCCTGTACGGCAGGTGCATGTCTACCAGTGCTCCTCCTACGAGCAGCACCAGCCACATGCCTGTGTGGCACATCACCAGTCATTACACTGGCAACATGGTGTGTACCCGCACCTTCTGTAGCCACCACACATTCCTGCTCGGTGCCAACAGACGCTGACTGTCCTTCCTCTATGGGCAACGGTGATGTGGTATGTGTCGGCATCTGAACCGTGTGCGGAGATGAAGGGGACATAGGTGGGATGTTATCCAATAGCACAGCTTCTGCCCATGATGACCCTGCCTGTGCCTCTTGCACATGGTCATCACCGCTAGTATCTGTGGGGACACTAGCATCAGATGGACCGCAGGAGGGGAACGCACCTACAGCACCTGTGAATACAAAGACATACCGTAAGTTACATTACACACACACAGACACACACACAGACACACACACAGTCACACGCACACACACACATGCGGACACACACACGCTGACATACACACGCAGACACACACACATGCAGACACATCATGCATGTGATATTGCAGGTGGCATGCAGCATTCCCACACCACAGCCCAGTGAATGCAGCCCAGACATTAATAGTGGTAGTATGCATACTGCCCTGGGGTGCACACTACATCAAGCAGGTGTCTTTTAGTAGGCTTGCAGTACACACATTCATGGTAGTTTGCATGCATCACTGTGATACACCGTGTGGCCACGGGCGGGTTAACAGTACACATGGCTGGCGTCACTATGTCATGTACACCGCAAACATGTGTGGTAACATGTGGACATGTGACAATGGTGTCCCACCACATGCACCACATCAAAACGGATGTCACAGTGCAGTGTTATGTGTACAGGCTACAGATAGAATGCATGTGTAACAAGGATGTCTGTGCAGGTGTGGTTGGTGTGAACTGTGTACATAGCTGTACAGTGGGGAGTACGGGCACTGTGCTACTGCATGGCAGCAAGACACAGGTATGTTTCTGTGCGATGCGTAACCTGGACGCATTGCTTTGCCATGTCTGCAACACAGTCATGCTGTTCCACAGCACGTATATGGTAGACATTGGTGGCACCTCTATTGGCTGCTGACAGGCATTTCATTTGTCTGGTGTACCACATCAGATGTCCAGGGGGTCCACTACAGCTATGACCGCACTATGTGTGGACAGGGTGCAACGGTGACTACTCACTGTGGATGTACTGTGTGGCAACATGCCTGTAGGTATCACCCATCGCCATGTTTGACTAGTTCATAGACAATTGTGTGTGATGGGCATCATGTACACATCCCTGTGGTGGCCCATGTGACATACACCCATACTAGTCTGAGGTGTCCCATTCCTGAAGGCTATGCAGACATTGTGGATGTCTGCTATGTCATGCGTAGGTCATGTCATGGTGTGACAATGTTGCGGACAGACCACCACGTGCATGGGACATGTCATGTGCCATGTCACAACGTGTGCACCCAATGCAGGGGCATAGGTCACAGTGGTAACACCTGTGTGCTGGCCAGATCACAGCTCACTATGTGGTACTGTGTGTGTACCGCAAAGGCATACAGATGCATACTACACATGCAGCCATTGTGGAACACCTCCACCATTGTATGCATAGCTGACTGCACATATCACACCGATGGGTTATGTGGTGTCATGCCGGTCTATACTAACGGTTGTATCTACTGTACATGGGTGGCGTGTGTGTCGGGTGGTGCAACCTGTATACCGTGACTGGGGCAGACCAAGGTGTGCATGTCATACCTGGACACATGGGGAATATCGATACACTGTATCATGCCTATTACTAGCAACAGTCTCACCTGCGATGGACCCATGTCTGTGTGACACGCCAGAGGTACCTGTATAGGGGCGACACAACAGTATACACATTATCCATTACTATCGCCACGGTAAGCACTGTGCATGTCACATCATGTACCTGTGTGTTAGCATGTGCTATGCACATGTCTGCAAACACAACGTAGCATACTGTAGTATGCAGCTTGTGTGGCCATATACCTGGCATGTGTTGGTACATTATGTGGTGTACTATGACACCCACACCTACGTCAGTTATCATACAAACATGCAAGACTGACTTACCAGGCAGCTCCAGGCTCGTTGGTTGGGAGACACCCACCTCCACTATGGCAGCGAGTGTTTCTGCATGTTGTTCCCTGGGTGTCCCCAGACTGGCCAGGAGCTCCTCCGTGTGTGTGAGTGGAGGCTGGGTTGGTGGCCCACCACCTGTCCCACCTTGTTGTCTTGCGATTGCAGTGGCATGCTGTTTCGCGTGCCGAATTAGGTCTGTGCAGTGTCTGCGGATCTGCTGGTAGGTGCGGTTGTTGCCGCCCACGTTGTTCACCCTCCTGCGCAAATCCTGCCACAGGTCATCCCGCTGCTGTGCCTGTAGTGGCACATGGCTGAATAGTATATCGTAGTTGTCGTGGAGCAACGGTATAATCACGTCATCCTCCTGTCGGCTGAAGGCAGGCAGCCGGAAACGTGGCATTATCTGTAAGACATAATGATGTTGACAGGTCACATTTACACTGCTGTACTGGCATACTGCTGGACATACGTTGCTATGACATGTACAACATCTGCACAGTAATCTCTGCGATGCATCATGGCAGTGACACAGCCGACGTGTTGCCGTCACTCCATTAAGCAGTGGGTCTCATATCATATCTGTGTGTCACCTCATCACACTGTACACGCACCATGTTGATGTTAGCCTGCTGTGGACATGTGTACCTGCCTGCACCTGTGTCCATATCAGTTGGCACATGTCCCCATGTGACAACAGTTCTACTGTTCACCTGGATGCTGTGTATATGTCACTAGGCATCCCGTACGCGGCCATTATGAATGTCAGCGGTGGCACTGCACACATACACATGGACACCTGTACATGCATGTGTTGTGCCATGTACATCTACACAGCACTGTACGGGTGTTGGCCAACCTGCCACGGCTCACCTGTGTTGCACATGTGATACACATGGGACAATGTGTAACCATGTGCCATTAGCAGGAAAGGTCATGCATAGCATGTGTGCACGCACGTTGTCCACAGCAACACACAGCACCTGTAACACCACAGGGTGCATCACTGCCACATTACTGCTGTGGACGGTTGATAGTGAAAGTGCCTTTTGCCCATCGCACCATGTAGGACTGTGATAGCATGTGCAGCCTTGCTGGGCAGGGCTGCATGGTATGGCAGGGTATGTCACATACATGGCACTGGGATGTGACCCACCTGGGGGTTACTGATATTGGCAGGGTGGCAGTCCATTCCATATGTCATTGCTATGTGTATATGGACATTACACATGTCTATCATCATGGTGTGGACACTGGCCTTCTGCAAGGTAGGCTGCACGCTGCTTGGTGGGGTGTGTCTGGTGCATGCAGGTATCGCACATCCATGCATACACATTAACCCTGACAGGTGCTATGTGCTGTGATATTGTTCAACACAGTGCTGTATGTGCCCACACACTGCTATCCCGTGCACATGGATGGTTGCCTGGCCTGACATGGGTGCCACATATGTCTACATCCAGTGCCTGCTGCCACCCCCATGTCAGCTGGTGCACCGCACAGCGCCATCCCTCCCACGGGGAACGTGGTGTTGGGCACAGCATAGGTATCCATGTATGGGGACAGGGATGTTCACATAGCAGGGGCACTGATAGTATTGTCGATCTGACCATACACGTATGACGCACCTCTCACACATACAGCTCATTCAGTATGTTGTTCGCAACACTGACACAGCTATACTGCTAGGCCGGGGACATTCCCAGACGTACATACACAGATGCGTGCACATCTGTCTGTGGCATGGGCTAAACTATTGGTGTGGTTCGGCACATAACATGTTTGAGTGTGGCTGGCGCAGACCTACTGTGCACATGTCTACACAGTAAGCCTGTTCTACAGTGGCCAGTGGTGATGTGCTGTGCACATATCAAATCTGCACATTGTGTTGGTGTCTGTCTGTCCACGGGCCAGTGGTGGGACACACAGGGGTATTGGTGAACATATATGCATGCCACCCGGTACTGCTGTACTGCTAGCTTCTCAGGTGCTAATGTGTCATAGACATGCACACCTTACCCGAACAGGTGGTAGTGGGTTGCCACCAGTACCCATCTCCTCTTGTGGGTTGCTATCATCCAACACCCTCTTTGTATTCTATGTTCAGGCTATGCACCTGTGTGGGGCATGTGGGCATGCAATGCAGTACTGTGTGCCTTTGCACCCATCACAGAACATGTCACACAGGTACACTGGCAGCCATACACTTCACAGCTTGATGACGGCACAACACATGTTGTACACATGTAACACATATCCTGTGGGACATGGTCAAATGTACAGGCATGTCCAACAGTCACTTACCACTGCTACCCCTACATGACGGTTATGCAGGACATGTGGCGGTACAGCAACTGTCACATGTACATGTGCAATGCCCCCCTACCTACATGGCGTGGTACTGCCTGTGGGGCATATGCGTCTGCATCCATGCTATGAACATGGATGACAGTTGTTCATCGATATGTGCAACATACCTCATTTGGTGTTCTCATGTGTGCATGTTCAACATGTCTACGCATTGTTTGTGTCTGTCACACAGTCATTGTTGTACATGGTTTACATGCCAGCCATGGCGTACTGTGTGTGATTCCAGGTACTTCATTGGGATACCAGCATTGTACATTATCACGGCGTATTCCAGCCATCACATAACCGTCCTAGCTGACACTGTTATCCAGCCAGTAGGAGGTGTTCCGCCATCTGCACATACGTCACACAGTACGAGGGCGGCTGACACCCATTCTGGGGACAGGGTTCTGACCGCTGTGGATGTGTGTGATGCTGTCAATGACCATGACTGCGCCTGATGATCACATCTGGATGTGTAACATTCACAACACACACCTACCTTCACGTAGCAACACATCATCCACAACAATGGACATTCCTGCCAGAACTCTGTGTGCAGTATGTCTGTATGACCACTGCAGGCACCACTGGTGGCCCCCAGCATGGCAGCCAGCAGCACCAGTGTATATCCCATGTGACCATGGGTTACACCATTCACAACACACCTGTCTCAGATGACCCTGTTGTGGATCACAGTGCAGTTCCACACATCATGTTACACTATACATCATGCACTGATATGTTGCGGACGTGTGAATGGCTGTGCAACTCAACATATGCACACATGACACATCACCTGGTACAACATGTCTGTCTTACCACACGTTATTGTGACCACCCTGTGATGGCATTGTACAGGCTACGTGGACTGGGACATGTGATGGCTCAAAGGTATATTTACCCTCCAGGTGTGTGTCTAGCCAAGTGTACAGTAGGCAGTGGTCTGAACACAGGGATACTGTACATTGGCCCACTCTGTCACTGTGACTGTTGACTATGCTCATACTGTACTTATACAGGCATGTGGTATCTGACTAGTATGACAGTCGTGGTCGACCACACTACTGTGGCACACATGACCTGCGGACATCTGCCTAGGGTGTGGAGCCCACATGTACATCTTCACATGCTATGCTGCCTCTGCGGTGGTATCACATGTCTGTCTCCAGCAGGGCTGTAACAGGCAGGCACAGCATGCGGTAATGTGGGACAATGCTTGCACCTTCCACTGTGCTGCACACAAGCAAGGCACGCACACTAGTGCACACCTCACATTTATCTGCGGTGCCTGGGACCTGCCTCCATGCTCTGCACAGCACACCTGCAAGTCCAGATTGTACACGGATCATACCTCCCAGGCACATACCTGGACTGCAACACACACAGGTGAGGGGATCCCACATCACACAATGTTTTGCACACATACTGTATATTTTCCAAACACAATGCATCGTAGGTGCTCCATGTTTGGATACCCATGTTTGTGACCGCTAGACACATTGTAACACGCAACAGAGATTACACTGTACACCACAGGTTACATGCTGGCTGTGTTGTCATACTGTACATTGGACCTCGGACAGCTGCTACTGCCATGTGCTGACAGCAACCCACACTTCCCTAGTATGGACTCCCATGTGCCCACACATGCTTGGCCATGCACTCCACCTAGCTGGGTGACACATTACACAACACATACCATATCTACACTACCCTCAGCATGCACGATACCTCCATGTGTCTGCTGTGTTAAACCTGGGGATATCCCCCCTCTGGTAGATGAACATATATGCTTCACGGACCTGCTAGCCACACCCTGGACACACACCCATCGCAGCATACATGGTACATGTGCTCTACAGCCGGTACTACTGACGTCTGCTGACGGGGGTTGTTAATGGCATGGCACCCCGGCAGATGGACAGTGTACGTGACTATGCTGACACATATCACAGTGCACTTCCGCAACATGTACGCAATGGTAGGGACCATGCTATTCCACACAGAGACATGGCGGTACTGGCCTTTTCACAGATGCCACGGTGGTAGTCATGTTCCATGCACATCTGCTGTATGGGCACATGTGCAGGCTGTTGCACGGTGGGGATATTCACATGTGTGGGGTGCATCACTTGACAGTCATGGTGGGTCATCGTGGCCCATCACATGCTCCAAGGCAAGCTACCTACACATGACTGCTGCACATTGCAGTGTGGGCCCTCAGGCAGTGTGGTGGTATGTCTGTGTTGTTTGGCTACATCCACATTCGATGTCGCGTACAACAGTCACCCAGGCATTGCTGACTGAGATAATGTTGGCAACATGCCAGGCAATGGTGTACCTACCAACAATACACACTCTCACTCACTACAGGGTTGCAATCCATACATGGACATCGCAGTGTCCCTGTGGACACATACATGGTACTGCCATGCACACGTTATGTCCTAAGACACTGTCCCAATGTCACCTTCCGATCTCCCTAGCTGTTATGTCCCGCCAACCTGTTTGGTATGTGTCTCCACACCAGCCCACTGAATTAACTGCTAGCCTGTTGTTGGACATTGTGTACCTTGACCGCCACACTACCGCATCTATCGCACTACACATGGGTGGTACTGCATTGCATGTGTGGGACTGCATTCGTACACCCATGACTGGACCATTCAGTATGGCACTGGGGCACGTCCTCACATACGTGCTTCACACACTCATTGATGACCTCCATGCCTTTACTGGCACCCTTGTTGGGCTTCTGTGTGCCACAGCACGCCACATACACATGCTGGCCACCTGTCATACCATTGCATGGGTGGTTGGTGTGGTACAGAGGGTAACAGATCAGACATTGTCCCCACATTGCCCTTCAGCAGCATTCCACATTCTGGTATTAGCAATGTACACATCCACCGTCACATCATACCCTGTGTCTCAGGATGTTAGGCTATATGAATCCTGGACAGAACACACAGTGGTGCAAGCATATCATGCTACCTACTACATGTCAGGTACATGTGGCATTACACAGTCCTCAGTCATGGGGCCCCTCATGTTCACCATTTGCTTACATACACAACATGCTGTCACAGAGTACTGTCCATGCCTAGATATCCCACATCTACATACCTGGCACCATTGTAGCTCCACCAGCTCATACTGATAACAACCGTACATGTGTCGGTGTGGCAGATACATCGTGTGGGTGTCATTGTGTCAGGATGCATCACACATGGTGCATGCACATCACCTTTGCATAGCAACAGTCATCCACTGGGTATCACATGGATACTGTCCCCATACATGCATATCACATTGTACATGGTTGCTGTACACACACATGCCCCACATGGTGCTGTGGTTGCCGTATTCCACTGTGGCATGGGTACACATCTGCAGGGCCACACATATCTGTACTGTGTGTGTTGCTGGTACATATGTAGCCATTGTACCTGTGCCATACACACATCTACACACAGGCAGGGTTACAATAACACATTTGTGGTGTACCTTCCACAATGGCTATGACTTTACATGGCACGGCATTATCATGCCATGATGTGTACCAGGCTCAGACAGTTTACATATGCGGATGACAGACGGGGAACACATCTGTACTCATCTGCATACCACATACACAGGGGTGTCATCTACTCTGACATGGGCCATGTCCTCCGCATTACTGATGCATGTAGTACTCATACATGGCAATTGCAGTGGGCGGGGTGAATGGAGCACTCCTGCATATGTGCACACATGCCACATTGCTTGGCCTGGGCTTCTGTGTTACTTCCGCAGACACAACACACACCATGCTGTGGAACATAGGTCCTGTGCACATCCCACAGGGACACACTGTGGCACTGTTCATGTGATAGCTCCCTTGCTGATAGGGTGACACATAGTCATGGTACCACCACAGCAGCAGTACTGTGTAGACATGCAGTTGACATCCACCTCTGCTGTTCAGTGGACACTACCATGGGGAGGTGACACTACTGTATAGACTGCACATGTGTTTACACATGGACCTGCCGGACTTCATTGTTGCACACATTGCACCTGCTACAGATCTTTTGGACATGGTTACTTGGTGTTCCTTCCATTTCAGATGGCTATTCTGCTACTACTCTGTCCCATATGTACAGGCCATACGTATCCTGTTAGTGTACATACCAATAGGCCATAACTCCATTATGCATGATATGCCTGTGATACTGTGTATGATGTCTGTCATATCCACCATGACAGCATTACATTACACATAGTTGACATAGTAACCCCTACTGCGAGGCATACGTGCACGTCGTGCGCACATTACGTATGACATCGACGGTATATGCCCATACACATGTGTGCTGTGACAGTATACATACATGTCCTATCCCCTGCTGTGGCACTTCCTTGTTGGACATCCACTGCCAGCATCGGCGTGGGGGGTGGCATTGTTCTGTGTTATGCCCCCCTGTGGCAGCCCTTGTGTTATCCAGGCTGTGTACATGATGTCCCACTGCTGTGCACACGTTGTCCACAGTCATTGGTATGCTCAGCGGGATAGCACTACATAACCACCTTTCACCACTCTCTGCATTATGGGCATGTATCCTTACTTACAAACACCGTTCACATACAGTGCAGCTTCGTCATACACATCATGCGTTACACACCAGTACATATCGTGGGTTGTACATACCTTGACTGTGTTTCCTTCCGTTTTCCATTGCGTGTCTTGCTATTGCGTTGTCTCACTCTATCCGTTTTTGATTTGTAGTTCGGTATGAGCATACGGTTTGAATATCCTAGGAGTCATCCTTATATCCGTCGTCACCTGCGACATGTGGGTTCATCACACCAATAGCTGTTCCTCGGTGTGTACTTGTGCGCATATAACCTGTGCATCTACTCCATTCGTACAGTACGCGTCGTAACTAGGGCATGGTTGCATTCCTCGCCTGGGCGTTGGTTATTTGCACTACCTTCGTGGAGATGGTCTGTATTGTGTTATGTTATGTGTAACTGCAGCCGCTATGTGTGGCGTCAGGTACATTTCGCAGTGGTGTTAGCCGTGGATTGTGTGTGTTGGGTATGGTATTATGTTCGACATGTGGGTGTCCGTGTCCTGGCGGCGTCTGTCGATGGCGTTTTGCATTCGGATGTGTAACATAGCTCTTGTATTCCTTTAAACAACGGATGCAGGTATGCATCCGCTGCTGATAGTGTTTCCCACGCGAGATGTTGCGGTTATGCCACTGTCATTGACTGCCTGTATGTTTGTGCTGCTATTGCGGCTTGTATCCCTTTGATATGTGCAATGGGGAATATCGGAGGTTGTGGGTGATGGGTACGGGTTGTGGGCCTTGCATTTCTACATACACGGTATGCTTGTGTGTGTGCTCCATCCCTGCCTGGGAAGCTGGCAGTTACCTGTCTGTTGTTCTGGGAGTGTAGGTTGTGTTGATGTCGTCTGGTGTCGGTATTGCCTGCATGTGTGCTTCCTGCATGTATTCCTCCATCACATCGGTAGTATATCTGCGGTTGTTCATACGTGCCGACTATCCCTTGGCATTTTGTCACGGATATTTACAGTCATTGTGGTCCTGTACTTGGGACGGCCTGTATGCTAGTGGTTGCCACCAATTCGGGTGGCGATTGTTTGTTTGACACTCGTAGAACACACAGCGGTGTTTACGGGCCGATACGTAGCCATGATCAGTACCGGGATAGCACATGCGTATTTCCGCGGTACATGACTATTGCTGTGTAACGTTGCCGACGTATCGTTTTGCAATTAACATATCGGTGTCATACATACGGTCATGATTTGTACATACGTCCTTTGCATTTCATGTTGGCTATATTCCTGTGGTACATTCTGGGACATTTTCACTTTGCATCGCTTTTCGCCGCCACGCCTAGCCAGGAGGGGCTCTCAGTACTACTTTGGGGGTACTGCTGTACATACGCCTGTGGTTCCTATACTGTATGCCTACACATGTTGTTCCACTCCGCCTGTCACATGGCACCAACATACACATTTTACAGTGGCACACACATTACACTCGCACAGCGGAACACACGACACCCTCACCGCACACATACACATACTGCGGCTGTCACAGGGACGGTTGCACACAGTACCTGCGTGGCCCGCATCACCGCCGGCAGTGTCTACCTCCACCCTCATATCCTCATAATATTACCCGCACATGTACTGTTACTGTACCATGGCCTGGCGATCATCCCGACTCGCGATTATGCATTTAGGTAGGTTGACCATTCCATGGGTGGCGGTTTCCTGTTCTGTCAACCCTCCCGGATACTCAGGTTGTCATTTACTATCTTTACTATGTACAGATATCGCGTCTTACTTCTCTGTCACCTTGCATCCCTCTGATTCCCTGTCTTACCTGTTGTACTTTATATATGTGTATGTGTACATATATTTCTATGTGTGTAATGATATCTATCTCCATATCTGTATATGCACATATGTACATGTCTATATGTATACACCTTGCGGCGAACGTGGCAGCATACAGCAACGCCATCTGCTGTAGGACCCGCGTATGGTTAAGGTGTTTGCGTTCCATGCTCCGCTGGCTGTTGGGTGTGCAGTGTTTGGGTGCTGCCTTTGTTGGAGTCACACATGGGACCACCCATAAGGTACACATTAAGGGTGGCCATGTTTGTGTGCCATCCATTTCACTGTGTGTGCAGGTAGGGAGGTGTCAGTCCATGGGGCCTACGCTGTCAGAGTATGTGCTATACGTTCCCTCTTTGCCAGGGCATAGGCATATTGGGTACGCCTCCGTCTGCCTACTGGGGCTGGCACAGTATGTTCATGGCACTGAACCCTCTGTGCCTGTGCTGGCCTTGGCAGTTGTGGTGGGCTTTGTGGCCCTTCACCATTATGTCCCTGCAGCAGCTGTTTCCGCAGGATCATATTATGTAGCATGGCACATACTATGAATATGTGGGCACATGTGCCTGGAGAGTACTGCAGGGCTCCACCGGATGTATCCAAGCACCGGAACCATGATTTCAGCATCCCAAACACACACTCTATGATTATTCTGGTTTGTGCGTGGGCCTCATTATGGTGTTCTTGCATGTGTGTGTGTGCATTTCTGATGGGAGTCATCATCCACGACTCCAGTGCATAGCCAGCATCCCCCACAAGGTGGCCTTGTGTGATGTCCCCCCTGGCGAATACCTGATACAGCTGTGAGGCATGCCAGATATGGGAGTCGTGGTAGCTTCCAGGGCTGCCAGCACACACATCCATGATAATGCCCTGTGCATTGCACACGACCTGGCAATTGATGGAGGGGAATCCCTTGCGGTTTATGTAGCGTCTACCCTGCTCCCCAGGTGGTGACTTGATTTGTATATGTGTACAGTCTATCGCACCTAGTACCTCCGGGTATTGTGCCACACGGTGGAAGTGGCGCATATTGCTAGCCAACTCCTCCTGAGATCTGGGGAAGTATATATACTCATGGGCATGTCATAACATGGCATCCAGAAACTGGCGTAGTACCCTGGATGCTGATGCCTGTGAGATGCCCATTATATCCCCGGTTGGCCTTTGAAAGGTACCTGTAGCCAGTATTCGCAAGCTTACACATACCTTTGTGTCCACTGGGATGGGCTCCCCTCTGTTTTTTCTTGTTCTCAGGTGTGGCCGGCACAGCTCCACTATTTGCTGTAACGTGTCCCTGTCCACCCTGTAACGCTCTACTATCTCCAGGTCTTGTAGCCCCTGGTAGGTTACCCTTGGTCTGAACATTCTCCTTCTCCTCTGAGGCCTACGGTAGTTGTCGGCACCCTCCTCCGCAACTCCGTCTGTCTCTGACACATGCTGATGTATCACGGCTACGGCGGCACCCAACATATACATTTTAAAAGTTCCCCGTGTGTTTACACATAGAGTGCGGCGTTTGGGAATACACGGCTGTGTGTTGTGTGCATTCACACTTTATACTGTTGTGCTGTACACCCGGTGATGTCATAGGGTGTGTCTGTGCGGCCGTATCTGTGGATTATCTTCCGTGTTTTACCGTTGGCACTGCAACACTGTTGCCTTTCGTGTTGCATTACACTTGCCTGCATTGGTTTAGCTTTAGACCTTACCTTACTAGTTCTGCACGTTGCGCATACTATTTCCTGGATTGCATCCTGCAGAGCCCTGTCATGTGTCATTTCTGGGACATGGCATATCATGCATTTTGTCTGCCGCTGCCGTTATGCTACCTCTCTTCTTGGCTGTGCTGTATTGGTTCTTCACTCTTTGCATTCTGCTACCTCCCCTACTTTCTTTGCATTCATATGCCTCCCCTGTCCCGTTTTGCGGGTTTCTGCATGCAGAGTTGTCAGCTGCCGCCAATTGGCCTTCGTGGGTTGATTGGTGTTGATTGCTCATTACGACTCCAATTACACTGCTTCCGCATTTCCTCATATTCTCCGCATCACCTTCCTGTATCCGTTGTTGTTGACGGGGCGGGCGTCACATGACTGGGTTAGGGGAACGTAGTCATCCTCCTGCACATGCATCTCTGCGCATTGTGTGCTCTCAGCTCACCTATTTCCCACGCCGGTCCTGCTGCTGTGATGTGCATTGTACAGCCCATGTTTGCTGAGCTCCAATGTGCTTCCTCCTACAGTGGCACACCCCTCTGCGGTTGACATGTATTCCCTCTGGGCCACTCCTTGGTGTATTACCGCTGCGCCGTTTGGTGCAGCCTTACGCTGGTGGGGGTTTTGCGATTCAGTATTATCTGCCTCATTTGCATGGCATTGACTACTAATTCATAGTTACGGCGCCAAACAGTGCCGCCACTCCTTGGCAACCCTTGCGCCGTGGTTGTGGCTTTCCATGCATACTATGGTGTATTGTGGCTGTGAAGCTGATGTGTATTATACTGCTCTTTTATGACATTGTCATATTATTTCATTGTTTAGCACCTTCCGCGGACATGTCCTGGGGTTCTGCTGTGGTTTCTGTGGACATACCATTTATGTCATTATTTACATTTTATGCATGTTTTCTTTTGACATTCTCGGTGTCTTTCGCCATTGGCATGTTGCAACAGTATGATACCTGACGTTGACAGCCTTCCGTTACTCCTATGTCATGTTTGGGTATATGTAAACCGTTTTTTTTGGTTTACATTGCCGTGCCCTTATGCTACACCTGCACCACTTCGTGGATCGCTATATGCCTTCATTTGCATGGTGCAACACCGCACATGGGGTGTTTAACATACCTACGCTGGAGGCGGCGTAACTCAGGTGCACGCCGGTAGTGCACGTGGAATTGGATCGTACCTGAATCACTCGGCGGCCATATCTGGCATTGTAGCGTCTACGCTATGCGTGCGCCTGGCGCAAGGTTCATGAATCCCGGGGTGTATCTTGTTATATGGACTGAAGAAGGGTCTTAACCCAAACGCTTAGTTTATTTACTTTCTGCATACTTATTTTTGAATTTATTAAATCTTTAGCATTTTTGAAGTCTGAGCTATTGTTTCTGAAACCCCCCCCCCCAAAAAAAAAAATAAATAAAAATCAGCAATTATTTAATAGCATCATAAGGGTTACAAGTCACTGGAGTGCGGGGAGTGCCTTCTGTGTGGATTCTGCATGTCCTCCCCGCGGTTGCGTGGGCATTCGAAAGACATGCATAAATGGGCGTGCCTTCATTGAAGGTTGAACATTGAGCTGGCACCTTGGCGTTTGTGAAAATCTACTGCCAATTATTAGCGGACCGGAGTTCCACTGTGGCGACCCCTAACTGGGAAAAGCCGAAAGACAACAACATAAGGGTTACAAGTCACAAAAGATAGCCCAGTTCTACCCAGTTCTACCTCAACATATACCATCAGTTAATTACTTAATACTTTTTGCAGCATGCATAAGAGCACTCTGCACAACAACGATATATAATCTTACAAAGCTCCAACAAACACTTGCATGACAACAACAGTAGTTCAGCAGTAATCAAACATCGCCCAGTAATTTTAGCCCCTCTTTAACTCAATAAATATCAAACTCTAACATTTCTACAAATTACCGGCTACATTGCTATAGAAAGACTGATAAGTAACAATATCTCCCTTGCCTGTACCACAGAAGGAACACTATCCTCAGTTTATCAGTTTTATAAATAAGCATGCAGCTACCAGTTGCAGTATTAGCATGCATACATTTTGCATATTATTTCTACAAAATTGTCCTCCTATCAGTAGGCCTTATCCAACTGCAATATTAAAATGTTTATATTAGAATAAGATCAAAGACTGCTACAGGTCACATAAAGATACTATTTAAGAATTTGTGAAACTCCACATAATGTTATTCTCAAAACAAAATACGAACTGCAAGTCCAGTACAAGCAAATAAGTGAATCATCCAGTTCTGAGCTATGGCCAATATAGTCCTCAGGTAAACCCAGGAATACAAATACTCTCAAAGCTTAAACTATGTAATAACATTATTAATGACTAAAAGCCATTGTTGTGCTAAGTCTTAGAAACAAATCTGTGGTAGCTACTGGAACTGTCTGAAAAAAAACAGCAACACTTTTGCTGATATTTTCTTGGGAATGTCTATCTTTCCAAGCCTGTGCAATCATTTGGGTATATTGATTATATAATCTAAGTTTAATGTTGAGAACAGTCAAGATAACAAAGAATAGTCAGGGCACCTTCAGTTTTACTACCAGTATAGTCATTGTCTGCTGCTTCACACTGATATATAATTTAGCATTTACGAATAAAATGGTGTATATATTTAATGGAGATTAAACAGGTTTTTAAATAATTTGATATAATAGATTGCATGTTTAAAGGATGAGATTTTTTTGACTGTCAGCATAGTGATTTAATTAGTTAATCATTGATTGGTGGGCGGTAGTTTAATGAACTGTATAAATTGGTATTTTTATGATGGTTTGATGTTCTGATAAAGTTGTAATTCACTAAGGATGAAAGCACTTAACATTGGTTTAATAAATTGTGGTTTGGGTATCAGCTCTGAAGTCTTCACTCCTTTTTGTTTTTATTCATAATTTAGCATTGTATCTCTCTTCATATGTTTGTATACTCAGTGATGGATTATAGGTTCATAGGTAAATACAAGGCTAGCTGCCCTTGCAAACCATTGTAAGCCTAGTCAATTTCCCTTTTGGTGCTTGAATTAACCTATCTCATTTGGCGTTAGATTGTCCTTACCCATCGCCTGGTCAATAATTATATATTACCCCTAGTGATAAAAACTGGAATCATACTATAGCTAATTTGATGGGACCAGTGCATTGGATAAACCAGTTCTGGGGTCAGTATTCTTTTTCCCATCCATAGATCCAAACTGCTCTTGAATATGGACAGGGATACACTTTGTTTTGTATGGATGGGGAGTCTGTTCAGTAGCATCAGTAGGCTCTGTTATACAAACCTGTAACTCTAAACCATTCTGTTGATGTAGCAGAATAGGTCTAGACCCAGTGACTGAGTATTACTGATGCTATTTGGCTTGATGATGTAGAGTAAATCCATTAGTACTGGGTCAGAGGATGCCTTGTATGCCAGACACAAGTCACCTCTTAGCAGTCTGTAGGATACCAAGAATAGTGACAGGCTTTGAGCCAGTCCATGTAGGACATACTGTTTAGACCTTTTAGTAAAGTATCTCTGTGGGCATTCCAGATGTTGTATGCATCTGGAGATATACATGCCAAAGTGGGGCATTATACTCAATGATTGGCCTAATGAGGGCTGAGTAAAGGGGGACAATGACATCCCTAGATCTAGACCCACTCCCTTTGTTTATAAGTTAAATGGAAGGGCTTTGTATGACAATGGAGATATGTTGGGCAAAAGTTAGGTCACCTTCCACATAGGTTCCCAAATCCCAAACAAATAGGTCAACTCTTAAGAGATATATTTTCAATGAAGGTACTTCTCTAGGGTATATGATTTCCAAAGAATATGATAATGCATGTTTTTTGGCGTTTAGTGTTAGTCCATGATTTTACATCCGTTATTCTTTTGGGACAAACCTTCCTGCAAGATGGCTAATCATTTGGAGATTCATTGACTGCTCCTAGCTTGCAGTCATCTGCAAACTTAGTCAGCCACAGTCATTTGATATTGGCTTTTACTTTAGAGAAGTAGATACCAAAATGAAGAGGACTCAGCATAGGACCTTGGGGGACTCCACTGGTGAGTCGTCTCCTTCTGAAGGTAACTTCCACTATTTTGATATCCTGCATCCTATCAATGAGGGTTGGCAATCAGTTAAGTGACATAGGAGTTTGTTTTTCAGTTAATTTAGCTTTTCTACTGTGCCTGATTAGATGATTGTATCCAAAGCTTTGGCCAGGTAGAGGTATGTTGTCTGTACCATTTTGCCTTCATTCATTGCTTTTGTGACCTT
This sequence comes from Protopterus annectens, assembly GCF_019279795.1. Lineage (NCBI taxonomy): Eukaryota > Metazoa > Chordata > Ceratodontiformes > Protopteridae > Protopterus > Protopterus annectens. The sequence continues at coordinate 1,203,368,535 of NC_056731.1, forward strand.
TTCTCAAAAATTCTACCAGACTAAGCATGCTCTGCTCTTGACAAATCCAAACTGAGATGGCTGTAGTGTCTGGAGGTTCTGTATGCCTTTATTAATTAATTTAATGATAAGTCTTTCCATATCTTTGCACATGAGGCTGGTCAGACTTATAGGTCTGCAATTGCCCAAGTTTCTGGAAGTTCTTCCTTTATACAGGGGAACGTCTGTAGTTGTTCTCCTTTCAATTGGTGAAAACCTGTATGGTGGCTGAGCATGAACAGTACTGTCAGAGGGTGGCTAAACATGATAGTTAAGATACATTCAGGGATATTGTCAGGACCCATTGATGCAGCATTTTTAGCTTTTGATATCGTTTTTAGGATTTGGTCTTATGCGATAGTTGGAGGCAAGACAGTTTTAGGTATATCTTGAGGGAAAGATGGAGGGACGAGATAGGTAAAGTTATAGCTGAATTTATCAGCCATTAAGTTGGCTATATCTCAGTGTAGGTAACATCTTTAGCTATCAGCAATCTATAATAATAGATATTAACTGTCACCCAAGGTGATAATTGTTGTTTGTCTTGCTTGACTCCCATCCCTGTGGTACCCATACCATCTGGGCAACTTGATTGTTATGTTTCCACACTCTGTCTTACTTTTCTGCTTTGTTCTCCATTCTTTTAAACACATTGTAACTGACTAAGATTGCTCTCAAATAAATTAATTAATCCAGGGATTCTAGAAAATCTGAAATGCATTTTGCAGCTTTTTCGAAATTTTTGATTCAGTGGGGCCCGAAGAAAAAAAATTTATTAAGGAAATAAATTAATTCTTATTTGATTTTAAGGAAGAAACAAGTTGTGACCAAGGTTTAATGTTCAAAGCTGCCAAAAATAGGTTTTGCAAATAAACTTAGAATACAAATATTTACATCTATATATAACCCACATTTGGAAATTGTGCCTGCCTCCCTACCCCTCCCAAATAAAAATAAAATTAAAAAAGATACTCGCCTTCAGTGCATCTGCATGGTATTAGATTGGAATGAAAGTGAAAGAACAAATAGAGATTGGGATGTAAGTAAAATAACAAATGGCTTCAACCATATATTTCATATTGTTGCTGGCAAACATACAGTCTCCTCATATCTTCCATGAAAAAATAGCCACCCTTTGTGTCAGACTATGGTAAAAGTAAAGGAACAAAATGCCAAAGTAACATATTTCAACTTGATGCTGTCAGACACATGCACATAGCATGTATCCTTAACCCTACCTCTAAATGATAACCACCTGTAGACATGTCTGATGCTTGGCTATGAGGAAATTAAAAAAAATAGCAATCACAGTAATGTATTCCAGTGTGATTCTCATTGGCAGTACAATGCCCCTAGACAAGCTATAGTGACCTACTGTGCAAATCTTGGATGTCTAATTGTGAGGAAAGGTAGCTTCATTGTTCAAGAATTACAAACAAGGCCAAAAATAGTTGTGTGGTAATATAACATCTCATGGGTTGGTAGATCATAAAAAGTATATCGGCCTGGGTTTATGTAACAGACGGCACTTCTAAAACAGGAAGGAAAGTAATAAGCTATTATACCAAATGAACAGTGTTAGAAACAAATGGATAAATCTTGCCAATTACATTTGTCTCTTAATTACATGGGGTAAATGGAAGGAGCAGCCATTCACTTTGGAGGTGTGAACTCTGCTTCAGGAGATGTTTTGTTTTATTTTCTATGCTGAGTAGGCAGTCTGGTTTAAAGTTGACATATCAAAGTCAGTGATCTCCAGCAGTCATTGGAAAAGTGTTATTTAAGCACATTCTTTGTATCTGTTAAGGAAGATGGAAACTAACAGCAAATTTCATTAACCATTGTCTTTGCAGGATAACCATATATGGCATACAACAATCAGTTATTAGTCAGAAACAGCACGTCTTCCTTTGAAATCATTATAGAGCAATGGCTTCTTCCTAAATAGGCCAAAATCTGGCCTAAGTGGCAGTGAAGGGACACTAAGTGCACACAATCTGTATTCTAGTATATCCCTAACACATTTTAGTCACTCAGAAAGATTACACTAAGTGTACATGTAGTCTATACTTTGTGGTTACCTTTATGAATCCCTCCCAATGTTTAAGGCTGCAAGAAAATCAGTAGGAAAACTAAAATTCGGAGGAAAAATGGTGAGTTTGATTGTGTTTCCTGTTCACTCAGAATGGATGTTAATGAATCCCAGAGCTACTCCAGCAAACTGGAATCTACTTCTTCCACATTCCAGAGATGAAGGAGGTGGAAAATAAAATGTTAAAATCCCCTCGCAAGCATTTTCAGAAACAGCCTATTTTCCTACCTGGCTGTATGATTTCAAATATTAATAAGGATTTGGGTTAAGTTTTCTATTTGAAAAATACATTTTAATTTGGTTCTTCTGCATCTATCCCAAAAATATTAATCCTAGCTCTGTAACTGCTTATATTCACTGCCTGCTTAGCATGTCTACTACAGCAGATTAACTCTGTTTTCTTTATTGAGCTATACACACTGTAATCAAGCATAGTTTGATGTACTGTACAGTATTTTAAGTCATAGTCTTGTGAATATTCTGTAAATATCTGTTATCCTTGTATAATGGTAATCTGCAGGTCATGGCTGAAAAACATCCTTTGATTAATGTGCTTAAATGGTCAACAAATATCAAAACAAAATAAGTGTTTAGTTTTTTTGTAAGAATTATGTGTTTTGTATTCAGCTGTCATCACTGTTTCTTTATGAACCAAAAGTTAAGACAAGCATGTATTTGTTAAGCGGCAGAATTTTGGTAACATGCGTAACTACCTTAGTAAAACACTTAATGTCAGAGTTAACATTAAAAATTGTAAATAATACCAGATCAATAGCATACAGAGATAAACCCTGACTATGATCCAGATGACCAAAGAATGAATACTGACATGGACATTGAAAGAACCATCGAGGGTAGGTTGGCGAGCAGGCTGGGCTGACTTTGCCTGTCTTAGAGGATGAGAGGCAGCTCAACCTGTTACAGTCTGACCTTTAGTGGAGGCCAGGTCCAGAAATGATAGCAGAACAAGTAATGGTGTGCACAACAGTGTAGTCACAGGTAGGCACGTGTGCTGAAGCACATATCTGTCAGGGGTCAGTATAATTTCCTTCTGTGTCTGAAACATATACATCAATTGCATGAGAGGGTTATCTTAGGATCTTTCCCCCTCATCAATGATATGTGGGCATACTGTATTAAGGGGTAATCAGCTAATTCAGCCTCAGGACAATTAGGATCCACCCTTAAATATGGGTGGCCCCAAACAGGGGAAGAAGCCATATCCTCAGGCCACTAGGATGATACCAGTTCCCTCAGGCTGGATAAAGATACTGTACTGGTGCACAAAACTATTCCTTTCATGTCTGCCTGGATGAAGGCCTCTATGGGTGAAAGTAGAGGGCTGATAGTTGGCAGGTATGAGGGAGGAAAATGAGTATAAAAAAGCATGCACAAAACTCCCCAATCAGCTATACTAAAAAGCAAAAAAAAAAAAACATGTGACTCATTTAAATGTCACACTGACCTAGATGAAAGGAAAAACTGAAAAACTGTTTCTTATAAGGTCAATACTAGGTACAAGAACATGATCACTAAAACTTAACATCATAATCTTTCACTTATTTATTATTTATTTATTTATGTATTGCATTTGTTTACTGGGCAGGTCCACTGGGTCTAGGTGAGCCCATTTTCAGTGGAGACCCAGGGAGAAAAGCTCCACATAAAGTAGATACAAATACAGACATACAGAACTAAGAGGGATTCTACAGTAACAAACTTGGACATATAATTAACAAGTCAGGTGCAAATACAAATACATACAGAGCTAACAGGTATTATACAGTAACAGGCTTGGACATAGTGGTTCAGATTATTTATATACAGACTACCCATTTACATTACATAAAGTAATTAGCATTGTTAAAGGACATTATTCAAAAAGAAAGTCATCTTAGAGGTTATAGATTGCTGAGGGTTTGTACAAATGGGACGACAGATTTATGATATTAACTGTTAGAGATTTGAGGTGTGAGTAGAGGAAGTTGTCAAGGCAGAGTGATGGCTCCAGTGGTTAGTAACAGAGGTGAGAAATAGACAGAAGAAAGTGCAAGATGGATTGGAGTAAAGAAACAGGTATAACAAGTGGGTTTGGTTGAAGAAAGAGTTAGTTGGCTCACCAGCAAGCCATAGAGAAGTGGGTTGAAGTAGGAGGAGTAATGTTTAGTGATGTACTTGATGTACATTGTTAATTAAGAGCCATCACATATTGATAATGTATTACAAGTAAATATGATATGAATATGCTAGTAAGTATTTAACATACATCTGCCTATATAACTTACCCATACCTCTAAATTGTCCAGAATTTCACAAAATTTTCATATTCGTGCATCATCTCTTTGGTCTGTTCCTTATAAAATGTGTGGTTTCCTAGCAAATCATTGAAGATGGAAGTAATTAAATAATGGCAGACATGTGAACCTTGGCTCTAGGTAATTGTCACTGCTGAAGTGGCACTGACTCTGTGTGCAAAAATGGGCAGAAGAAGTTGTGGATGGATGGATGGATGGATGGATGAATTTGAGTATCAGACCATCAATTTAAAAAAAAAAGTAATACTAATGCAAAATCTGTTACTCTAGCAAATTTCTAAGCTTATAAAATAAATATTTAAGATACGCCCCTGATTTTGGACCCCTCCCAATTATTTTTGTCTTTGTCCAACATTTTAGTGCAAAGAGTTTGAGAGATATGGACTCACCATTCACCATCCACAGCACTAACAATCATTAAAGCCTTTGCTAACTGTGACATATACTGCAAAAAGAGATGCTACCACTATATCTAAAGACTGAAATCTATCAGGTCTTTTGCAGTAGATCTGCACATTGAAAGAGTCTGTTACCTCTTTGAATTAATTAAGTGAATATCCAGCTTCTAGGCAGGTGCAAATTACCAAATAAGGGCATAGCAAACTGGAGGTGATGAGTACACTTTCTTAAAGTAAATCTAGCTGACTAGCTCCCCCAGGGATGAAGTGGGGGTACAGTTTGTTGGATATGAATTAATAAAATCAAATATTACTAAAAATGAAGCAACTGGATTAATAATAAAATACTTGTAAATATAAACTGTTATCTAAATTAAGTATTCCTTCAACTGAATGAGATACTGTAAATCTCTCCCCACACTAGCAATCTTTAACATGAGTGGGATAATAAAGATGAGACAAGATGAAAGAAGAATCTCACAAATGCTATCCTTTTCTGAGGTGTTTTGTATATTTCTTACTATCTTTATAAGCAGTTGCAAGTTAGCTATTAATTCTTGCATTGCATAAATCTTTTAGTCAGTTAAAATCTAAGTGAATTGAAAAGGCTCATAGATCCTTTGTATTCCACAGAGATAAAGGAAGAACAGAAACTCATTAATATAAATAAGCAAATTTTCATAATAAGACAGAGAAATACTTTTTTTGAATTAAAGCACTGAATACAGTACTGGTTGACCTGTGTGACACTGCAGCTGCACTTTTTCACAATTGCTGTTCAGTTTTAAGGTATTTCTTTTCATTCAGTGACTGCATTAACTGCATATGTGCATATATGCATTATTGTTGCATAACGTACTTTAACTGCACTGCTACTAACAGATGCACAGGTGTGGCAGCGTGGCTGCAGAAACATGACTGGACTATCAGAATTACTTAACAAAGAGTTGCTCATCACAGTCCAATTATATTTCAGGAGATGTTAGAAAAAAAAAACAGTTTCACACAGCGGTGTAAAAAATAAAACACAACATCAAAAGTAGTACAGTTGTGAGTTGATTGTTAATGACGAGCTATAGTCCTCCAAGTAAACCTACTACTAACTCGCACTCTATTCACACATGCAGTTCTGTATGTTTTTGAACTTAGTTTGTCACCCAAATTTAAAGAAATACTCATAGTTGTTTGGACACTTTTATTTTTGAAACTTTAAATAAGTTTAGATTGGAGAGCAGAGAGCAGAGAGCAGAGATCAGTATGCTGCATGGACATCCATGGAGCTTTCGGCAATGTGCGGCTGCCTGTTTCTCCCCTGTAATAATCTACCATTGTGTATACTGTCACCTTGAGTACACTCTGCTATTATTCTCAAATTAAAGATTCCTAGTTCTTTGTCCAGTAGACTATATTGTCAAGCATAGCTGGATTCACTGTTAATCGTTTAATTTCACAGAATGAGTTGAGTGTGGAGAACTTTACTGACAGTTTGACTGATAGCTAGCAATGACTTCCAACACACATATAGTCAAGATGAGCTAGTGAATAGGGGTTAGACATGATGCACAATCAGCAAGCATTGTTTTAAAACTGCCATGATGAAGTCACATGACACACTAACTCAGATAATGTTAAACCATCATTAAGATACAGTTATTCTATAATTGTTATACATTAATATACATTAATATATGCCTACATATGCTGCTATGTATTTTAGATCAGTAATTACATTTCTATACAGTGATTTCAAATATTTGCACTGTTATAGGTACACTATGTGTCTGTCATGTGATATACAAAGAAAAATCAATATCCTTTTTAATCTGCAGTTTATTACTTCAGTGTGATACTAAGGGTATATACACTATGTACATTCACTATATCATACTGGTTTCCTGATCTGTCTTGGACAGCTTGAGTATTTATTCAGAGTTAGTTGGACAGAAGCTTGAGTTAAGTGCTGCATACTAGATTGAAGAGCTGTAGCATTCATATCAGATTCAGTTTTAGTTTATGACCCAGGCAGTATCAACAGCTAACTGCACTCATGGAGAAGATTATAGTAATTTCTCTACTTAGAATCCTGTATATAAATTACTTGAGTCTAAAGGGTAAACAGTTGGACTTCTTATATATAAATTTTGTTTAATTAAATGTTTCCTGTTTCTTCTTTGCATCTACATATCTGAACTATGAAAATATATTACCTAGGTTTTTCCATTGGTTAAAACACAATGCCAGGCAAATAGCTTTTCTGTGAAAGTCCAAAATTCGCATTCATTCTCAGTCTTTCTCCTTTCTACATGCAATAATGATTTTAGACAAGTTCTCTTAATAAAATTTCAGTTTATGTTGCCTTTTTTTCAACACATGAGTTGTGTTCGTCTTTCTCTCAGGTAAGAGTAATAAGCATGAAGTTGGTAGCTTAGCTTTAAGATTTCGACCAATCAACAGTATTATTGTTGATGACTGTCTTACAGACTGAAATGTTGTTCACCTGTATTCCAGAATTCATAGATGGTGATCTGGTAATTGTCATATTTTCTGATAAGAGTTTATCTCTGTCATTTGTCCCACTTGTTCATTGCTCTGCATATCTCTAGGACATAAGGCGGGTCTATATTGATTAGTCAGAGTTTCAAAACTTCAAAACTGATATGGTCAGCACTATATCATCAAAGTTTTGAAACATTGAACGTTTTAACGGAAATCTCTGTAAGGGAAGATTACCATTTACTGCACTGTAGTGCGATCTCGGAGTTGGTATATTTAAGTAGCCGGGGTGTGGAGGGTGCAGGGGGGCTTGCTGCCTTGCTTGAAATGTTTAGGTAAGTTATTTTTTTTATTTTTTGTTATTTTTTACATATTCGCAGTTTTAAAACATCAATGTTATGGTCTCGACCATATCAGATTTGATGTTTTAAGACTTCGATTATGTGATATAGATGCCATAAGGCAGTATGCTTGAGTTCCCATTGCCTCATAAAATTATAGAATTCTAAAATTATGAACTATAGACTATTTTTACTTCATCATGACTACCATGCTTACCAAAAATAGACTTCAGCACTCTGATAATACTGTTTTTAGTCCTACATAGTTATACAACTTCTGGATAGTTTCAATAATTCACAAACAGAAGGCACTACTCATCTTTGTATAAGCTAAATAATCTACTTTCATCCAAGGAAGATATAACATTTCACGCAGTAACACATTTTTCTGATTTTTAACTCCTAAGCCATTGCAACATCTTATATCTTTACAGCGTTTATTCAATCTGCTCAGATGTCTTAAGCCAATAAATGCTCCATCTTTTCAGCTGGTGATTCTTAGATGTGATTCACATGCAGCAGAATGGTAATCATTGTACTAACTCATTTAAATATTTACTTTTATACATGGAAGCTTATTATTTGGTCTACTACGGGTGTTGATGTTCTAAAAAATTGATGACATACATGCTCGCTGCCATTTGTTCAAAAAAGCAAACTTTTTGCTACTACTGACTGATGATAGTTTCCCCATATTTATTACTTTTTCATCACTTGTTGATACTGGTACAATAATGCTGATTAATAAATCTCTGTTTATACCTCTCTGAATTCATCTGGCATCCAGCTAAATTCCTGCTTTTATGTATATATTCTGTATATATTATTGTAATCAAACCAACTAGATTCCTGCTTTTATGTATATATTCTGTATATATTACTGTAATCAAATCAACTAAATTCCACCTTTTATGTATACAGTCTGTATATATTACAGTAATCACTATGTGTAACACTGTTTTTACTTCTGTACCAATTAATGTTTATTTTTTTTTCTGTATCTTTGTTCTTATTGGAGCTGTTCTCCCCAGGCCTCCACTGAAAATGGGCTTTTTTAGGCCCACTGAACTTTCCTGGTAAACAAATGATAAAATAAAATAAAATAAATAAATAAAGTGCTGAAAACATAACCCTGTCAAGTCCCTACCCTAGAAACTGTCTAGCACTACCAGTACCCTAACTCTAACCCAAAGATTCCCTTTACACTCGTAACCTTAAAACTCCCTTTGTGCTCCCTAGAGCTCTAAAATCTTCCTCCTGCTCCCTTCACCTAAAGCTCTCATCCCTAACAGTGCCCTAATCTACATACACAAACACACTCCTGCTCTCTCACCATGTTTACCACACTTACCTCACTCAAACTCAAGTAATGTGCTCAGGTAAGCTATGAACACATATTTGAGTTCAAATGTGAGCACCGACATACCCAAGCTACAAGATGCTTGAACTGGCTTCAAGATAGTAGCCTTCAAGCAATTTGGACTCAAGAATTTGTGTTATCTCTCTCATCATGTTATGGAAAATATTCTCAAATGTCTGGATATGCTAATTTAGCATGTCACCCATTGATAATTATATTTCTTTACAGATACAGTTTCTGGCCTTCCACTGTAATAACTTTAAATGCTTTTAATTTCTCACTATGCATAGGCACTTAAAAGATAACTCCTAGAACTTCCTCTTTATGCTATTAGAGGTATACAATACTCAGTGTATCAGAGATATGCATTAGCCTGCCAGACTTATACTGAATTTGCAGATCATACCTTTGTAAAGTCTATATGAAAGGATATTTAAATGCATGTTAAAATGGCTTATGACCTAACTCTTCAATGAATCTTTAACCCTCAGCATAGCCATAAACAGATTGACTATCAAAACCTATGGTTAGCATCACTTTTTTTATTTTAGAATATTTGTGCATAATTTTGATCTTTTGATCCATAAAGTATTGATGTGCTGCTAAACTATTATTTTATTATTTTGCAGAACACATGATTGTATTATTGCATTTATGTATACGAAACATTTGCACTGTTGCAGCAACTAAATTAAGCCATCATTTGTTTATTTCGTGCAGCTTATGCCATCGTTTTCTAGCTTTTACTTTGTTTTTCTTCTGAGCTGTGGTGAACATGGTTACATTCTGAAGCAGTCTACAGTTTCAGTAAAATAAATAATTAGAAAGATAGATAGATAGATTCATAGAGAAATATACAAATAAATAACTTCTTGAAACAGTGCTGCCCCATGTTGTGGCACATCATAGAACTTCAGAAATATGGTCCTCTGTGACTAACATTTTTAAACATTGTACAGCCTATCAAAAAAACATCATGCCTTACATGCTTACATGCTTACATGCTCCCCGTGTGGTGCAGATATGGGTGACAAGTTTGGAATGAATTTGAAATCATATTGCACTAGCCAGAACTCTAATAAGAGATGATTTATTTATCTGTCCTATGTTGACAGGATTAATCCCACTAGGCAAGCTGCCTATTTTCAGGGCAGACCCGAGGTGGTATTTATACTACTAGGGGAAATTTGGCTAGGGCATTGGCAAATTTCCCCTACTCTTTGCTAGCTGGCTGTTGTGGCATTTCCTGCTTCCAGTCTGGGTATACTGGTGGCTTAGAGAAGCAAGAAAGAGTATGGTGGACATGGCTGTGTATCTATGTTGTGCAAGTGTGGAGTCTGGCGACTTGCACAGCATAGACATAGTGGAGTCAAAGGTAGTCAAGCCTACATAAAATGAAGTGGTGGACAAGGTAGAGGCATGCAAGCTTGTGACAGCATGCAGTGAGAAGGAAGAAGTGCATGTCCAGGGTAGTTCAAAGGAGGTCATACCTTTTCAAGATTCTGAAATTATTTTTCAGAAGCAGTTGTTTGAATGGGGGCATGAAATACAGAAAGGATATACTATTCCAACTCTCCAGTCAGGAGGGTTATGGGATGTGTATCTGCAGGATTTGATAAATCAGAGTGAGCCAGAAAGTGAGAAGGCAATTTTGTGAGAATTTAAGAAGAAGAAGAAGAAGTGGAAGAAATAAGAAGGGAAAAGAAAACTGGTGGAACTGGGAGAAAAAAAGAGCAGATTAGAAGGCAGAATGCTGTAAAGCAGATAAAGGGGTAGACAGGTATGACAGCTGGGATAATATAATAGCACCATTGGGGATCTCACTGAAAGATACGAGCATTAATTCCTATTCATAAAGACACTTTTGTGACATTATATTTGAAGCAGGACAGTACATGGAAAAATGTTTGAATTAATATGAACTAAAGAAAAACTGTTTGTTTGTTTGTGTCTTTCGGCTTTTCCCGGTTAGGGGTCGCCACAGCGACACTCCGATCTGCTAATGATTGGCAGTAGAGTTTTACGTGCTGGCTTGCCAGGCCTAAAACACAACCTTCAATGAAGGAACACCTGTTCACGCATGTCGCCACACAGAAGACGCTCTAAATGAGAATCGAATGGGCAACATCTAACTGTGAGGCGACAACGCTACAGCAGCACCACCGAAAGAAAAACTGTAATCCATGGAATTTGTATGCTATGCAAACATTTAATAAGAGATACAAAAAAGAAAATTTGTGTGCAGTTTCTAGCTGAGGGAGAAAAATAGTCACTAGAAGACTATGTAAAGACTGTATGTAAAGATTTTATGGACTTTACAAAGAATTATGATAATAGAGGTTTATAGTCTGGGGGTTGGGAGTGTTGTGTATTAAAAATGGAGGATAAAAAAATAGTACACTTTCCAAGTATTATAAATGTAGAAGGAAGCAAAAGTACTGCAAAATACTGGATGCAACTTTATTTTTTTTGCGGAAAAGGTGATCATTTAATTAACAATTGTGACAAAAGAAATTTTATGCTTTGTGGAAAAGTGGGCATGATGCAAAAAGATGTGTTTTTTCTAATGATTTAAATGTGAAAACACAGGCCACTTACAGATGAGTTGTAGGAAAAATACAGAAGAATATAAGGAGAAAGTGGGTAGACAGTATGAGGATGAACAAAATATAGAGAAAGGGGAATAAGTAGTAGGAAATCTAGGGAATAATAAGAAGCGCAGACTGCAAGAGATGAGACAGTAGAAGAATACAAGGTGAAGTAGTAAAAAATAAAAAAATAGAAAAAGAAGGGTATGAACTAATGATACAGACAAGTGATGAAGAAATTAGTTGGCATGCAGTTAAGGGAATTAAAAACTCTATTGGGAAATGGGCAAAGGATAGGAAGATGAAATTTAAAGGATTTGGTATGAAAGAAAATAAAAAAGGCAAAGGATAAAGAAAGAAAAATAAATGAATAAAAGAAGAGCTGAGAATTGAGCAATAAATGTGTACAGTATAAAGAATATAAAAAGAAGACTAGATGTACGCGAATGGTGCATGACACTTCATATGGATATTGTGATAATAAAAGATATACAAATTTTAATAGAAAAGGAAAGATTACAAGCAACAAAGTTATGGGGAGATGAGAGTATTTGGAGTGTTGGTAAAGAAAATTGCTCATGTATAGCAATATGATGTAAAAGTTCAATAGGAATTTTGGAAGTTTCTTTGATAATATTGAGTAGAGTAACAGTCGTAGGTGTAAAATGGAAAAAGCAAGTTTATAGAATTATAACATTGGTTGCAAATGTGACAAAGAAAGAAAGATAGGGATATTTAAGAAAATCTTGGATTACATTGGTGTGAATATGGATCTAATATTAGTGGGCAATTTTAATTGCGATTTAAGAAAAAAAGCAAACCAGTTGTGATGTGAACATGATATCAGAAATAATTAAAAGTGGAAAATAAATTCTATATATGGAAAATACACAGTAGACCTCCAAAAGGAATAATTTAAGAAATGAGATAGATTATTTTATTGTTTCAGAAAGTTTGAAAATTATACAAGAATGAATAAGAATTACAGGATTTTCAGGTCATTTGGCAATGTGGATGGAAATTCAAGGAAAAGGGATATATAAAATAGGCCAAAGTATTAAATGAATAAGTGAAAAATATTTATATAAGGAGGAAACAGAAAGAGTTAGGCAATTATGGAAAGGTCATGAAGGTGTGAAAGAAGATTACAAGAATTAGACATCTTGGTGGATACATTTTAAAGAAAAATATAACACATTTTTTTTGGAATGGCAAACTTTAAAAAGAAAACAGGAGAAGAACACATATGAAGAAGTAACTGAGTATGCTTTTAAAGATTTACTAAGAAATAAGATTTTTTATAGGGAAAAAGAAATATATTAGATGAATCAAGAGAATATTTGTTTGTTGTTTAAAAAAAGATATGTATTACAAGGGAAAAGGAAGAGGTAAAAGTTGGAAAGTTAAAAATTAAAAAAAATAAATAAAACAGGGCAATTGGGATTTTTAAAATGGAATAACATGGGAAGAAATGAATAATGTATTAGAAATAGTAAATACAGAATCAGCATCTGGATTGGATGGCATAGAATATTATATGTATAGAGACGTTGAATTGGCAGAATAAGTGCTTTGTAGAGGTATTAATTGAATGGTTAGAGGAAGGTTTTGGACAAGAAGAAATAAGTATTGGAGTTGTAAAATCTATATGGAACAAAAAGAGAAAAAAGAGGATATAAAAATGGAGCAGCTAGTTCTAAATAATTCAGATTATAAGATTTTTTTTAAAATTATAGAAGAGATTGGAGATGAAATTAAAATATTAGAAGAAACTATATCTAGGAAAAAGGAAAAAGGATACCAAGAGTCATTAATGATAACAAGAAAAATTAGAGATGATATAATGAATAGGAAAGCAGAATATAAAATCATGATAGGATTCCGTTTCTATCCCCCTAGCTTTAACGAAAGGTTGCAATGCATCAGTTGGACTGTACTAAAATTATTTCCCCTAGATGAGGCAGTAGGCAGTCAAGTTCTTCAACTAAACTTTCCTCAACATCCTAAACAGTCTTGCTCCCCTTAGACAAAAAAGGGTAAAGACCAACCATGCCAGTTGGCTAACAAGATCCACTAAGGATCTCATGAAACGCAGGGACAAATCTTGGAAAATTTGGCCAAAAAAAAAAAGCCCCATCTGACCTTGCCCAATACAAACAGCTCCAAAACCAGGTTAAGCATCTAGTATTAAAAAAAAAAACACTACCTTACATTACAAAATCAACACAAGCAAAACCCAAATAAATTCTGGAGCTCTCTCAATTCTTTAATAAATGCAGACTCTAGCAATAATCCTTGCCCAGAACCAAATAAAACACCCACTGAAATTGCTGCAACCTTCAACTCCTGCTTCATAGATACTATAGTCAATTTGACCTCTAACTTTTCCCTGACCAACTTGCCCTCCACAGACCAACTTACAGCAAACACCAGTACACCCTCAATTTCCAACTTTACTCTGTCACCTATACCCACCTCCACTATAAAAAAATTGCTTCTAAAACTCAAACCATGCACAAATGACCCTGAAAATATACCTCCAAATTCCTGCAAATATCAGCCAACTAGGCACTTACTCTATCAGCATACTTTTCAGCAGATCTATTCAAGAATCCTATATGCCCACCATCTAGAAAAAAGCATATATCCTCCCTGTACACAAGAGTGTCCCCAACATAGACACTACCAACGTCCTCCCTATTGCTATGCTATCACCCATCTCTAAGATTCTGGAAAAATGTATTTATACTCAACTTCTTCACCATCTGACTCACAACTACATTCTCTCCCCCACCCAACATGGATTTAGGCCAGGACATAGTACCACCACTGCCCGCATATCCTTCATGGACACAGTGAACCAAGCCCACGATGCTGGAAAAATCATCTCTTCTCTCTTTCTTAATCTTTCTAAAGCTTTTGATACAATATATCATTTTCTCTTTCTAACTAAACTCTCTAACATAGGTACCTCACTCTCTGAACTGGTTCTCCAACTACCTCACAGGCAAAATCAACTAAATGGCAAAATTCTTACTTCCCTTTTCTAAGCACCTCCACTGGTGTTCCTCAAGGCTCCATTTTAGGCCCATTTCTGTTTAGCATATTTATCAATAACTTCCACACCAAACTCACTCAAGGCTTAGTCATCCAGTATGTAGATGACTCCACTATCATCTGCACTGCAAATAACTCCTCAGAACTACACCAACTCACCCAAAGTCCCCTCACCTCAACCTAAATATGGATGTCTAATAATCATTTTGCCCTGAACCCCAATAAAATTAAACTGGTAATCTTTGTCCCCCAAAAGTCCACATCCCTACAAAAAGAGGATTTCACCATTCAATTCCTAAATGGTACCACCATTGACATTGTACCCAGAACAAAACTCTTAGGTGTCATCATAGATGAAAACCTCACATTTGACCTGCACATCCAGTACAATATAAAAAAAAACACATCAAAAACTTGACTCCCTCTACCAACACAAACATCTACTCAATACATCAGCATGACTATCCTTTGTCTGTTCTTTTCTATTACCCTCACTCTTGTATGGTGCCCCTCTCCTCACCAACATTCAGTCCTCTCTAAAATCCAAACTCGACTCATGTTACAACAAAATTGTTAAGTTTGTAACTAATGCGTCCTACTCATCTCACCACTGCTTATCATTGCACAAACTAACTTGACCTGAACTTCCTAACAATCTCACCTTTATCCAACTAACCACAACTCACAAACTCATTTATAAATCATTAAAGTGCCCTGCTCTATCTTCTGTACTTACTCTATACCATTCAAACAGGCCTCACTGATCCAACAACCAACTGCTCCTAAATGTAGAAAAACCTAAACTTTCAGCCAGCCAGATGCTTTACTCCTTTACCATTGCAAAAATATGGAACTCCCTCACCCCAACACTTAGATCTACCTGCTCAGTAACTTTCTTCAAGAGATCCATGAAACAACACCTCTCCTCATCATGGCTGTGCACATGTGCTAACACCACATCTCATATAACCTAACTTCAACTAAAACAACTACTCCCATCCCCCTCTCTACTCCTCTGGTATCATCCTTTCATATCCTTATGTCTATGTGCCTACTCTGCCTCTCCTTCCTGTTTAGTTCCCCTCTCTTACTAACTGTTACAGACTACTACACCAGTAAATTAGTCCTACTATGTATCCAGGCATAGACATTCAGGTACTCATGTAGCCTACCTCACTATTATACCTCTTCTTAAATTTGCTACAAACTGATTTCTGTAACAGTACTCATTTAGCCAGTCTCTCTGATATATCATCACCTAAATGTGTTATAAAGTTTAACTACCTAGACTCTAATTAATTCTTGTATCTGCCTGCACCTACTGCATGAAGTGTTATTCATACATATATGTAAGCTAAAAACTATATATGTATGGAAAGTTTTCATTTATATACATTGTATTGCTTGCATACTGTCTTAGATGTGAGTATGTTTACTGTATGTACTGTTTCACTAATTATGTAAGCTGCTAATAATATGTCCTAAATGTCTTCATTAATATAAATTCTGTATATGTGTACTGTCTTAAATGTGGAGCTTTTCTCCCCAGGCCTCCACTGAAAATGGACACTTCTGACCCAGTGACTATACCAGTAAACAAATGCAAATAAATAAATGATAGGTGATATGAGTAAGGCATTTGACAGGATATAGCATGAAATGTTATGGGACATATTGAAAGAATATAACATATGTGAGAAGATAATAAAAGTATTTATTTCAGCATATGAAAAAATAAAGTAATAATTATAGTGAATGGATGTTTAGGTCACAAAATAGATATAAAGAGTAGTATAACCCAAGGTTGTTCAGCATCAGCAAGTAGCATTTTATTTGCATTAGTTATGAATGCAGTGGTTAATAAGGTTAACACATCATTAGCAGTAGCAGAATATACAATTACAGAAGGGATTAAAGTACCAGTTATGTTCTCTTATGTGGAAGATATTGCTTTAATGACAAAGAATAATGACTGGATGGAAGTAGCCATCAAACGACTTAATATTTGAGTTTTACAGGAATGTGTCCATTTGTCCTATTCTGCCAACTTTGGTGGATGCCTTCAAAGCTGCCTCTAATGCTACTGATTCTCTCTCATCAGCTCCTAAGAAAACAGATAAACCATACAGAGTTTCTCAAGCTAAAAAAATATTTCTATTCTCATCTTAAAACAGCTCTGGCTGCCATTACGCCTATGGCTCCTGTTGCTAGAAAACTCCTATCCATCTCCAGTTCACTTCCTGAGGACAAGGAATGTAAATAGCTGAACAGGCAGGGTTAGAAAATGTTTTCTTCTTCTTCTCCTCTAGCCTTCATAATCTAAAATTTCCAGGGCTATTTGTGCAAGTTTATTTTAAAAGGTGGCAATATTTTAGGAGAATTATATACTTCTCTGATCCCTGAAAGTAGGTGGTCTTATATGACTCAGATTGTGTGTAACCTGTCTCAAGTTTCTAAACATGCATGAAAAGTGTGCAAGAGTGTGCTGATACTGTTTCCAGGGCTTCTGTTTCAGTTACTGTCTTGTGATTTGTTAGGGTATGTAACCAACATTTTTCAGATGAGATAAAGTAAGAAATTTTGAGTTCCCCACTAGATGCCCAAGTTTTATTTAGATCAGCTGCTGTGCAAATTCTCAAATAATGGGATGAGATTGTTAAATTGATGCAGAGAGTCTCCAGTATTTTTCATATGCCCAAATTCTTCCCTTCCAAACCCTCTACCTCTCTCA
The DNA here is from genome assembly GCF_019279795.1 of Protopterus annectens. Lineage (NCBI taxonomy): Eukaryota > Metazoa > Chordata > Ceratodontiformes > Protopteridae > Protopterus > Protopterus annectens. The sequence continues at coordinate 1,203,385,928 of NC_056731.1, forward strand.
AGGGACAAAACAAGTAAAGACCACTGGCTAGTAACAGGTAAACTCCGAAGAAAAAATGGCAGGAGGGGTGCCAATCTGAAAGACAAAAAAAAAAAAGAACTTTTCCAAAAAGAGTCAAAAACCTGATGCTGAAAAAAAAATGCCATGGACCTGGTCATCTTACATCCCCCTCTTGCCCCTATATCTGTTCTTCTATCACACAATCAAATGTTCATTACCCCAACTTAGTATCAGATAAGACCAGACAAATGGGTTTTGAAGGTTATCCCAGAGGGTTACAACTGTAAATGCACAGAGTACTCCCTCGTTTCAGCCCCCCCATCCTCCACGTAAAACAGAATTCTTTTCCAAGGTGTTCCATCACGTTGCAGTTGGGACTCAGAATTGGTTTCTGCAGAACACATAGGAAAAGGCTTTTATTCCAGATTGTTTCTGGTCCCAAAGAAGGAATTCTTGTGGAGACCAGTTTTGGACCTTTCCTACCTTAATCTTTTTGTAAAAGTCCCAAAATTCATGATGTTAATCCTTCAATCTGCAGTAGCACTACCTCCAGATCATTGTGTTATGGTAATCTTAGACCTCACCAAGTTTTATCATCACATTCCTATAGCACATATCTTCAGGAGATACCTATGATTTTGTGTATCTGGGTCATATTATCAATTCCCTGCATTATCCTTAAGCTGTCTAATGCACCAAAGGAGTTTACAAAGTACCTAGTCCCAGTGATGGCCCACAGTAGTCTGCAGGGTATCCACATTGTTCATTATTTATATGGCTTGCTTATGTGAACAGAGTCTTTTTCCAGATGCAAGGAGTCCTTAAACAACATTACTTCTCTCCTACCCATCTGAGATTTCAGACAAACTTGCAAAAATCCTCCCTTACTCCATCACACAGGATTGTATTTTTAGGGTGATTAATAGACATTCATAAGTAAAAAGCCTTTCTACCTCAAGACAAAGTGAATTTATATTGAGAAGTATTCCTGAACTTTTCTTCTGTCCCAGACTTCAGCCAGAGAATTACTCAGGATGTGAGGCATTATAGCATCCCTGATCTCCATGATACATATGATGTACATGAGAAAGATAAAGTGGCACCAAAAAAAATGTGGATCCACAATTTGCACCCCAGAGATTTTCAGATTCCAATGCTGAAGATGATGTGGATGTGGGATCAGGTGGTTCTCAATCCAGGGCTCCCCTTTTCTCTTCTACAGTTTCTATGGGAGTGAAAGCGCAAGGACTGTGGAACATTATGGACAATTTAAAGCACCTAAATATCAAGGAAATACTGTCTGCAATTTATGTCATAAAGTCTCTGCATCATCTTTGGGAGTCAGGTCCTCTTCAGGTGATTACAGACACTACAAAGGTGATGCAACATATAAGCAAATAAGGACGTACAAGGTCAAACTCCCTATGCCGGCTGGCAGTTGTGGCTTGGGAGATAACTCTTCATCACTATTTAACCTACAAGTTTCTTACATAAAGTGAGAGCAAATTACATACCTCTCAACCTCTTAGTACAAGAAATCTGGACAAAGCCTAACAAAATGGGGGGGGGGAGACCAGAAATAGGGACAGATTTTAAATATTGCTCTTATAAACATAGAAAGTTGCTAGAGTAACAGGGTTTGTTTTGACATACATTTTCTGAAGGATTTGAAGTGTAAAACTCAAATGTATGTTATTATTAAGTGATTTCAAGCCAAAGATCATCCCAGTGATTTGCCAGAAAACCACATATTTTATGATGAATAGACCAAAAATATAAGGCAAAAATCTGGACATTCTGTGAAAATCTGTACAGTTGAGAGGTATGGAGCAAAACATATTGGCAGACATGCTCAGCAGATCCTGTTCAGACCCTCATGCATGGAATCTCATTTTAGAGAAATTCCAGGAATTGATCCAGATATGGGGAACATCTCAAGTAGATCTGCTTGCTTCCTTTCAAAACAAACAACTAAACAAATTATGTTCCGGAATTTCTCGTACCCAAGCCTAGAGAACAGATGCTGTATCATTCCTTTGGTTGGAGATTCCTATATGCCTTGCCACTCTTTCCAGTGATTCAAAGGTACTTTTGAAGCTTTATAATGATTCCCTTTTGACCTAGGCAAAATTAGTTTTCCCTTTTTATGGAATTGGTCAAGGAGAATTACCACAAGCTGCTTCACAAACTAGATCTTTTCGGATAGGTCAAAGGGAGTTTAATACACCCTGGTATCAAAACTCTTCAATTGATTGCATAGATGATTCAATTTTGATACCTTTCAGATACCTCTTCTTTCATGAGGATGTGCAGCAGGTACTAAAGGAGGCAATAACGCCTGCTAATAGAAAGTCATATTTTAGCAAATGGAAAAGATTTTCTGGTTGGTGCCCAGCTCAATAACCAAGGTTCCATCTGCTACTTTACAGTCTTGGTACTAAAATATTTGTGTGAGTTACTTTCCTCTGGCTTTTTATGCCTCTGTCAATGTTCATCTTGTGGCCATTTTTGCTTGTTTACCCAAGAATCATCCTCTTTCTTATCTGTTTGTTGTTAAACCATTTCTGAAAGGGACATTGCACATGAGACTTCCTTGCAAGGAAATTCCTCCCTCATGGGATCTCATTATGTTATTAGAGAAACTGACTATGTCACCCTTTGAACCTACACCTTTGCCTGATTTGAGGTTCATTACTTGTAAAACTGTCACTCTGGTTACTCTTATATGTGTAAAAAAAGTATCTGAATTGCAAGCTCTTCTAGGGGAGGAACCCTATCTAGTTTTCCTTAGAGATAGGGTGACTCTGTGGCTTAACTCTTCATTCACGCCTAAGGTAGTCCTCAGTGTTCACTTTGAATCAACCCATCATTCTCCCTATTTCTATGCAGATTCAGAAAACAAGAGAGAAAAGATCCTTAATACTTTGGGTATGTATAGACAGCTCAGGTCCTATCTTGACAGAACTAAGTCCTTCAGTAAAACAGACCATCTTTTATTTATTATTTTATGACTAAGAAAGATCAACTTGTTTCTAAGCAGACTATTTCTAAAAGGTTGTCCTCAGCTATTGTGTTTTGTTACTCCTGCCATTACAAATCTATTTCAGGCAGGGTTAAGGCTCCTTCTACTAGGGCCTTAGCTTCATCAATAGCAAGCTGGAAAGGTTTGGACACAAGAAGCATTTTAGAGGCAGCTGCTTTGTCCTCTACCCATACATTTACAAAGCACTACAAGCTGGATTCCTACTCCTGGTCCACAGCCGTATTTGCATGGACCATTCCTTGACCCTTATACTTTCTTCTTCCAGAGCTGGGTAAACTATGGAAGTCTACACAAAGGCTGCTGCAGCAGTGATAATGATGAATGCAATACAGTTGCACAACTTGCACTTACCAGTAACAGTAGATTTGTTCAAATTCCTCATTGCTGCAGTGGCCATAACCCGCTGTTCACCCCTCTTATTTTATGTAGTTAGTGTGCATCACAGCTCTGCTTTGTTGTTGTTTTTATTGTTACTAGTGCTGGTGCTATGTTTGCTCTTTAGTTCAGGATGAGCTCCCCTTTTTTCTTCCTGAGGTGCAAAAATTCCTGAAGACTTTTAGTCATTCTGGCATCTTATATAGTTCTCTACAAAACAACTTACCATATAGGCAGCGAGAGTCACTGTGTGGGAGGTATAAGAGCTGTGGGTAGCTGGATGGATACTGTATCCTTGGTAGGATACAACCCATAGGCTATTGCAGCAGTAAAGAAGTCAAGCATCTACTCTTACTGGTAAGTGCAACTCACACAACTGGACTTTCCCATTCTATGGTAAAAACTAAGAAAATTCCTATGCATGCTCAAAGGCTTATCCATCACTATAGCAGTCAGCATATTGAACATAGATACAAATGCTATCAAAATATGTTTTCCTGCAGGTTGAAACATAACAGAGACTGAGCGTTTTCGTCCTGGTTATGCTAGGATGAAAGTGGTCCATCGCTGTGTTCTATTAAATGTTGTTTACTTTTTTTATTCATGAATCCTTGGAACCTGGCTCCTTTGCGTTACTTTGTTGTTGTGTTTCAAGTTGTTTTGTAACTCTTCGCCTTACTGAGTATTGAGTCATTTACCTGTAGCTTCCTTAGTAGCTCAATATGTTAATGATTCATGTACTCCATTACAGTGCAATGTGGGGTTGAATCTGTCTAAGGAATAGTATAATTTTAATCTATTATGTGGCATTATACATGTAATCATTTCATAATATTTTAAGGTAACCTACTGCTCAGTAAATGTCTTCTAGAGAAAATATGCTAATTTTTTTATCTGTAAGACTTTCCATGGCTCATTGTTATAATTTTGTTTGCATATATCCCCTTACTGTAGTATTACTTTATACATACTCCCTTTCCATTATTATACGGCCATCCTGCTATTACTGGACACAAGTGCATAATGACAACAATGATCTAGGTACACTGGTAGCATTCTAGATAAATACAAAACTAAGAGAGATGGTCGCTTCTACTCACTGCAGACTTTAATAAAAACTGAGAAAAAAAAATCTCATAAAGCGCTTTTCGTTTAGTCAGATTACTAAACTTCTTCATCTGAAAAAGTTTAGTAATCTGACTAAACGAAAAGCTGTCTTGGTTTTGTGTTTATAGTTTAGTTTTCAAGTGGTTTTGTTTGTTTGTGGAATTCTAAGTAAATACACAAATCAAGGTGTTGATTGTGGTTTGCAGGGGTTCAAGTCCAGCTTGGTTTATGTACTCCATTACAAATAAACATTTTGTCTATAAACAATGCTTATTGGTGAGCATTTCAGCATTTATACTTTTGAATACAGTCACACGTATTAACAATAAAGAAGTTGTTGTCTTCACATAAAAGACATTCATGCATATGAAAAAAAATATTTAGATGACAACATAGAATTTTGACTTCAAAATGTAATTGCTTCTATTCTTCATTTCACTCATTATGTGATGTGCAAGTTATAGTTTATTACTATGGACAGTACCTATGGTAATGCTACTTGTGTGTGCTTCAGAGTGCTTGCCTCAGTAATATTAACACATGTGTGTGCATATTGTAAAATACAAAGTAAATGTCCAAAGAAAAAACATAGCAGCAAATTAATCAGTTATTTAAATATGAAAAACAAAAAAGCCTTGTAAGCATGTACCCATACAGTTTCAGTGGTATATCTGGTTAATGCTCTAGATTCATTTTTTTTATATGCTTGGTATATGCCTGGGTTCACATACTCTCTTGTGCAGTATGTATGTCTCTGTCCCTTATATTTTTCTGTAACTAAAAAAATACTGCTGTGTAAAATACAATCACATCACATGTGCACCACTAAAAGGGGCTTCTAAACTAAGTATGCCATTTGGGCAAAGGTTGTCATAGATTTGTATTGTTGGTCAGTGATGACCATAGAGAAATGGCAGTTCTTGTTTCATAGCAAAAACTGAGAAAAACCTACTCATGCATTAGGACTCTGCCATCAGCTATGCATCTGAGCATGGGAGTGATGTGTGCCAGTTAGCATTCTGAATATAAGCATAATTAATGCAAGGAGGATTATTTCCACATAAATGTTTTTGTGCCTCAACTTAATGAAGTGAAGAAACACCTTATAGTATGATAGGTACAGGGTTGGAGGCCAGTGAAATGGTCTTCATTTACAAGTATCATGTCAGTCTGCCGATTTAGTACGTTGTAATATATATCTTGGAAGACATCTCTTCTCAGAGCTGTATACCCAATTAACATGTTTTATTTTTCATCTTAATGGAATATACATGTTTTCAAACTCCCTCATGACCTTAATTATTGTAATATTGTCTACATGTGTTACACCCTGATATGAATAATGCTTTTAGGTAAAACACAGTCACATCACAGGATTGCACCAAAATTTATAAATACATAATGTACATGATGCCATAATCACAGTTGCACAATATATGCTGTATTGTTTCTGATTCACATAATGATGTAGAATATGTCATAGCTTATTTCCCAGTCTTCCACATGTTTCAGGCCCTCACTTCAGAGGGATGTAATGTCAGTTCCTCAATAGTGCTACTAATTAATACATAAAGATCACTAGATGATGTGTTTTTCCCAGGGATCTGATTCCAATGAGGTGTACATAATCCATTATAAAACTACTTTTCTCACAAAGAACCTGTAATGGTGATAAAAAGTACATCAGGACAATGCACAGGAATACCAATATTATTTATGGGAATATCTATTTGTCTGTTAAGACTGTTTACCTCATGAATGTTATAACCTGACCCTGTTTGCATGCCCAGAAATGAAAAAATGTCAGTTGAAATAAACTGAGATATCACTGTTAACCAGTATGAGATGAAGTCACTGTTGACCACACACATACACCCACATACATATAGATAGACAGATAAATATAGATATAGATACAGATGTAGATATGGAGATGTTTGAGGTTATCAAAAAGTAATAGAGAATCATCAGACAACCTATGTACAAGATTCTATAGGAATGAGAAGTGAACTAACTGATTCTCTGAGAAAGACTTCCAAATTACATTAAATCAAACACTAGTTTAGATATTTTTAAGAACATCCTGAACATTTATTATGGGAGCAGCTGTTTTGGCATATTGGCAGGCTAGAAAGTGAGATGTTTGTATGTATGTATGAATTTATATAGATCAGCATACATGGACAAGTAACACTGCCGTGTTTCACACCTAAAATTGACAGTTAAGCCACAAAAAATACAATATCGACATCCTCTTTCTTTGTCAACCGTCATGCAAATTCAGATATCTTTGGTGACCGCCATTGTCACTGGTTAGAACGTGCAAGATATGGCTTGGGTGACAATTTCCTGCTATTTTTCCTGAGATCTTTAAAGAGAAGATATGGCAGGTAATGGTGAGGATAGTGCACCACTTACAACACAGAGCTGGTGTGTGTAGTAGTCAAGGATTTTTGCAAATCTCCTAATAAACAAACTATAGCTGCAGACAATTGCAGGAGAGCTATGCCAAGTCTCAGTACAACGCTGAGGCATGTAATCATTTAGCCAAGGTTGTCACCTGTGCTACTGGCATCAATCATATGGGGGAACACTGTCATCACAATTGCAAGGGCATGAAACAATGCAAAACTGACCTCTATAGTAAATGGGAGGCATATTATACTGTGGATCCACCACCTCAGTGATGTAAGTATATCATTCCATAACTAAGCAAACAAATACCATGGCATGGACACATGCACTTCTTCATTAGTCTCTTTCCTTATGAGTAGCCCTTGCAGAGATGAAAGGAAACAGGAATGTGCATCGTAAAACAGACTGCAAAGCCTCAGTGAGGCATGGGGTAAGTATGGCTTCAAGTATTACTGAGTACAATGTGCCAATATGTAATAAACGTTCTGCAAATCAAGGCACAAGTAGTTGTCAGACAACTAACTTAAAATGCATATTGTATCTGTGCACACCTAATGTAGCTATAAGATTAGCTCATATAGCCACTAGTTAATTATCATCTAAGTTCTGATGGCTGCGGGTTCTATTCCACCCAAAAGCAAATGTTTTTCATAATAATTTTCCATTGCATATATTGAATAGATGCAGTTATAATTTAAAATGTCATCAGACCAATTAGACTGCAAAATTAATTGAAGTCATATGTCTAATTTAAAATGGGTACAGTTCCTGCAGAATATTTGCCACATGTGAGAACCAATAACATTACAGAATTAGTATAACAGTAATTTGTGACTTCACATAATTATATCTGGATGTAAACAATCTTAAGAATGTATCTTGAATGTAATACTTTTATTTTTATGTCTGTTCCCCATCCTCTTACTCGCTATCCTTTCTAATTTTATTCTCAGAATTTTTGATTGCAGCATCCATTATTGCTCCATCACAGCCAGTGACACAGAGCTAGATCTGCCACAGCATCACAGACTGGCATTCCTCCACAACAGGTCAGATGCTATGTCCCCTTTAGCTTGTATGTCCATCTGCTACAGTCATGCTGGTCTCTGTCTCTCTCTCTCTCTGTTACTCTCTCATCACCGCCAGTAAAATGTGAAAATAGCACAACCTGATCTGGGCTGACTGTAAATCCCTTCCAGCCACCCCGATCATCTGAATCCATTCTGACTGTGGTTATTTCTCTCTTTCTATCCTCTGTGCTTTTGCATTCATTGATAATTATTTCTGCCAGTTCAGCTGATCCATCTCTTCTCCTCCTCCTCACACTTCCTCCCCATGAAGACTTCCTCAGATTTTTCTCCAGTGCTGGACTGTTGCATTATTTCATCTAGGTTAACCTTTCTTGCCAACTTTCTGTATTAACTATGCTTGCTTAGTTCCATCTTTAACAGTGGTCCTGCTCTAGGTCCTTTCCACCCCTTTCCATTACATTTGATGATGGCTTAAACACTCTTCTCTTACTGATCCATCATTTGGCTATTAAAGCTATATTCAGAGACAGTAATAGGTGCCTGTTTCCACACAGTACCTTTTTAGCACCCTGCCTCTTACTGACTCTTAGTAGATGACTTATGTCCCCCAGAGGCTCCCTTCCTCTTCAGATGTCTCACAGGTTGAGCAAGACAATTCTCATCCAAGCTGCATTAATCATCAGATTAGTAATGTAGAGTAATCTATACTGCCAACTCTTTTTTTGCTATCATAGACATCAAGAAAAGTTTTTGTTTGTATTCTTATCAAGTAAAAGAATTGGACAGGAGTTTAATGGATCTGATATCTGAACCTTGGATTCTTCTACTGGTATGGCAGCTGGTTCTTTACTACTAAAGATATAGGCAGCATGCTACACTCCTTTGAGTTGCCATGGCATCTGCAATCTTCTCCACCCCATAAATTTGATCAGTTGCGAAGTCCATACTAGTGGAATATTCAGGGGGTTTTATCACTGCATCTAATAAAAATCTACTTAATTCCAAGTTTCAGCCATGCTATCCAGATATTCCTAAAACTGGACCTATTTTCCTGGTAAGCTTTGCCTGCTGCAAACTTCTCATTTTTGTTGCCCATTACATGTCTTCTTTGAAGGCATTATCTGAAGTGTTGCTCATTTCTCAGTAGTTTTGTCTTTCAGTGCTGGATTCCCCTGGACAATACCTAGCAGATTTTGATAGTTGGCAAGAGTTCCCTTTAGGAACTCTATGCCCTCTGTTACCTACACTACCATGTTTTATGTCTGCTTATATCTTAGCTACAAAGTCTCCTTTTTTCCATCATAAATGGTCACTCACTCATGTTCCAGTGTGTTTATTTTTCCATGAACATGAGCCTTCAATCCTACTATTTTACCACTTTTTGAATACATTGTAAAGCTTCACATAGGAGCCTATGCATGAATAATCATTAATATTTTAATTATTAATAAAGACATCTCTTTTACAATAAGAACTAAAATATCTTCAGACTCATCACTCTGTTTTTGGAAAACAATGTTACTTATATCTTTTTAGATTATATATAAACTAGTTAAAATTACATAATGCATACTTTAATATCAGCACTGGGAAATCACATTTGTGATTAAAATTTTTCACTGTGACATAAATTCATGCGCACAATTCAGACAGCCCCCAGGATTCATGAAGCTTGCGCCAGGTGCAGGCGTAGCATTGGTGATATAAAACTAGATATGGCCGCCAAGCGATTCAGGTACAAGCTGTTTCCACGTGCACTACCTGTGTACTCCACGGCCTCACAGCTCCTGGTGCATGTATGCTAATTATCCCATGCACAACAACATAGCATGCAAATGAAGGTATATAGTGATTCAGGAAGTGGTGCAGGCGTAGTGTAAGCATACAGAAATGTAAACCGAAAAAACAGTTTACATTTTTTCAGACATAAAATCGGAGCCATGACAGCAGACCAAACTCACATATTATACTGTTAATATATGCCAATGGCTAAATATATAGCCACTGGCATAAAAAAACATGCACAACATATAAAAAATAACATTTAATGTCACACTAATGCGAAGTAAAATTGCAGTGCATCGGTGCACAAATGGGATCACAATGAAAATTTATTTATATGTAATAAAACTGCAATGTAACACATTTCATGAATTCCCCATAATAGTCAATGGCACGCATGCTACACCACACCATGGCGCAAGGGTTGCTAAGGGGCTGTGACAGTGTTCTGCATGGTAACTAGGAATTAGTAGTCAATGCCATGCAAATGAGACAAGTAATACTGAATCACAAAATCCTTGCCGGCGTAAGAATGTACCTCACAGTGTAGCGGTACAACACCGAGGTGTAGCCTGGAGATAAAGATGACATCAAGAGAGGGGTGCGCCACCTTAGCTGTAAGCACATTGGAGCATTGCTAATCCAGTTTGCCTGTTGCTAAGCAAAGCCACAGGATAAGGGTGTGTTGAAGTAGCCATAGCTTTGCTTAGCTGAAAGCACACAAGGTAACTGAATGTGCAGGTGAACGTGGATAAAAACGCACTCAAACCCCAGTAAACGGCTGTGCGTGGCTCACACCAGACTTGAAACAGGAAGGATACGAGAAGAAAATAAGGAAATGCTGCAGCATGGTAATTGGAGTACAAATGAGTAATTAACACCTAGGAACCCACAGTGGGCCATTGACAACAGCTAACAAGGCTGCTAGCAGCTACCTGCAGAACAGGAAAGGGGAGGTGCTGTATAGCAAAGAAAAGAGAACTGTCACAGCAGAACAAAGCAAACTTGCAGCAGATCAGCTACATAACACATTTCCCAACACAATCCTAGGTTGGGAAAGTACAAAACAAGAAAGCCGGCAGCTGGATGCATGCCTGACAATGGGATGGGAATTGGGTTGAAAAGTGAAGTAAAGTGCAATAGATGAATCACGGCAGCCAAGTGTTTTTCAACACCAAAGGCCCCACAATAGCAGCACCTGCTGTAAAACCCATAATTAAGATACCCTGCAGCTAGAATTCAACATACACACCCAATTACATCAGCAACATCCATAGCGCAATAGTATAAAGTGTGAAAGCACCTCACACACACTTGTGTATTCCCAGACACTCTGCACCATTGGTGTATACAGAAGGGGAACTTTTAATATGTACATGTTAGGGGCTGCCATAGCTTTGATTCACCAGCATGTGTTGGAGACTGAAGGTGGTATGGAGGATGATGCTGACAACCATCTCAGGCACCGGAGGAGGAGAAGAGTGTTCAGACCCAGGGTAACCTACCAGGGGCTACATGATCTGGAGTTAGTATAGCATTACAGGGTGGACAGGGACATCACAGAGCAACTTGTTGAGCAGTGCCAGCCATGCCTCAGAGCCAGAAATGACAGAGGGGAACCCATCCCAGTGGACACGAAGGTATGTGTAATCTTGGGAATACTAGCCACAGGTACCTTTCAAAGGCCAACTGGGGATATCATGGGGATCTCACAGGCATCAGCATCCAGGATATTCCATCAGTTCCTGGATGCCATGTTACCACATATGCTTCCCCCGAATGCAGGAGGAGTTGGCCAGCAATATGCGTCTCTTCCACTGTGTGGCACACTACCCGGAGGTACTGGGTGCAATAGACTGCACGTACATACACATCAAGTCACCACCCAGTGAGCAGGGTAGGCGCTACATAAACTGCAAGGGATATCCCTCCATCAACTGCCAGGTCATGTGCAATGTCTAGGGCATTATCATGGATTTGCGTGCTTGCAGCCTTGGAAGCTATCACGACTCCCACATCTGGCATGCCTCACAGCTGTATCAGGTATTTGCCAGGGGGGACATCACATATGGCCACCTGGTGGGGGATGCTGGCTATGCACTGGAACCGTGGATGATGACTCCCATCAGAAATGCACACACACCCATGCAAGAATGCCATAATGAGGCACACGCACAAACCAGAATCATCATAGAGCATGTGTTTGGGATGCTGAAATCATGGTTCCATTGCTTGGACATATCTGGTGGAGCCTTGCAGTACTCTCCAGGCATGTGTGCCCACATCTTCATAGTATGTGCCATGCTACACAATATGATCCTGCGGAAACAGCTGCAGCAGGGAAAGAATGGTGAAGGCCCTCACAGCCCACCACCATTGCCAAGGGTCCAACAGGCACAGAGGGACTCAGACCAAGAACACTCTGTGCCAGCCCCAGTAGGCAGACGGAGGCATGCCCAGTATGCCCATGCCTTGGCAAAGAGGGAAAGCATAGCACACACACTGACAGTGTAGGCACCTATGGACTGACACCCTTCTCCACCTGTGCACACAGTAAACATGGATGGCACACACACACGACCACCTGTAAATTGTCATGTATAGGTGGTCTACTGTGTGCATCCTACATAGGCAGCCCTCAACTATTGTACACACAACTGCCATTGGCACAAGGTAAGTCAATACCTGAACAGTAAATTAAGCTATCAGCATGTGTCGATACTGTATGTATAGGTTCATAGGTACATAGGTAGGTACTTGCCTAATTGCCAGAGGCCATTCATAAGCCTAGCCAAAATGTGTCTGCTGTCACCACCCCATTGATTAACTAACTGTCCCTCTGTGGAGCAGAGCCAATTGTGGGATCCCTGGGGTGTATCCACTGTTCCCCAACCACTCTGCAAGGATTCCCTGGAGTGTTACTGAGGGGCTCCATACAATGTAATCAGGGATGCAGTTCCAAAGCATGGTTAGTACCCGTGACAGGAATCTGTCACTCCAGCATCTTCCAGTTATGTTTGTGGCAAGGTGTAGCTCATTACAGTGTGTGGCTCACTGTGACATGGATTCCCATAGGTGGAGCATATCCATTAAGCCTGACATGGACATGGCTTTGTTAGCCAGCAAATATCATCTTTAAGTAAATGAGATGCCACTGAGTAATGCATGAGTTTATGCAGTCTGGCAGCATAGGACACATGTCTGAGGGCATTATTCCTCTTGGCGAGGTACATTCATGGCCCTTCCAGCTGTTGGATGTGTCTTCTGAGGTACATCCAAAATGGGTTATCATACTCGATGATGGGATTGATGAGTGATGAGTAAAGGGGCACAATAACCTCAGTCTGTTTAGATGGGAACCCTTAAGTAATCAGATGGCCTACATAGTCGGATGTCTTAACTACTTTGCAGATATGATTGTCAAAGGAGAGATCACTATCTAATGTAGTCCCCACATACCCATTACGTTGTCTGAATTATAGTGTCTGCCACTCATGTGTTAATATGTGTGTGTGTGGTTTCCCAAAATGGAATGACCATGCAGTATGTGGAGTTTAGCTGGAGGCCATGACTCTGACACCCTGTGTTGGTCTATGTGAGGCTCCTTGATGGACGTCTGTGACAGCTGGACTGTCAGTTAATGGCTCCCAGTTTGCAGTAACCACCAAACATGGTCTGCTGTAGTCCACCTGTGTTAGGCCATATCTCTGAGAAGTATATGGCAAACAGTAGGGGTCCCAGGACTGAGTCCTGTGGGACACCACTTGTGACTGGTTAAGAGTAGGACCTGGAGGCTGCTAGGCTTACCATGTGGGTTCTGTGTGTAAGCCTGTTGGCAAACCAAACTGTGATGTGTGGGTGTATGTACTGGCTGATGAGTGTAGAAATAGTACCTGAGTGGGGAATGGTGTCAAAACCCTTGGCCACATCCAGGTAGTATGTGTAAACTACTGCACGCCACACCTAAAGTCTAGGTGACTGTAAGATGTCAAACAGGTTCAGTAGGCATGATCTGCACTCAATCAAGCTGACCTGAGTTTTGTCAAGTGTCTGGAGGTTACCATTGTCTATGTTAATGAGTGCCATGAGGATGTGCTCCATAGCCGTGCAGATCAGGCTACTCAGGCTTATGGTTTGGTAGTTACCATGGTCAGTTGTGTCACCACCTTGGTGGAGTGGAGTAGCTGTTGCCATGCACCATTGAATGGGCATGTAGCCTGTGTAGAGGCTGATGTTGAATTGTTATATTAGGCAGGGGGTAACTTTGTCTTGTAGTGTCTGCAGGATGCAGTCTGGGACACCATCTGCCTCCATTGATGCTCTGTCATACCATTTGAAAGGACCATTACCACCTGTATGTCTCAGATGTCTGGGATACTGTACATTTTGGGTATTGTTGTGGACCCTGTAGGGGGTGAAGCTTGCACCGAATGTGTCATCAAGTGTGTTGGTGATATCAGTAGGGTCAGTATATTCAGTGCAATATTGCACCAGCACAGTGCAAATCTGTGTGTTACTGCTTAGACCCTTGACATAGCCAAAGAAGCCTTTGTGGTCATCTTCCGAATCCATGCCTATTTACCTGTGGATGTCAGCCTTGGATGATTACATGAGTAACATAAGTGTCTTGCTAATACTGGTCATGGATGTCTGCATGCCTTGAGATTTGCTGTTGTTCTGGACTACTGTCCTACTTCTGTTGTATAGCCTGTATATTGCAGGGGTTCAGCAGACTGGTGTCCTTGTGTAGGAGTAGCGTGTCCTGGTTTACCATTGATGGCATGACCCATACATCTTTGTAGGTGCTTATAGAGTGCATTTGTAATTCTGTCTGTATCTTGAGCAGTGTCATCCCTGAGCGTGGGGGCTGTGAACCCTCCCAACTCTGTCATTAGTACTGTGCATTTAGCTGTAGGAAAGGTATTCACTGTGTGTTCTTTGGGTGGAGGAGATGGTTGGGAGTAGAAATCATCAGTGAATAGTTCATGGTCAGATCTAAACAGTGACCGGTTTACTTCTGCTGTAGTGCACCTGCTGCACATGTCCATGATTACCACTTCTAGTATGTTTTCACCTCTCGTTATTCGGTCTACCAACTGAGACAGGCCACATGAGGTGATAAATCCCAGGAAATGCTGTGCCTGGAAGTGAATACTTGAGTTGGTTATCCAGTTAAGTGTAGGGTAGCCAACATTGACCAATAACAGGGTGTCTGGTAGGACTGTCATGTTTACCACTGTTTCCAGATAGTTGTAGTGGTGCTCCTGGGTCATGGAGGGTTATCTGTAGCAGCTCACAGTTTGCATTGCAGTCATGGCTGGTGTTAGCTGCAAATGGATGATCACAGAGGTATCATGCTGCCCCACTAACTTGGAGGTGTAGGCATCCCCAATGAATATGGATACACCCCCTCCATGTCTGTGCCAGTCCATGTTCAGTGGCTGAAATGTGTGTTATGGGTTGTAGTCTGGTAGTGCTGGTGTGCTCACAGGAGCCTTATGCAGGTCCCAGTCACAGAACAGATGTAGATGTTGTCCATACTGAGGGGTGCTGTGAGAGCGTGCATGTTGTGAGTACTACCGCTGGTGTTGAGTAGCCTAACCCTCATTGATTCCGCTATTGTGCAGTTCATGGAGGTGAGATTCACCTCTGAGACCTGCCTAAAAATGGCACCATGGGGGTGCCAATAGCCTTACCCAGCATTACAAAGCCTTAGGCTGACACATGCAATTTGGTGTGGCATTATTGCAGGTATGTTTCCCATCTGTGCTTGTGTCCCATCTTTCCTGTAGGTAACCTACTGGTAAGTAATACAAAGCCTGAAACCTATACAAGTCTACTAGCTTTTGGACTGATTATGTATCAGTTTTCTATAAGCTCTTGCTGTACTTAACTGTTGTCTGACTACATGGTGAATTTGCACTGTATATTGTGATCAGAAAACTATGTATAATCACATATGATGTTGGAGATGGCCTGCACTGTAGAGGTTCACAGATAGGTAGTAGGCTATCTGCCCAAGGGCATTTAGAAGCATAGCTACAGTGTGGTGGCTTTATCTGCACCATTGATGAAGTAACTGAGCCTCTGTCAAGCATAGCCAATGAAGTGATTCCAGGCAGAGTTGCTGGAAGCTGTTGAAGACTGGGGTGGTGTAGGGTGATAGGCATATAGTGATCTCAAAAGGGCATGTTAGCATGACAACCCAACAGCGTTCAATTTCCTCAACAGGTCTTGCAGCTATAAAACTGGAGTGGCTCCACCACACCCTGGCTGTATGTTTCTGGGACACATGATCCCAGGGGTGTATATACTGTTGCCCAGTCACACATCAAGGTTTCCCCTGAAGTGTGTCAGTGAGGGGCTATGCCAAATGTAGTTAGGATGTAAATGTATCGTCTCTCAATTCATGGACATAGGATTCATGGACATAGGAAATAGGCAGAAGGAACGTTAATGTCAGTAGTGTAATGGCTACAGCATTTGCATAATATCTGTGCAGTCGTGGTTCAAATCCCAATAAAGTCAGAGATGTTTTACATGTTACATAGTATACCTTAACCACAGCTTGCACATATAGGTAGTATTCCATATAATAAACATTTGGAACACACATAAACCCATGTGTGCTGGAGAGTACAGTTAACAGACAATGTAATGTTATGTAAGCACATAGTGAGATGTTATGTCACTGAAATGTATATATCCTGAGTAGTTAGCAGAAGTGGCCATATTTGCGTGCACAGGTTGTAGGATGTAAAGTTTGTTTAACTGTGTACAACTGCTGGTATAATGTCGCACAAACACCTTTAAACCTGCTTACAACTGCTTAAATTAGCCTTATTCTGTAGTAAAACATGTCTAATACATCACAGGTGTTGAACCCTGGACCATGCACACCATAGTCATGGGACCTACCACTAAGCCATCTAATCTGTATACATGATAAGTGGTTGTTAGACTACACCTTATACTACAGGCATTTCACAGTACAGTCACTTTGTGTACATATGTACAGTATATTGTAATGTACTGTAATGTGTGAATCAACATATACAAGTCTACATATGTATAAGTGTTTCAAATTAATACTAAATATATATATATATATATACATATATATATATATATATATATACATATATGTCACTGATGTGTGCACATAGAAATATGTATATATATATATATATATATATATATATATATATATATATATATATATATATATATATATACATCTATGAACACACTTTGTGACACAGAAGCATTCCAAATTGATAGAAGTGTATGCAAAACACATGCAGGTCTGGTATTATAACTATTAATATTAACCTAATTCCCCATAGAAGCAATGGTTGCTGTGTATGTGGAGATTGGTGTGGGGGAGGACCACTGGCTAATGGAAAATGCATCAAGGAGGGCCTGTGTCGGATGTTCATTACGTGAACTGGAGGGGTACACATGGAGTATGGGCACAATGTAAAATGGACACAAAACAAGAACCATTCTCATCCATAATACACCCTGTCAGGTCACATTGCAACACTGACTTCAGCAAACATATGAACATTAACAAGTATCATACATATGTACACCAACTGAGTTATGCATGTGTTTGCAGTATTGAGGAACGGATGTAGTACACTGTACATACTAAACACCATAAAAGTTGTACATATCTCAGATGCCTCAGTGGTAAAGCCAGTGACTGTGATGTTCATGGTCCCGGTTTCAAGACCCGCAAGGGCTGTTATGTCATTATGAGGTCCCGAATAAAGGATGTTGGATGCAGGGTGATTAAAGCACTTTTAAGCAGATGTTAGTGGGTTATTGCACTGGCACGTGCCGGTAAGTGGCGCTTAAACATGACTACATGGATAATCACCACACAGATTTAACCTTTGCTGAACATCTCGCCGATCACAGGCAAAGCCGCTCACAACCACTGAAATGTGCGTTAATCACCCTTGCACTACCAGTGCCTGCTCTGAGAGGTAAAATGACCACTGCCAGGATTAGAACACGCAACCATGTACACCATCTTCACAATAACCTACCACTAAGCTACCTGAGATGTACCGACAGCAGCTTTGTATTCTGACAGGCTAAAACACAAAAGGGAGGATTGTGTGGAAATATGACAAACTGCCATGTACCCAATGAGAGGTGTGTATATATATATATATATATATATATATATATATATATATATATATATATATATATATATATATATATATATATATATATATATATATATATAGCAGTACATATAAATGGGATACTTACCAAATACCGACTGCTTGACATACTGACATGCGTAATCACAAGGCTTAAAGACTGAAAGACCACAGTACCAAAACACCAGAAGCACGAGTTTTAAAATCTCGATGTTAAGGGACTTTTAGTTAGTACTTCTGGTGTTGCAGTTCAGGTAGGTTACTGTGTGTAAGTGTGTTTCTGAGGGCCTTAGTGTGTGTAAGTGTGTGTTCTGAGTGTGTTGTGTGTTTATGGGGGACAATAATGTGTGGGTGTGGGTTTGCTTTGTGTGTCTGTTTGTGCAATCTCAGAGGTAGAATATTAAAGTAGGGGGGTGTGGGGGATGCAGCCACCCACATGGGGGGTGTAAGGGGGCTTGCCCACCTGCTCATACATAGTGTAGGATGGTTTGTTTGGGTAGCAGTGTGTCTGTGTGTGCGTGTGTGTGTGTGTGTGTGTGTGTGTGTGTGTGTGTGTGTGTGTGTGTTTGTGTTCTGTGTTTGTGTTACTTTCGCAAGTTTGACTGTCGTGAGTTTGAGTGTTTGGTAATGTGGGGTTTGGGGGTCTGGGCCCTGTACTGTGGACATGGGAATTATGTGTGTTCGGGATTCCATAGGTATCCTGTATACAGTGATTGAAGTGTTCATATATGAGTATAACATGGACCATAGCAATCACACATTCCACCATGACCAAACTATATGAACAAAGGATATGAAGAGTATATGCCTATACACTATTACAAATATGTGCTATGGACATGAGCCAAAGATAGGGTTACCACCTGTCCCACTTTGCGAGGGACAGTCTCTCTTTGGGCGGTTGTGTCCTGACCAAAAATATTAAAAATGGCAAATGTCCTGAGATTGTAGGACATAATTATGTCCCATATTTTATGTAATAGTTGCATAAAATAGTTATTTCTGTATCTAAAATACCTAAACATTACAAAAAACAGAATAAGCAACTAAACTGCTACAAGAAAAAGCTTTTATTTAAGCAAAAAAGTAAAGTTCTAACCTTTGTACTGACCGTGGGTATGTGTCAGCCTGTAAAATATGATGTGTGTGCTGAAAATGTCCCACTATGGCCATTTGAAAAGGTGGCAACCCTAGCCAAAGAGGGTCAGTCACCAACACAACTCCAATGACTGTAAATACCTATGACAGAAATACATAGACAGCTTTCATGTAGCAACACTTTATTACATTCCGATGTATTGCCGAATGGATTCAAGGACTAACATCACCTGCATGCTATACAGGAACCATTTAACAGTGCCTTAATGAATCAGCCTGCAATTACCATAGTATTAGTCCACTAAAGGATAGGTGTTCAAATAGGGAAGGAACCCTCACACACATATTGAATATGTATAAAAGCAGTTCCTACACACCTGCATCTGCTATGTACACCCACCATCTCCCCCACACCCAAACCAATTACAATACATACTGTAATAACATCACAAATCATTCACTCACTGTACGACATCTGCAGAAGCCTTAACATACCTTGTCAGAGACACACTAACATGGCCCTATGTGAAATAGTTGCTGTTATACAATGGAACAGCTGCTGATGTTACAGGGTTTGTTTGCACTAATCCCATTTCAGAGGGTTGTGTGTACACCAGGAAGTGTTACCAATTACTGATTAACAGAACAGTATGATACACATTTACACCAAACCAAAGATGTCTGGTGAGCACACTGTAAACCACCTAACATTATATGCATAGCCATACAGCCTTGAGCTGCTCAAACTTCCTTGCCAGACTGAAACATCTGCAGAAGTATCTGGTACAAATAAACCCTGCATAAGTAGCAATGTTCTGAAATATAGCAGCTGTACTCACATGTAGAACAACATCTTCTAGGCATTACACACAATCCACGAGAGTCATGAAGCTAATATATCTCTGTGCGTCTCCATATAGTTGTTGCAATATATCACAAACAACACATCCAGGCTGTTTTCCTGGAAAGTAAGGCAAAGGGACAATGCCCAAGTGGAGTACTCAGTTATACACCACTGTTGCCATTGTATTGGCAAATGGATTAGCTGCACAGCTGATTTGTATGTAATTAACTACTTTGTAACACCAATTGGTGGTCAGGATAGCACATGTTACTGATATTTAACTATAAAAGGAATGCTTGTCACACATTCAAACCATCTGTATATACCAGCAGAACATAACAAAGAAGATTGAAACACAAACTGAAAAAGATTGAAATAACAGTCAACGACACCTCATTATACTAATAAGGTATGTAGAACACTCAGAATGTCTGTGTATGTAGTACCTGTTCTGTAATAATTAAAGCGTACACAATGCATATAGTGGAAACAGTTATCTTGTAGTGATGTATTGTTGAGCATAGTAATGCTTGTAGTATTTATGTGTGTACTGCTGTAGGTCACAAGGCAAACACCTCATACACCACAAGGGATGCTATATAAGGGCTTTGAACCCAACAATTCCTCTCCAGCCGCTGTCAGTGGCAGGGTTGGTCCAACAAGTACGTGCTATAACAGGGGATAGTATATGTTGATATATTGTAACAGTAGGCATATGTATGGGTGTATTACTGAGAATAACATGTCGAAGGTGGGCCTACTGTACAATTATGATTTGCATTGTGGGATATTGTGCCAATAACTGTGGAATGTACAGTATTGTAGGCAGATATGTATTACATTTTACGTAGCATTACTGTTATGTTAGGCAAACATTAATTATTTCTATTGGCATTTACAATGCACAATAACAGGATACATATGACTTGTAGTCACCCGAAGGTTTATCCACATGATAGCAAAGTAAAATGGAAGAGCTAGTTAATTATCCATGCACATAAGACATGTAATAGGTTTATAGGTTCATAGGTAGGTACTAGGCTGATTGCCCAAGGGCATTTATAAGCCTAGCTAGAGTGTGTTGGCTTCCACCACCCCCTTAGGTTAGTTCCCTGTGCCTCTGAACAGCATAGCCATTAGTTCCCTGTGCCTCTGTCCAGCAGAGCCACTGCAGTGATCCGCAGGGTACATGTCTGTCTCCCATCCACCCGTCAAGGTTTCTCTTGAAGAGTGCTAGTGAAGGGTCCTGCCTGATGTACATTGGAATCATGTTCCAAAGCATGGGGAGTCTCCAGGTCAGGAATCTATCCCTCCAGCAGGTGCAAGTTATTGTTGTGGTTAGGTTTATATCCCTAGAGCATGTGGCTCTCAGGGGCTTTTGTTTAGGTGGAGCATATCCATCAATACTGGGTTGGACATGGGCCTTGTATGTCAAGCAGAGATCACCTCTAAGTACACGGTATGCAACCGAGTACAGCTGGAGTTTCTTTAGTTGGGCTGCATAGGTCTTCTGTTTGAGGTCAGTAATCCTCTTGGTGTGGTACTTTTGTGGTCTTTAAAGCTGTTGCAGTTGTCTTGTAAGGTACATCCCAAATGGGGTGTTGTATTATTTAATGGGTCTAATAAGTCATGAGTAGAGAGGCACAATGGACTCCTTTGTTCTGGATGCGAACCCATTTGAGATTAGGGGGGCCACATAGAAGGATATTCTAACCACCTTGGCAATATGGTTATCAAAGGAGAGTTTGCTATCTACTTGGGTTCTCAGATCCCTTATTACCTTTTCTGTATGTAGGGGACTACCACCTATGTGGTAGTCCATGGGTAATTAGTTTTATCCAAAGGGGATGACTATGCACTTTTTGGCATTCAGCTTGAGACCATGATATTGACACCAGGTATCTTTCTCAGTTAGACCCCTCTGGAGGGTGTCTGTATCAGCTGGGGAACCAATTATGGCCCCTAGTTTGCAGTCATCTGCAAACCTTTTCAGCCAAAGTCCTCCTCTGCTTGCCTGTAACTCAGAAAAGTATATACCGAACATGAGGGTTCCTAGGACTGAGCCCTGGGGGATGCCACTTGTAACTGGTTTACAGTCAGACCTAGGGTATGCAACTCTCACTGTGTGGGTTCTGCTCATGAGCCACTTTGCAAACCATCTCATGATGTAGGGGTTAATGTTCAGGTGGATGGGTATGTCGATAATACCAGAATAGTGAATGGTGTTGAAAGCCTTTGAGAGGTCAAGGTAGGCTGTGTGGACCACCTTACCCTCATCTAATGCCTTGGTAACTATCTCAAAGAAGTCCACCAAACTTAGGAGGCATAGTCTGCCCTTAACAAAGCCAAACTGAGTGGGGTCAAAGGTTTGGAGGTACCTAATGTCTCTGTGAATGAGATCCATGATGATGTGCTCCATAGCCTTGCAGACCAGGCTAGTCAGGTTTATAGGGCAATAGTTCCCATGGTCCGATGTGGCACCACCTTTGAGGATGGGATAACTGTTGCTGTGTGCCATTCTGTGGGCACAAAGCCTGATGCAAGGCTATTATTGAACATGTTGCTTAAGTGGGGAGCCAGTTCGTTCTGAAGTTCGTGTAAAACACAGCCTGGAATTTTGTCCAGTCCCATGGATGCTGTGTTTTTGGCTTTAGAGAGTGCAGCTTTTACCTGCGTAGTTATGATTACAGGGACTCTGCATTTTTCCTGTATAGATATGGGCCCTTCAGGGTGTGAGAGGGGGGTAAAGTTAGCACTGAACCTGTCTGCCAGGATGTTGGCAATATCAGTTGGTTCTGTAATTTTCATGCCTTTGTGCTGTAACTCCGAGCAGATCTGGGTGTTGCCATCGAGATTCTTGACATAGCTATAGAATGATTTGTGGTTGTCCTTGGAATTAGTGGCGATTTTGTTTTCGTAGCTAGCTTTGGAGGATCTTATAAGGGATCTCAGCTTCTTACTGAGGCTGACCAGGGAGCTCCTCCACTCATGGGATTATACTCTTTTTTGCAACAGTTTCTTCCTTCTGTTGTACAGTTTGTTTATGGCAGGGGACCACCAGATTGGCTTCCTTTTTTTGGAGGATAGCATCTTCGTTCTGTTTGGGATAGCACGATCCATGCACTCATGTAAGTGCTTATAGAGTGCATTTGTGTAGGATTCAGCAGTTGTAACTGTATTGTCCATCTGCATGGGTGTCATGAATTTCTCCACTTCTGTCTTAAGAAGCATGAAGTTGGCTTTGGAGAAATATTTTACTGTGGTTTCCTTAATGGGAGGGTGGGGGCAGGATGTGGATATCACGGGTGATTAGCTTATGGTTAGATCAGACCAATGAGGAGTTGACTTCAGGTGTGGAGCACCGGTCACTCATGTTGGTAATGACTAGGTCTAGGATATTGTTGCCCCTGGTGGGGGTGTGGATAAGTTGATCCAGGGCATTGGAGTTTATGAATTCCAGAAAGTGTTGAGCTAATGAGTTGGTACATGAGTAGTTTTCCCAGTTAATGGTGGGGTAGTTGAAGTCACCCATTATTAGGGTGTTTGGTTGAACACTAATATTTTTCAGTACATCAAGAAAAGAGGAGTGGGAATCCTGGGGCATGGTGGGGGATCTGTAGCAAGCTACAATTTGGATTGCAGTTTTACCCAGAGTTAGTTGCACTTGGATAACCTTGGATGCATTGTGCTGAGCAACTAGCCTGGAGGTGTGGATATCCTTAATGAATATGGACACACCTCCGCCTTTGGTGTTTCACTCCAGGTTACATGGCCGAAAAGTGTGGTATGAGTTATAGCCTGGTAGTGCAGGTGTGCTCTCTGGAGCCTTGAACCAGGTCTCAGTCACTGCACAGATATCGATGTTCTCCATTTTAAGGAGTGCCTCGAGTGAGTGTATTTTGAGATTTAGACTTCTAGCATTGAGTAGTATTACCCTCAGTTTTTGCTTGCCTGTTCCTGTTATGGTGGTGAATTTGTTATTTGAACCTTGCCTAAAAAAGGCACTATAGGGGCAGCATAAGCCTTAGCCAGTATCCGGAACAGGTGCAGGCCATCTGTGGCAAATCATTGTGGTCTGTTGATCATGTCATCCCAAGCAGACAGATACTGGATCCCCTTAGAATGACACCAGATGCTTAGCCAATTGTTGAAGTCAGTCATTTTGTCCTTGTACTGTGGTATCATTCTGGGTGATGGCAGAATGTTACTCAGGGCTAGGATCATACCTGCCAGGACTACAAGATCAGACAGCTTTTCCATGTCTCTTTTCATGTAGTCCAGGGAGGTACGTCTCAGGTCATTCACACCAACATGGACAATGACAGAGTCATATTTGTACTTGTTGTGGAGTGACTTGAGTTCGTGTGTTATGTGGCAGATCCTGGCACCTGACAGGCAGCTGACAGTAACCTTCTACTTGTTTAGCCTGGTGAGTGGGACATCATTGTGCCTGACTATAGTCATCTATGACTAGTGTGTTGGGTACGTTGTTTTGCCTTATTGACTGTGGTTGAGTGGCACACTGAGTCTGTGGGCTATGTGTCATTTGGGTTGTGTTGGGGGATGGAGGCTGCTTGCATTTCTGCTTTGGAGGTCTCTGTTGCTTAGAAATATTATTATTGAGAGCCTCCGCAAATGTTTTTGTGTTACTATGTGTGGATTTTTGTGGTGTAGATTTAGTGAGACTATGTGATGAGTGTGGTGTGGTGCAAATGTTTACCTTCTCCACATGACTGTCAAGTTCAGTCTTGATTGGAGAGAGCTTTACCTCCAGTTTGGCTAGATAAGTGCATCTCTCACAGGTTGTAGTGTTGGGTGGTAGGAGGAGAAGGTTGTCTGTGCACATGAGGCAATTTCTACATTGCCTCAAGATGCCCAGATTCATCAGATAGACAGGAGAGAACACTGGGAGCTGACCCTTGGACATGCCTGAATAAAAAACTAGTTTCCTCTAGATAAGTGTGGAAAGTAAGTGCAAGAGCTGTTTATCTCTAAGCAAGTGAGAAAAGTAAGTACAAAAACTGTTTACCTATAGGTAATGAGGAAGACTGAGTGCTATAGTAATTAGTAGCTTATTTAGTGCTTACAAGTTCTGAACAAGTGCTGAGCATGAATAAGCAATCCAGATAGGGTCTTGGATAACATAAACACACTGCTCTCCCCCAACAGTTACACAGTCATATATCCATGCACACCACAGAGCCCCTGTAACCACAACTATGCAGGTACAAGCTGCACTCAGGCTGCATGGGACCTGTCCACATCCCAGGTTGTATCATACACATATGGCAAAACAATTTTCTCTCCATATGCACATTATGTAAAACATAACTTCATGTCAGGCTGTGTACATACTAAATGGTGCACAGCAACAGTTATCACAACCCACAAAGGGGGAGACACCACTGATAATGGGAAGTACTGCACTACTACCCTGCTAAGTCTGGTCTGAAAGGCCATGGACCTTGATCAACTTATTTGATGTCATCAGTACAGATGTAGATGACAGTAAGGTTGATTTCACACAGCATGTCATAACCTTGCCAGGTCATAGGACATCATCACCCATACTGTGTTCCACCTACACTCAGTATACTAGATGTGCATTCCTATGTCACAGGAGTGTTTTGCAACTGGACTGCTGGCAAAACCAACACTACAGAAGGTGTCTGAATAATACATGCACATCACAGCGGTGCCAGCTACAGTAAGACAGGGTTAATTCATTGTACCCCCCCCTCATTGTAGTCTATACCACACAGACTAACAGAAGGCATCTGCCTGTTGAAGTTTGCGAATGACTATGACCTAGGAGCAATAGCTGACTCAATGAGTGTTGCAGCAACATACAGAAGGGGCTTTGTGGGTGAGGTGTGTGACATATGGCCACAATCTGACAGCTACATATTGCATTGTCACCCCTATGTTAATAACCCTATACCCATGAACTACCACCTAAGCAGCGGTCAACATAATGAACACTGTGTATAAGGGATGCAGCTGGGCAGTTGTCATTCCTGTGATAGTTACTTCACCACACCTGTCAGGTAGTCATAAGTGGCAACCCTAATCATGACAGGGTGCCATCCATGAATATAGAAATCATTGTTCAGCCATAATCAACACTAAAGTGACCCATATCAGATCACATATTTCCTTTAAGGGGTATTGGCCATGATCAGATGGCCTACACCAGCCTTCCCAATCCCCATCTCCACTATGTAGCATGATGCCTACCCTGAATAAAGTCATGTCCAATCCAGTGATGTTGGACATGCTACATATACACATCCTGATCTCAAACACATACTTCATAGACATCCACCTTCCTAGTACAAGGATCACCACATGCTGGACAGATCCTTGTCCCATACGCTTTACATACTCCTGCCATACTATGCATCCCTGTCCAGCAAGGCTGCACATTGCCCCTCTTTCAGACATGGTGTGATGATCCCATGGTAAATATATCATTAACCGTGTGGATCAGTTATGTGGCACTGCTTGACCTGGCTGGTCCCAGAAACCTGCCTGTCGGCTACAGCTAAGTAACCTTTCATCCTAGGCTCATACATGGCCCAGGGCATATAGCCTACTAGTTAACTTTGGCCGTACATGCTATAGTTGATATCCAACTCTGCAAATACCATCAGGCTAGCCAATGTCCCATGTGTATCACATGTGCAACACAGTTGATACATGGTAGGATGTTGCACTGCTGTACAGTGCCGTGTAGATGTATATGGCAAAACACATACATGTAAAACCTTCTGTGAGCAAGTCTGCAGGGTCACAGGTCATGTCCATTAAGGCAGTGTAAGTCTTTATATGTGACATATACACAGCATCAAGATCGACTGCATTAATGTGGACACATCCAGGCATGTGCTGATAGGTAAGAACACCAGTACAGGCAAACAGACATGCCCACATCAAGACAGCTTGTAAAGGCAAAAAAAGTAGAACAGCAACAACTGGCAGGAAAATAGCAAGAACAGTGTACTCCAAAAACACTTTCGAAGCGATAAAATCCAAAATCACACTTTATTCACAAAAATCCCTGTGGTTGAGCTTTCATCTGTGACAGTACAGATTTCTTCAGAACCAATTCCTTACAGCAGTATATTCTATTTATACAAGATTTGGCCAAAAACCAATTAAGTCTTAAAACAGCAATGTTACCTAGAACCAACACTCATATAGTACTAACTAAGATGCATACTGAAATGTTATAAAATAGAAATGCTGAAATATTAAAAATTTTTTAAAAATTTAAAAGTGTGTATCTAGTTGATTATTATATAAATTAATAATTTTGTTAATTTTAAAAATCGTGCATGAATAATAAAAATCACATTCAGAATAAGTAAAATGAAAAATAAAAATAAAAATAATAAAACAATGAACTAATAAACCTCCAATACACACACATCTTTCATAGTGAATCAGTATGACACTTGTAATAATGTGTAAAACTCAAAGTACCTTTCTTTAAGTAGATATAACTCCTTGTCAAACATATTAACATAATAGTATATGTTTCCTATGTCCCTCATATGTACAAAACGTCCAATTGACACAATGAACACAGCCTGTTGTAATACTATATTGGAAATGTATGAAAAATTAAATTATTTGTTTTACAATTTTATTTTAAAATCTATAAAGTGCATGTAGTGTAATAGCATTGAAAAGTGAGTATTACCAAGAAGTACTTAATTCAATGCTAACAAGGGTTTTATACTAATATAGTCGTTGATGCCAGGTCGTAGTAGTGGCATCAAAACAAATTTGCCATCTACTTTCTTTCCATGCAAGAAATGTCTTCCAGTTTCCACCTTTGTCCTTGACATCTACTTGGTCAATGATTGAAAACCTAAACTCATGCTCTAACCCTTTTTCTTGTATGTGTCTGTATAAAGCATTTTTAGTGTCCTCTCTTTTAATACTGTACATGTGTTCAGATATGCCTCTTCATCTTCCTCTCTGTTTTGCCTATGTAAAAGGCGGGCAGGCAGTACAGATGGCTATATAAACTAATCGCTGGGAATCACAATTACCTGCTGTACAATGTACCTTCGAGTGCATGGTGTTTTGAGTCTAATGGTGTGGGATGTGTTGATGTACTTACATTGTTTACAACATCCACATTTTTAGTCCCTAGTGTACTCTTTTGTCGTTCTTCATTCCACCCTCCAGTATATTTTTGATGTTGTTTCCTGTCTTATACACTGTACATATCTCAGTTCCCACTAGACTCCTAAAGTACCAGAGGTAATGAGAGTCCAATGTTTTAAGAATATCTGTGATCATGTGTGCAAACGGATTAAATCTAATGACACATACTCTATTGTCCCAATCATTACTCTTGTTGTTCTGTGTAATGATGGGGCTCCTAACAATGGTTTGTATTTGAGTCCCCATTGTGCTTTTACAAAAGGGTTGTGTTTTCCAATAACTTTTTGGGATATCCCTTTCTGAAAAGAGTTGTGTGATGTTGTCTAGTTCTCTGTTCATATCTTCATAGGTGGAGGTCATCCTTGCTGCTCTGATGCACTGGCCCTTCACTATATTTTTGAATATGTGTCGAGGGTGACAGCTAGTGAAGTGTATATAGTCGAGAGAAAGTTGGTTTTCTGTAAAGTCTTGAAATGAATCCAGTGCCTGTATTGCCAATCCACGTGTCCAGATATGCATACCCTTTTGTCATATTAGTGCATTGAATCTTAAAAGTCAGTGGTGTTGTTGAGGTATTCCACAAAAGTTGGGATCATCTCCGTTGGGCCGGTCCAATTGATGTTCACGCCATCCAAGTGTCTTGTGTAAAGTCTAATGTATTTGTAGAACTCGCATGAGAATATGTACTGCCTTTCCCACTCTAACATCACCATATTGGCGAAAATCAGGGCATAGGCTCCCATAGCTACCCCTCGAGATTGTCTGTAGAGTTCACCTTGGTGCTCTATATAGTTGTGTTCTAACACCAAACTCATCATGTCCATAATCAAATTCGTTCTGTCCCAGCTGCCTCCTAGATATTTACTTAAACTACTCAGGAAATATTCAAGTCCCGTATTTGCAGGTATGCTGGAAAAGAGATCTTGGACATCAATGGTTACGAACGTCAGATTTTCATCCCACACGTCCATGGTTAATTTGCTCAAAAAGTCCCATGAGTCTTTAACCAAATGATTGACTTTGGCATAGATGTGTTTTGTCCATTTGTCAATGATAATTCCTATCTTGAATGTCTTAGACTTGGATCCGAGATGATAGGTCTAAAAGGTGGGTTGATTTTGTTCTTATGGATCTTCGGAATTCCAACGATGTGTGCCAAGATTGGATAATCAGTTTTAACGTAGTCATATAATTCAGTAGTAATCCGTTTGTCAATTAAGTATTCCTCTATTGCATAATCAATGCGTCTATACCCGTGTTTATCTGATTGAGGGATGTCTTTTCGTAGTTTCCTGAATCATGTAAGATACTGTTTATTTCTTTGTAATATTGTTTGTTGTCGAAAATCACCACCCCACCACCCTTATCCGGTTTCATGATTCTGATCTCTTTGTTGGTAATGAGATCTTTAAGGCACATTCTTTCACCCATAGTTAAATTGTCCGTGAAAGCATTGCCTACCCCTTTGTTGTTCCTGATGTCGTTGTATAAGTGGTATATGTCATGACAGGCCATGTTTTCAAATGTGGCCACCTGTGGGTTCATAGTTGGTACATATGTGCTTTTCTTTACTAAGGTGTAGTTGTTCCTGTCGTAACTAATCCTGTTGGGGTGGTCATGAAATAGTATGGCTAAATTCAACCTCCTACAAAAAAACTTCCTACAAAAAAACTTGATTTCCTTTATAATGTCAAACACTTCAAACTTAACCGTTGGTATGTATTTCATTCCTTTACTAAAAAGGGATATGATTTCTTTAGTTACAGGTAGGTCAGTGTAGGTCAGTGTAGTTGTACACATTAAAGCCTTGGTGGCTGCTGATGCTAGGTCCTCTATTAGGAACAGTGTGTAACGTGACTTCATCAATGTCATTAATGATGGAAGATGGTATCAGAATGGGGTCAACCCCTAATGTTTTGGTATGACCTACATCTGTGACTGGCGTAGTAATAGGGCTGCAATGATTTTCTAATATCTCCTTTGTTGTTTCTTTAGCGCTACCTGCATCTGTGACTAGCTTAGTAATATGGCAGCAATGATTTTCTAATATCTCCTTTGTTTACAACTACACTGACCTACCTGTAACTAAAGAAATCATATCCCTTTTTAGTAAAGGAATGAAATACATACCAACGGTTAAGTTTGAAGTGTTTGACATTATAAAGGAAATCAAGTTTTTTTGTAGGAGGTTGAATTTAGCCATACTATTTCATGACCACCCCAACAGGATTAGTTACGACAGGAACAACTACACCTTAGTAAAGAAAAGCACATATGTACCAACTATGAACCCACAGGTGGCCACATTTGAAAACATGGCCTGTCATGACATATACCACTTATACAACGACATCAGGAACAACAAAGGGGTAGGCAATGCTTTCACGGACAATTTAACTATGGGTGAAAGAATGTGCCTTAAAGATCTCATTACCAACAAAGAGATCAGAATCATGAAACCGATAAGGGTGGGTGGTGATTTTCGACAACAAACAATATTACAAAGAAATAAACAGTATCTTACATGATTCAGGAAACTACGAAAAGACATCCCTCAATCAGATAAACACCGGGTATAGACGCATTGATTATGCAATAGAGGAATACTTAATTGACAAACGGATTACTACTGAATTATATGACTACGTTAAAACTGATTATCCAATCTTGGCACACATTGTTGGAATTCCGAAGATCCATAAGAACAAAATCAACCCACCTTTTAGACCTATCATCTCCGGATCCAAGTCTAAGACATTCAAGATAGGAATTATCATTGACAAATGGACAAAACACATCTATGCCAAAGTCAATCATTTGGTTAAAGACTCATGGGACTTTTTGAGCAAATTAACCATGGACGGTGGGATGAAAATCTGACGTCAGAACCATTGATGTCCAAGATCTCTTTCCAGCATACCTGCAAATACGGGACTTGAATATTTCCTGAGTAGTTTAAGTAAATATCTAGGAGGCAGCTGGGACAGAACGAATTTGATTATGGACATGATGAGTTTGGTGTTAGAACACAACTATATAGAGCACCAAGGTGAACTCTACAGACAATCTCGAGGGGTAGCTATGGGAGCATCATGCCCGATTTTCAATATGGTGATGTTAGAGTGGAAAGCCAGTACATATTCTCATGCAGTTCTACAAATACATTAGACTTTACAAGATTCTTGGATGACGTGTTCATCATTTGACTGGCCCAACGGAGATGATCCCAACTTTTGTGGAATACCTCAACAACACCACTGACTTTTTTTAAATTCACGCATCAATATGACAAAGATTCACGTATATCTGGACAACGGATTGGCAATACAGGCACTGGATTCATTTCAAGACTTTACAGAAACCAACTTTCTCTAACGACTATATACACTTCACTAGCTGTCACCCTCGACACATATTCAAAAATATAGTGAAGGGCCAGTGCATCAGAGCAGCAAGGATGACCTCCACCTATGAAGATATGAACAGAGAACTAGACAACATCACACAACTCTTTCAGAAAGGGGATATCCCAAAAGTTATTGGAAACACAACCCTTTTGTAAAAGCACAATGGGGACTCAAATACAAACCATTGTTAGGAGCCCCACCATTACACAGAACAACAAGAGTAATGATTGGGACAATAGAGTATGTGTCATTAGATTTAATCCGTTTGCACACATGATCATAGATATTCTTAAGAAACATTGGACTCTCATTACCTCTGCGCGGGTACTTTAGGAGTCTAGTGGGAACTGAGATATGTACAGTGTATAAGACAGGAAACAACATCAAAAATATACTGGAGGGTGGAATGAAGAAGAACGACAAAAGAGTACACTAGGGACTAAAAATGTGGATGTTGTAAACAATGTAAGTACATCAACACATCCCACACCATTAGACTCAAAAACACCATGCACTCGGTACATTGTACAGCAGGTAATTGTGATTCCCAGCGATTAGTTTATATAGCCATCTGTACTGCCTGCCCGGCCTTTACATAGGCAAACAGAGAGGAAGATGAAGAGGGCATATACGAACACATGTACAGTATTAAAAGAGAGGACACTAAAATGCTTTATACAGACACATACAAGAAAAAGGGTTAGAGCATGAGTTTAGGGTTTTCAATCATTGACCAAGTAGATGTCAAGGACAAAGGTGGAAACTGGAAGACATTTCTTGCATGGAAAGAAAGTAGATGGCAATTTGTTTTGATGCCACACCCACCTGGCATCAACGACTATATTAGTATAAACCCCTTGTTAGCATTGAATTAAGTACTTCTTGGTAATACTCACTTAGTTTCAATGCTATTACACTACATGCACTTTATAGATTTTAAAATAAAATTGTAAAACAAATAATTTAATTTTTCATACATTTCCAATATAGTATTACAACAGGCTGTGTTCATTGTGTCAATTGGACGTTTTGTACATATGAGGGACATAGGAAACATATACTATTATGTTAATATGTTTGACAAGGAGTTATATCTACTTAAAGAAAGGTACTTTTGAGTTTACACATTATTACAAGTGTCATACTGATTCACTATGAAAGATGTGTGTGTATTGGAGGTTTATTAGTTCATTGTTTTATTATTTTTTATTTTTTATTTTTCATTTTACTTATTCTGAATGTGATTTTTATTATTCATGCACGTATTTTTAAAATTAACAAAATCATTCAATTTATATAATAATCAACTAGATACACACTTTTCAAAATTTTTTAAAAAATGTTTTAATATTTCAGCATTTCTATTTTATAACATTTCAGTATGCATCTTAGTTAGTACTATATGAGTGTTGGTTCTAGGGTAACATTGCTGTTTTAAGACTTAATTGGTTTTTTGGCGCCAAATCTTGTATAAATAGAATATACTGCTGTAAGGAATTGGTTCTGAAGAAATCTGTACTGTCACAGATGAAAGCTACCAACCACAGGGATTTAGAATAAAGTGTGATTTTTGGATTTTATCGGCTTCGAGTGTTTTGGAGTACACTGTTCTTGCTATTTTCCTGCCACATCAAGACAGCATGCACATGGAGTATGAGCAATGTAATCAGGTGACACACACATATATGGTGATAATATCCAATCACCATTGAGTGTCAAATGTGTGTGACACAAACATGTCAGTGGTGTCAGTATCATGTAGATTTGCAAAGACAAGTATTTAATCGTAATAAATGTTATACACATGTATGTTCAGTTGTAGCTCTGTACGTCTCTGTGAGTTACTGTGACCTGTCTCCATCATTATGTCTTCCAGGTATGCCATATGCAAGGCTGCCACCTTATACCCACTTGGAGGATGAGGCTGTCATCCCATACCTACTTGATAATCATCATGTACTGTTCAGCCATGTGCCACAGGATGCACAGCAGCAGGATACCCTGTGGCAGGAACTTTGCAGGAGGGTTAATGATGTGGGTGGCCACAACCGCACATACCAGCAGGTGCACAGACACTGTACAGACCTAATTTTCTGGGCAAAACAGCGTGCAAATGCAATCACCAGGGAACAAGGTGCAACAGGTGGTGGGCCACCAACCCAGCCCCCACTCATACGTACGGAGGAGCTACTGGCCAACCTGGGGACACCTGCAGAACAACATCCACAAGCCTTAGCTGATATTGTGGAGGTGGGCGTCTCTCAACCACCGAGCCTGGAGTTGCCTGGTAAGCCACTACTGCACATATAACAACTATATTCCATATAGTTACATGTGTCACTGTACAATATGTAATGTAACATCATATGAAAAGCATGTATACACACATGCCGCATACTATAGTATGCTACTCTGTGTATGCACACATGTGCATACTCCATAGTATAGTCTATTGTACTGGCGTATGTGGTAACATGCACACTGCACCCTGTAGCTATCATACAGGCATGGATAATGATCATACTGCTGTGTCACTCCTATTTTGGTACCTCTGGCATTCTGCTGTGACAGCAGCCCATTGCAGGTAAGATTGTTATTATTTATCAGGCATGTTAATGCACAGATTTATCTGCCATGTGGCCATTTACCGCATGTACACATAATGTATGGTTCTGTCACAATATACAGGTCGGACCTGCAATGCATCACAATGGCTACCCATGTGCAATACTTGCAAACTATGTAAAACATCGACATGAAACCTCACAAACTGTCACTGCCAGATGTGTGGACAGCTGTGCATACAATGGTGGAGGTGTTGTTCACTGTAGGGACATGTACTACAGATCAGAACTAAACGTTTAGGGAATACAAACAGTACTACACAGTGAGCTGGAGTATGGCCAGCCCACAGGATTCACCGGTGTGGATTATACACCTGCTATGAATGTCACACAATGTTATGTGCTATCTGACATGTCCATGACATCTAGTGGGCTGGCTGCAGCACTGCCTAACTATCCTGAAAAACATATCCCACATACCAAACATACCACCCTTTGTCGGCATAACCATGTCTTCAGTGGAGCATATGACATCTAAGGGTGTATGTCATATGGGCCAAGAAGAGATTCTCTGCAAGTAAGACCCAGATGCAAAGCAGGAAGCAGTTCAAGTAGACAAAAGATTGCCAGCACCAAATTCAGTATAGAGCATCAAAAAGCATCCAAAAAGCTGATAAGTAAAGTATATAAACTTTTATTAAATATAATAAACAACCCAGACCGGTTTCAGCCAACAGGCTTTTCTCAGTGGGAATAAAAGAATAGTGACTGTGTAGTGACACACACACACACACACACACATATACAGCATGAGTCATCCAATAGGATTCTTCCCAAAGTGATCTTCCCAACATTCAAAATGTTTCCTATGTGAGAAACAAAGAGAAAATAAAAAGTTATACAATAAAACAACCACATCATCATTGCACATTGTAATTGGTAAAATTCAAATAAAACATATAACTTTATAAATGATCATTCATGCCAGGTGAAAACAAAGCCCCCAGTTTAATGATCCAATAGTTCTCTTTTTTTAGTGAGAATGGAGTGCCATCCTTGTTTGTCGGATCTATCACCAAGAATTCTGCCAATGATGGTAAACTGGAATCTGGCTGAATTATGTTGTATGCTATGTCGGAATAGGGCATTGGTCTCCCTCCTGGTTCGTATGTCACTACAATGTTCAGGCATACATAAACGAAGTGGTCGTGAAGTCTGTCCCACATAGAATGAACCACATGTACATGTTGCAAGATATACCACCCAATCGCTGTTGCAATTGCAAAGAATTTGATATCAAAAATCCTATCAGTGTTTTTGCGAGTGAAATGTTTTGATGTGAAAATGAATGGACATGATGAGCAATGACCACAATGGTATGTTCCCCATAGTTTGTCGCCTGTCATGGTTAGTTGGTGATGTATGGTTCCAGCCAAACTGACCCTCTTGAAATGTGAAAAAAATGTACCTAATGTTCTCCCCATTCTGTATCCATACTTACATACATCACCAATCCAAGCTGTAAGCTACTCATTGGCAGTGAGAATATTCCAATGCTTGGATACAACATTCCTAATAAGGTTAATGTTATGTCCAAATGTTATGATGAACCATATAGATTCATCCTGATCAGTCTGAGTCTTGTCAGATTATTTGAGGAGGGAGGTTCTGGTAGAGTTGAGAGCAACTTGTTGAGCATCCCGGATGTCAAGTTCCTGATAGCCCCTAGCTCTAAACCTGTTGGACAAATCCTGTTGAGATTCATCATAATCGTTATCTGAAGAACATATTCTGTGAATCCTGAGGAACTGAGACTTGGGTATATTTCGGATGACGTGGTAGGGATGCATACTGTTTGCATGTAATAAGCTGTTATACTGGGGGTATTTATGGAATGTTTTACTGCGTAAAGTGTCATCTGGATTCCTGATTATAGTCACATCCAGGAAATTAATCTCATTTTTGTCATGGGTGGATGAAAATTCAATACCCCATTTGTTCTAGTTGAGATATAGAACAAATTCTGCTAAATATTCCTCATCAGAACGCCAAACCAACCAACAATCATCCAAATATCTGCGCCAAATATCAAGTTCTTCAAGATACAAAGTAAGTGTAGAGTCATAAATGAAGTGTTCCTCAACATATCCCATGAATAGGTCTGCGTATATGGGGGCAAAAGACGCCCCTATGGTGGTACCCTTAAGCTGCCAGTAACATTCTCCCTGAAAATAGAAAACATTTTTATTAAGAACATGTTCAGCCATGCAGACCAAAATTGTGTTAAAACCTATGGGATAAAGTTGTGCTTTGTCTAACCAAACTTTTAGGGCTTCCAATCCAACTCAATGTGGTATGTTGGTATATGTATATATATATGTATATATATATATATATATATATATATATATATATATATATATATATATATATATATATATATATATATACATATACATATATATATATATATATATATATATATATATATATATATATATATATATATATATATATGGGTCCACCTGATAACACCGACACACCAAAACACAGACAATGAAATAACCGACATAAAAAAAAAACGATAAAAAGAAAATTCAAAACACAAAACTTCACATGCCTGACAAACCAAAATCCCGACAATCAACAAAACAAATACCTTTCCCGAAAAACACACACACAACACAAGCACACCAAAAACCTTACAAATCTAC
Organism: Protopterus annectens; assembly: GCF_019279795.1. Taxonomy (NCBI): domain Eukaryota; kingdom Metazoa; phylum Chordata; order Ceratodontiformes; family Protopteridae; genus Protopterus; species Protopterus annectens. The sequence continues at coordinate 1,203,422,666 of NC_056731.1, forward strand.
ACTAAACCTTACATACAGAACTATCTATGCACTAACCTTAACCCTAACCCTAAGGTCCGTCACTATCACACACTTACCTTACCCGCACCGTAACCCTAACTCACTTAATCTGCCCCTAACCCTTAAGTCTGTCACTATCGCACACTTACCTTATCCGCACCCTAACCCTAACTCACTTAATCCACCCCTAACCCTCAAGTCCGTCACTATCGCACACTTACCTTACCCGCACCCTAACCTTAACTCACTTAACCTGCCCCTAAACCTAAAGTCCGTCACTATCGCACACTTAGCTGACCTGCACCCTACCCTAACGTCTGTCACTATCATACACTTACCTTACCCACACCCTGACCCTAACGTCCGTCCTTGTCGCACACTTACCTTAACATGTCGGTGTTCTCAGCATCAGGATTCTCAACTGTCGGTCTTCTCCGTTGTTGATCTTCCGGTGTCAATGTTCTCATCATCGGCGTTCTGCACTTTCATTGTTTTCAGGTAGACCCATATATATATATATATATATATATATATATATATATATATATATATATATATATATATATATATATATATATATATGTGTGTGTGTGTGTGTGTATGTACATACACATGCATATACACCTACATACTTATTTACATTTCCCATACTGTTGAATGACTGCCACTTACCACCTCCCCTATATCTGATGGCCATTATTCTGGGCATCATATAAAATTAGCAGCCCTTACATGGTTTGCACCCAGGAACGGAAACACCTTAGTCACCGGTTTGACCACTACACCATCCGTGGTACATTCTGCATGGATGGTAGTTAGGTTATATGACTTTACTACAGGCATTCCACACTACTGGCAACAAATGTGACATTCAGTTGGTGTACATATGTATAGTACACGTTAATGTTCATATCTTTGTGAGAGACATATGTATACATTTGCAAGTATACATATTTATAAACAGGACACATATTTGACAACTACTTATATGCATGTATGTGTGATGTGTAGCTGTAGATATGCGTATATAAGTATGCACATTTATAGATGTATGACTACATATCTGGGGTTGTACATGGCCATGTATATGAACACCCGAATCCGGGAGGGACGTGTACCATTTGTATGCAGGGGTTGTGTGCATCATTACGACATGGAACCTGGACAGGGTATACAATTTGTGGATGTGTACTATTTGGACGATGGCTATGGGGAAGCTTCTAGGGAACATGTGAAAGGTATATATTCCCGATAATGCACATGGGGAGATGTGAATTATGGTCAGATGTTTAATTCCGGGTCGTAGGTTATGCAGGACTGGCTGGAGGCTGAGCAGGGTTGTGGACAACTACTGCTAATGCAACTTGTGTCCTGATGTCTATGGGGCTGGACATCATGTCGTGCCACCAAGTCTAATCTTTAGAACAGACACTTATCCCATGAGGGATGTCCAAAAATTGTGAATGCCAATGACTCCCATTCTTTTGGCTATATGAAAATGAGGGATGGTTATACATGCAAGGGATACCCAGTTTGCAAGCCTGAGACTGCCTAGGGTGAGACTGCCTACTAGATATGGGTAGGGGGCACTATGTGCAGATATGGCTGCGCCAAGCTAGCAGCCCGAGTATGGCTGGTTTTGGTGGACGTTCAGCAAGGGGGTGGTGTGCTGTGGAGGGGATGATGGGTATTCAGTTATGTATCCAGGTGTGTTGGGGTTGGATGGCTCAGTTCAGGCCAGACCATTATGTGTGTGTGAGCTGGTAACATTTCTGTACATGTGTATCACACATTTTAATGTTCATATGTTTGTGGGATTGTGTTCTGCAGTATGGTCTGTCAGGGTGTATTGGGGATGTGAATGTATGTTCTTTGGTTTCCTTTCTGATTCACCCACTGCTCCCTCACTGAAAAAGCATGACCAAAACCAGAATGGACTTAAATTTCTCATTAAGGTGTTGTAGCTGCATTCCCATTGTTGGGTTTTCTGCTCAGTTTTTGTTTTGTAGTAGTAATATGCTTACAAATGAATAAATATATGGAATTTTCCAGCCTAAATTGTTGTTTTCTTCCCTGGGTTAACAGTGTGTTTTCTACTGGGGAAGATAACCAGTGCAGAAGTTGTGTGGTTTTTCCCACTCATGACCCCCTGCGACTATCAATAAAAAAAAATATCAAGCAAAATTTGACTATTTCTTTTAGTATGAAGGTAATTACTCTGAAGAAACATTAGAGTACTGTGTATACCAACAAAATAAGAGCGAGATACCTAAATGAGTTTACCATTTACCCGCTCCTCAGCAACAAATGGGAATGCTGGAATTATAACCAGTGCATGCACATATGACTGGGTGCAAATATGTGTTTGGATTTGTAATTATGTAGAGTGGGTTAGCAGTGTACTATTTATCATCTAATAAAATGTAATGCAGCTGTAGATCTGGTTATGTAAACCAATAAAATTATGTTTTATGATAGCATGCCATTTTGCTGCTTTGTTTTCTGTCAAGTAAAGACAATAAATGTACTTCAGCTGCAAATACATACAGAGCAATAATCGCCAGTCAGAGATTATCTGAGGCTAATGTACAAGTTGTCTGATTACAAGTGGCATCCTGGGGAAATATAATCAAGTCACTTGTTGTACATACAATACTGTCTTGCTTCTATCCATTCTCCTTACCCACTTTTCTGTCCAAATTACCTCACACAGTTGTCAGATTTATTATTTTTGTATGAATTCTCTTCTTCTCTATTATTCAAGTAAGTTACTTTAAGATGCAGACTTTCCTCAACACATTCCATTGTGTGTGTGTGTGTGTGTGTGTGTGTGTGTGTGTGTGTGTGTGTGTGTGTGTGTGTGTACATGCATATGTGAGCTATATGAGTTTAAAGAATTTACTCAGGCTAGTCAGCTTCTGAATGCCAGAATATAATAACAAATACATTTTTCTGAAAAATCAATTCCTGCAGTGATCATGGGTAAGTCATCTTAACAGAAATTTCACATGAAATAATTTTGATGCATGCATACATACATATAAATATTTCAGGCATGGACAATAATGCCCTTGTAGTATGCCAATATTCAGAAACAGTTTTCTCATAATAAGTGTTCAGTTTGTTCTTAAAATGCCTAAACTAGTGCTTGCTTTAATGTAATTTGGTAGTCTATTCCTTGAAATAATTAGTATACCCCTCATTCCTATATAATCTTCTATACAGGCTGTCTGAAAATTCTCTGCTGCTTTTTTAATAACCTCAAACATTCCAAGAGATAGTTGTCTTTAAATGGCATGTCTACCTGAATAAGGTCTCCTCTTATATGTCTGTATGAGGCACTGTACAAGTTCAGATATTTTAATCTTCCATAAAACTTTCATTTTCACAAGCATAGATGCCACTGGTATGTTTTAATTTGGTTGAAAGTGACATATTCAGAAAAGTAGAAAAAACAGCCAACTTAAACTGTTTCCCATTAACCATGTGAACATGAAGACACTTCCTTAGTACTGAAACTGTCCTCAATTATAGTACTAGATATGTGAACCTTTTTTAATGAAACCAAAAAGGATTTTCTTGAGTGAATAATGGATTTAATTATTTGTAATCTGTCTTTTTATCTCTTAAGGATAGCATTTGCATTACCAAAGTGATACAGAAAAAAAAAAACACATTAAAGGGAATAGTATTCCTCAATGCAGTGCACTTATCTAAATTTAAACAGAGACAAACAGTGCATGTTGTAGCCACCAGGCAGGTTTGAGTGTGACGGATGCAGGGATGAGCTTTGACAATGAGAATTAAATTGTTTGCATAAGTAAAAACTGGAGACATTACTCTATCCATGTGAAAATACTAGCACTTTTCTAGTAGCTCAAGTAGCACATTTTTAGCAGGCAAACTATAGCACTTCTAGTTAGGGAAAAATCGGCTATGAAATGGACATCCCTGCTTTATGCCATCGCCTTCATCCTCAAAACGTTGTGGCAATAAAACATAAAAGTTGTAGGAGCACTGCTAGTCAGGGTTCTAAAGAGAAATTTAAAACCAGTTAGCAAGCAAATGAGCATCTCTCCCATCCCTGATATGATATACAGTGTTAAATACAGTGCTATAGTCAGTGGAACCATACACGCACTTGTCATTCAGTACATGTAGAAATGCCTTTTTCTACTTTCAAAAAAAGGATAAGTATTATATCTGATGACATCCAGTGTAGGAGCATTATCACTATTATCTAAACAAAGGACATAGTTAAAATGTAGTCGGGAACTCCTTCAAAAACGAAGCCTTAGTACTTGACAGTTAACAAACATTCAACAGAAGAACTGAACGCAAATCACCTATACTGTATGTACTGAAAATAACATGAAATAAGTCACCTATTTTTTTTCCATAATAATGTCAGAGAGAAATCTGCTTAAAAGAGAGGGACTCAGATCAGACTAGCCAGAATTTGAACTTAACTAATGCAATAACAGTGAGGTGTGTCTGTTGTATGGGGATAGAAAGCATCACTAGCAAAATAATGCTGCTGAAACATCTTTGTGCACAATCCAGCAAAATGTTCATGAGCCACAAAAAAATTTGCATGTCCTTATGCTTCTTCATACCAGCTTAATAACGTGCCATTTAATCTGTTATTTCCTGCACTTTTCTGTAAAACAATGTGTATATTACTAAAAGTGCTTCAAATCAAAACATCGTTATTAAAGAGAGCCTAAATTCCATCCCATCATGACCTCAAGCAAAGATTCGGGAAAACAGAGAAGTCAGCTTCTGTACAAAGACTGCCATTCACAAAAATGAATGGCATTGGTCAACCAGTACTTCCTGTGTGGCTCAGGAAAATGAATTATTTCATGACCTGCACGTGTTTTGAAAATCATTAATATATTTTTGAATCCACTACCCAGATTATGGGCATGTTATCTGATACAAAAGAAGCCAGTTTAGAATCCAACAGTTTACCTCATCTTGCATCATTATGTACAAACTGCTAAATCCTCAAGTCAAAAAAGCAAACTACCTTGGTTCTATAGTGGTAATATCTATCAACTTGGAGTTAGTCAGAATATAATAATGATAATCCTTGAACATTCACCCCCTCACAAATATATGTTCCTCTTGACTAGAACTGATCAATTCCTGGTGGTATTCAGAAAATACCTCTGACATCAAGAGAGCGGAAATATATTTACATCTAAATTTAGTCAACAATAACATGCAGAAAGGTGCCCGATATTGTCTTCATCCTATTTATGTTGATAGAGTTATTGTTTAGTTAGGCCTTTTTGAAGAGTACGCTGCAATTTTTTTAATGAACTACGCTAGATGAATATAGTATACCTCTTCCCTATAGGACTAAAACATGGCTTAATGGAGGGGTTGGATGAGAACTCAAAATCCTCCCCTTCTTCTTGTTTTTCATCTGAAATAATTGCATCACTACAGTAATGTACCTCACAGTGACAGATCACCTTGTGGTCATCTGAAATTGGCTGGCATAAACTGACTGTTGGCATAAGTTCAACATCAGAAGACGTTGGGATGTCAAAACCTTGACTGCACTGTATAGATGTAGTAATCACCTGTTAAGAAACTACAGGACTGGCAGGTAGGGTACTGCAGATTCAGCTTGAGGAGGGGAGCAATTCAGCCTGAGTCACCAAAACAGTAAATTAAGAGCATCTGCAGCTGTGGTGTTACCTGTGTACGGACAATCAATAATGCTGCCATATTAAGCAAGGAATACAGGCAGCATGATAGACTAAAGGTATATGTCCTGATTCACTGCACAGCATGCACTACCTTTTGGCCAGACTGAAATTAGAGGTGATAGAATTGGAAAATAATAAAAGGACAAAAGCTGGTGTGCTAACAATCCATCAACTGCAATTCACTCAAAAACTATCAGAAGTAAATGCAAGCCACCTCCACACCCCACACCAATCCCTCAGACACTTTCAAACCACCAACAAAAAAAAATAACTGCAGAGTATACCAGCCACTAAAAAGCCATTGCACTCAAAGAAGTAACATTTAATGATTCAGCAACCTCTATTTGTATGAGTTGTTTGCCATATTTTAAAGGAGACATAGCATATAAATTTGCATTAATATAATGACAGTTATGTGTGATCCAAGTTTAACATGTAAAAGTGTGAGTGTTTCTCTAATTATTTGATATCATTCCAAAATTAACTTCTATATATGTAAAAAAGCTATATTTTTATACTTTGCTTTTTATATAGCCTGTCTTTCCTCTGTGTGCTATTGCTTTCAAGTATACTATAGGTAGCACACTACTGGACCATTTTTAACAAACCAGAATGTAACTTAACATGCCTCTTTAGTGTCACTTGTTGCGTTTTGTATTATATTTAATAGTACAGTACTCAACTATGCCAAGACATCAGAAAGTGTAGCACATAACATAAGTTTCATGATAATAATGATTAACTTTTAATAAGTTGAACAGTTTAACCTCTTAAACTTGAAGTAAAAATAAGTGGTTTTAATTTCATATATAGCTAAAAGAATCAAACTCTACCATTTTATAAAGTGAACTAGTAACCATTTGAAGTAGGGAAATAAATAAATAAATGATTTAAGTTGCAAAAAGTGATGCGCAGCACCTGCTCATGAGTATACAAGCACTTATTTCAATTAATAAGAATTCAGTACTATGAAATACATTGATTTTCATTTGCCCTTCAGATTTTTACTGTTTTTTGTCTTTTATTAACTAACCATCTCCTGTTGTATTTCTCTTCAAAGAAATTGATAGACTACAGTTCATTTCTTCAGTTTTTATTTTATTTTTTTCTGTATAAAGTTCAATGCATCTTCCAAGTTGTTAAAACAATCTTCTTTCCTCAAGGAAGGTGAATTCTTATTTTTGCTAGATACAAGAATTGCGCTTCAATATTGTTGTTCTTTAACATTTTAACAAGTGACACACATACTTTTCTCTTGGACATCACTAATGTAGAATAGTTATTGTCAAATATTATAGTATTTCCTTTCATTCTAACTGGATAATTAGTCAATGTAGCTTTTAAGACTAAATCCTTATCTTGACTTGTTACAATCACTGACATTCATGAAGGTGTTTTTTTTAAATTCATTTATTTATTTATTTATTTTGTAAATATGAGTTAGAATGTGAGCTATGTGCTATTTTGAAGCTAAAGGAAAAAGCTTCAGGGAGGTTCAAAGGTTCAACGTTTTAGGCAGCCAGGTATTAAGGAAATGAATCATACTGTCTCGCTCTTATTTTTCTGGAATCCTATAAATCCTAATGTTATTCCTTCTAGATTTGTTGTATATGTCTTCTATTTTATCCTGGAATAAGTTTTTTTGTTTGAGAAAAAATTCAGTGTTATTCTCATTTTCAAGTAATCTTCTATCAAAATCAGACATTGTGCCTTGTATACTCAAGAGTTGTGATTATTGTTGTTTCAGACATTTACTCAGCACTTCAACTTGTTTTTTACAATCCTATTTAAATGTTTTATTGAATAAATCCACACAGACACATAAGGCATAGATATATTAATCGCTTTAACTGGTTCACCGCATTTTTGTCCGAACTCTAGGACTTCATCAGATATCAAAAGTAAAACCAATCAAGACATATATATCCATCCTGCCCTTAATTAAGTATAATAATTAAACTATTTAAACTAAAAAAGAGCATTTAAAACCATTTCCAAAAAAAATTTTAGAGATGAAGTGCAAAGGATAACTGGAAAATACAATATGTCACTAACTGGTGTACCAACAATTAATAAAGCTAATAGAAATGCAGAAGGATAAATACAAATAAATCTAAAAAAAACCCTGAGTCCAAAAATCAAAGTCCTATTATAAAAACTGTAGGTGTGAATGTAAATATAATTTATATATTACTATTAGTATTATGTCACAATAAATATATAAAAAGGAAACCTAAATGAATGCAAATGTTATAAAAATATGAATATAAAAATATAGGAATAAAAAAATTACAAAACTCCAGTAAAATACATCAACAAGGCTAGCCATTTCAAAATAATCTATCTATAGTCTTGCCACCCTAAGCTTCAAAACCAGAACTACAGACACATGTTCATTCATACCAGGATAGCCTTTGGCCTCTAAAAAAATTTGCCAATATAGTTCTCTATATTCCATCATGGTCTCCCATGGTCCTCTCCTAAGGTCCTTTAAAATTTTCTCCAACACAAAAAACATAAAGAAAGCACAAGTGCAAACTCTAGTATGCTTATAAAGAGTGTTGGTTTCATCCTTTCTAGAAATATTGTAGGAGTGATCATACATTCTTTTCTTCCATTTGTTCTCAGTCTTCCCCTATGTAAAATGCCTCACAATTTTTACATTGTGCAAGTTAAATTTCCCCAGAACAGAGCAGCTGAAAAACATTTTGGTTTGTGTAAGTTTATCCCTAGCTTTAACGTAAGCTGACTGTGTATTGGATATGTGTAGTGATTGGGCACAAGTTCCACATTTAAAAGTGCCAATCTTACTCCTGGTAGTCATCCTATTTCCCTTATTAGCTTGTTCTAAGATTTCCTTAATATTAATTCCTTTTTTAAATATGTATCCAATAGGGTTACTAAAAAATCACCTCAAGGTCTGGGAATTCAGCAAAGTTGGCCCAGTTCTTAGAAACAACTCCCTTAATTAAATTTATGTCACTAGTATAATTTAAAACCAAAGCCCCCCCCCTCGTATTTAGTATTACTTATCCATCCATATACTTCTCAACTTCCCATTTTGGAATATTATTCTGCCAAGCATATTTTAATATAACATTCTCCCTACCTAATACAAGGCTAAATTTGTCCCTTCTACCCTCCCTAACTTCATTCATCACTTCCTCAATCAACTTCAGGGGATATTTCCAATTCAGGAGCAAACCATTTAAAAAAATGCATTCCTTTTCAAAATCTTGTATGTTCTATGTCATCCTGGATGCCCTAATAACTTGCTCATTAGCTAGGTTCCTTTTTTTGTCTATAGGGATGGGGACTAGTATAAAACAAATATGAGTTAGAGAAGGTATCTTTTCAGAAAATAGTTGATTTAAAACCCAGTTGCTGCTTATCCTTAAAAATGTTAACATCCAAGTAATTTAAAACCTCATTAAATATCTTGTAAGTAAAACATAAAAAATAAGTAGTGGAGTTTATACACTCAATAAACTGCATCAATCTCACCAACATCCTAGTCCAAAATATACAGATATCATCCAGGTACCTTCTATAATATGCCCAACTTGTTGTGTATTGTGAACTAAATATATATTTTGGCTCCCACATATGAAGTGCAATGTTCACATAAGTGGGGGCACAACATGCCCCATTGCACCCCCTCTCAAATGTTTATAAAATTCCCCCTCAAAGTATAAATTATTATTTCTTAAAATCAATTCCATTAGGCCCAAACAGACTTGAAAATCATTCTGCTCTAGGTCACCTTTCTCAATCAATGTTTCCTCCAGCCAAGCAAGCCATATATCATGGGGTACAACTGTGAATAAGTCCACAATCTCTACAGTTACAAACATCAAATCATTGGTAAATAAATAAGACTTAATGGTCTTACGAAAATCCCATGAATCTTTCAATATCCCCTCCTGTTCCAACCAAATTCTCTTTAACTTATAATATATATATTTAGATATAGGATGGGTCTTAGAACTATTAGCCACAACAATCAGTCTAAAGGGGTGATTGTTCACATCTTTGTGAATTTTTGGGATACCATAATGGAAGGTATGTTTGGTTTATCCATTTAAGATATTTAAAAGTTTCCATATCCATCATCCCTTCCTACACCATATCCTTAATGGATAGCTATATCCTATTATCTGCTAAATTGATTTCATTCTTTGAAACCCTACTATATTTAGTCACATCCCCAAAAATGCTCATCATTTTCTTGATATACAACATGGTATTCATGATAACAATCTCCCACCCTTATCAGGTTTCATTTGAAAGTCACAACTACAATTGATTAAAACTTTCTCAGATGGTATAAGAATGACATTTGGTTTGATAAATGTGCAAAAGCAAACAAGAAAGCAAATGAATGATATAAAGAGAAGGATCAGATGAGAAAGAAAAAAATGTGGGAAATCCATTAATATAGTGGCACTTACAGACACCTCTGAGCAACCTGATGTTGAGCAAAATTTGATGTAGGAATGGTTAAGGAAAGCTGAATTGATACCAAACAATGAAAGATTAATAATGATGGCACAGGATAGTGGATTACATGCATGCTGGTTTACAAAACCCAATGAAAAGGTGGAAGAAACAGAAAATGCAGGTTCTGTAAAAAAGAAAACAGCCAAACAACTTGTTGCTGGGTTGCTTGTTGCTGGGTGTGATGCACTCATGGCAGAGGCCCTATATACTGAAAGGCACAATAATGTGGCAAAACTATTACATTGGGGATTGTGCAAACACTATAATATAGAAGTAGATGAGATGCATTGGAAACACAAAGCATTATGGAGAAAGATAAAGTAAATATCTCATGAGATCACTCATTACCAACAGTTCAAAAAAACAATGTGAAAATATACTAATACAGGAAAAAAGACAAAAGTAGCATTGATCACTGAAAATGTTACATCCAGTGATTGCAGTGTCTTCTGTAGAGAGAGACACAAGTTTATAAAACATCAGGATCTGCAGGTGGAAATGAGAGCAATATGGAAGAAAGATATGCAGACAGTTCCAGCAGCAGGAGGAGCAATGGATCTAAAAACAGAATTTACAGCTATACTTAGATATGCTATCAAGACATGCAACCCTGTATAAACTGCAGAAGAGTTGGTTCTGGGCACATTGAAGGTACTGAGAAGAGCACTCTTAGCTAACAACAAATACTCAATTCTAATTTCATGAACTCTAATCCTACTCTGACATAGAAATGCAGTCCATTCCAATCATGGTATTAGAAGCTCAAAAGAATGGGAGAAATTAAACAGAGTTACGACTTCCCTATTTGGTGGAATAGGTTACATACAAATTAGATGCTGATAAATACCTGTAAACCCAGTTTAATGCTGTTTGGCACCCCAGCACCTTAAAAACAACTAAATAGCCATCACTGATTCCTGTAGTATAGCTTTGCCTAGTACATCAACTGAAAAGTATCTCTGGCTAATCCTCGACCTTCACTTAATTTTCAGCCCTCACAATGAGAGAATCTCTGCTAATATAGAGTTTACGATCTACTAACACCAGAGGTGAGGAAGGCAATAACAATCAGTGTCCTTACACCCAGAGTGGGTTATGCATTCCCTATTATTTCCTTTTACTCCACAAACAATACTAAAATACTACAGACTGCAGAGAATAAGATTCTAAGATTCAGCTTCCTTGCAGGTGGTAGAGAATACCACTGTCATAGTATCGCTACTTGCAAATTCTTCTCTGTGCAAAATAAGGCCACCCTAACTGAGCTCAGTTAAAACTTGTTCAATGATGGCTCAAAACATATTCATGTTAAGCCACAGTTGAACTACAGTTAGCAAGACCTCCCTTCAGACTGGTCCCTCCTGAGGGACCCTTCCTCAGAATGGCACCTGCTTACTGTAATGATATTCTTGATGAAATTAAAAAACAGTCTGACTTATTTTCAGTTAAAAAGGCTCATAAAAATCTTCTACCTAAAGCAATACTCTTACCTTAATATCCTCTCTTCCCATCTCACTGTTTCATGTCTCATCCAACTAACTACCCTTAGTAGCAAACCTCCTCATCTATCAATCTCTTTTTCTTTTACCTCCTCTTTTCTAAAAAAAACTGTCATGCTTTCTCAAATAACACCAGCCTTTCAAGATTTGCTAAATGCTACTCCCTCTTTTTCCTATGAATCAATTCCTGTCTTATATCCTGCATAAAGAATAATGATACATTTGTATTTATTTTGCTTGTTCTAAGTTCACTACTGTGGCATTTTCTCTTCCAATATATAGAGTCTGTTCTTTCCCCACCTACAGCATGCATAATTTGCAGAATGTAATTTACTGTGTCTCAGTCCTTGATACACAGCTCAAGTATGACTATTACAAATTTTGTTTTCATTTGTATATACAACGTTTATTTGTCTACAAAATTGATTTAATAATGGAGCTTGTCTCACCAGGCTTCTGCAAAAAAGGACTTATTGCTCATTCAGACTTTCTAAGTAAACAAATCTCAAATAGATAATAAACAAGCAAGCAAATGTTTGTGCTCTAAGGACACTGGTTTACATATTAGGGGGAATTTAATAATGTCTACACTTTTTTCTTGTAGGCATTGTGCTGAACTGCTCACACAGACGTGGACATCTTGAGATTCGGTAAGTGCTGCTGTGAGGCGCGCATGCATGTGCAAACACAGAAACTTCTGTGGCATGCAAATGGCCTCATAAACAGGTGAACCAAATGTAAATGAGGCAGGTAGAGTGATCCAGCAAGCAGAAAGGCATTTGTTCAGACCCCATGTCAGTGTCCACAGTGTACACATAAAATTCCATGTACAGGAGTGTAGACAAACAAAAGGGGGTGTAAAACTGTAGAAATATGGACATAAATCTCCTAAAAATGTAATGCTATATCCATATATGAGCAAAACTTATCCTGTATGTTAGAAAGGGTAAAGGACATAAGTTAAATTAAATTTTTTTTTAATAATTTCGGCATGTTTGTGCTACATGCTGCAGAGGGCAAACATGCTTTATAGAAAAATAAAAAAAAATTGGAAAGTTTAATATGATTTGACAGAAATCCATTATAGAACCTTGCATGGGGTCCCTACAATGGTGCACTGATGCTGTCATTAACGTGGTAGGGCTAAGAAGCATGTAGTTTCCATGCTGTGAGCATGGATATGTATGCAAATGAGATGGAGTTACTGAATAACAGAAAGGAGTAATCGTGTCCGCATATTCCCTTCATGTAGACTTAGACCCATGTTGATGTTTACACAAGATGTAGCTGACATCGGGGGGGGGGGTGATGTCCACTGACTTCTAATCTCTTTTAAGCTTCAGTGTGTGTGTGTGTGTGTGTGTGTGTGTGTGTGTGTGTGTGTGTGTATTTGAGTGGTGTGCTGCCTTGCTTATCATGTCTGAAAACTGGATGTATGCAATTACAAGTTTTGACTTCTTTAAGCTACAGTATGCTGCATGCTGCAGCACTGTGCACTGTGTCATGCACTGAAATAGGACCACTTCTTCTTCTTCTTTCTGCTTTTTTCCAATTAGGGGTCACCACAGCGGATTACCTGTTTGCTCATGATTGGCAGTGGAGTTTTGCGATGTTAAGTTGCCAGCCCGGCGCCCAACCTTCCACAGAAGACACACACACACACACACACTCACACCTAGGGCCAATTTAGAGTGTTCAATCCATGTATAGCATGTCTTTGGGATGTGGGAGGAAACCAGAGCACCCAGAGGAAACCAACATGACCACAGGGAGGACATGCAGACAATGCACAGAAGGCACCCCAGCCAAGGATCAAACCGGAAAACCTCTTGCTGTGAGGCGGCAATGATAACAGCTGCACCACCATGGCCACCCCTATGAAATAGGCCACTAAATAACATAAATTATACTGTAGGCAGGTGGAATGCATCATTAGGCAATCACACATTCTACATTTACAGCAGAGCTGTATAAAGTAAGCATGCACCCTACATTCTAATTTTCCCCATAATACTCTACACTATTGGAATACAGACTTTGGAATTTTAACTGAGATAATGCTAGGGGCTGCTGCAGTTCTGCTACATCTGTATGTGCTAGATGCTGAAGTCAATGCTGCTAGTACTGTTGAGAATAAGCCTAGACAGAGAAGGAAAAGAGTGTTCAGGCCCAGGGTTACCTACCAGGAGCTACATGAGCTGGAGATTGTGGAGTGCTACAGGGTGGACAGGGACATACTACAGGAACTCACTGAGGTCTGCCACCCTCAACTCAGACCCAGAGCCAACAGACGGGAACCCATCCCAGAGGAAACAAAGATATGTGTAGCCCTTAGGATACCAGCTACAGGTACTTTCCAAAGACCAACTGGGGACATATGGTAGTCTCACAGGAATCTGCATCCAGGGTACTACACCAGTTCCTAGATGCCATGCTACCACATGTCAGTGAAAATGCTTCTTTTCCCCTCACCACTGAGGTGAGGGCCAGCAATGTGCAACACTTCTACCATGTAGCACACTACACTGAAGTACTGGGTAACATAGACTGCACTCAGGTACACATCAAGACACCACCCAGTGAAGAGGGTAGAATCTACGTCAACTGCAGGGAATACCATTCCATGAATTGCCAGGTTGTGTGCAATGCCCAGGGGATTATCCTGAATGTGTGTTCCAGCAGCCCTGCAGTTATCTTGACTCTCATATCTGGCACACATCACAGCTGTACCAGATGTTTGCTAGGGGGACATCCCACCCAGCCATTTACTGGAGCATGCTGGCTACACCCTGGAACTATGGATGATGACACCCATCAGAAATGCACACACATCCATGGAAGAATGCCATAATGAGGCAAATGCACAAACTAGGAACATTGTAGACTGTGTGTTTGGGCTTCTGAAGTCACAGTTATGGTGCCTAGATATATCTATGGAGCCATGCAGTACTCTACAGCCATATGTGCACATATGTTCACAGTATGTGCTATGCTACACAGTATGATCCTGTGGAAATAGCTGTAGCAGGATCAACAAAGGGAAACACCACATCTACAGTACTGTATGCTTCCCTATGTGCAAGTACAGATTCAAACTTTGCATGCCTCTGCATCAATCAATGTCGTTTAGAGGACGGTGGTCACCCACTCGCAAGATGGTTCCTCAATTCCTCAATCTTATCCTGCTCCCACACCTGTGTGTGCATCAGTACTGACAGATTAGTTGCCTTAGACCCAAGCCGGTGATGCCATGCCTCTACTGAGTTCTGTATATGGGGCAGGAACAAAGTGCTCAAATATGCACATTCCAAAAAGATATGGGGAATAAAGGGGGAAATCTGCAGGCAGCAGCAGGCCTTGTTGCAAACATACTCTTTTGCCCAACTACATACCAGTCCTCAAAGTATTTTATTAGCTCCTTCCCCTCTGGAGGAAAGCTCTCCTTCATCTCCTGGAATGCCTGTAACACTTTCTCTTCTGGCACAAACTCCACTGCAATCAAAGACTTAACTGAAATCTGGAAAGGCATACTGGTGCTGTAAAGATAGGCCAAACCTAACTGTTGTACCTTGCACCATTCATTCCTCCCAAAATGGAATAAACATCCCTTGGATTTTACACAGTTGATATTCCATTGTATGCTCTTCATGGCGGCTATTTCGAAGTTTCAAAGCACGTACCAAAGAGTAGTTTCTAATCACTGTTCTACCAAAAGAGCAAAAAGACAGTCCCGCATGTAGATGTAACCACACAGGGACATCTGGCTCATCAAGCAATACACTAGTGGGACTGACTTACTGTATCCACCATAACGTACCAGCCCATATATGCTGTAGAGCTGCCTGCAGATTACTCCTTTGTAGAAGAATGTGCCATCCATTAGCCAGATGGTGGCATTTCTCAGATCAAAGAGGTCATTGATAGTGCTGAACAAGATCACTACATGGTTGCCAGCAACATCCGCCATATGCTTTTTGAGAAATGTACCCATCTTAATGGAGGAATCCTGCATGTTGAGTGTCCTCAGTGTTATGGCTGGATCTGATGGGACTGTAGACAGCTTCCAATGCACGCTTCCCACTCATTGTAGCAGACCATGCCTTGTAGGCAGGTAAGGAACAATATCCATTGATGTCAATGATAGGGCATCCTCTACAAGCAGACAGGGTGCATCCCTGAATACTGCAGCTCTGTGTTTCAGCTCTGCACACATGGAATACTTTTCCACCTCTGTTGTATCCCCTGTGTGGTTGTGGGGTACTGTTTTCTGTGGCCGTTCACCAGTAGGTACACATTCTGTGATCAGCCTACCTTCACACTTCCACGTAGACTTCCACTTGCAGCACCAGTATTTCTTTCTGATGCTTCGCATTTCAAGGTGATGCATATGGCCTTCCACTATTAAAACATTATTTCCTTTTTGTGATAACATTGTCTGGTAGACAGTTCGTATGGTTCCGGGTGGTTCAAATGCTGCAGAAGCCATTTTTGTTTAGGTACTGTGTACGATTAGTTAAAGGTATACCACATCCTTTTATAACATTTTCGTGATTGTGGCATGCGTGATTCTTAACGGTCGGCCTTATGGGTTTTCGGTTTTGTGATCTCGGAATACTGAAATTCGAGATTTCAGTATTTCGAGATTACAAAGTGGACCCATATATATATATATATATATATATATAAACATACATCTCATTCTCTCCCCATATAACTACATAATACATATAGATACCATACACACACACACACACACACACACACACACACACACACACACACACACACACACACACACACACACACACACACACACACACACACACACACACAGAGCTACATTTATATATACTTCTCTATTATATAGATAAATATGTGTGTGGATGTCCTACATAACCTAATAATGGTGAGTAAAGCTGCACTATCACACATCTATAATGTTGCTCAAATGATCCAAAGTAAGGGCTCAGCAGTACATAATGCACTTACGTACAGACCCCTGTGCCTGCTGGATGTCACAACACATGCAGCAATAGGTGAGCAGGTGGTGTAATGTATAATGTTGTCTACTCACACATGGACAGGGCACATTGTTTCTGCCCATAGGCTTGCCCATCCAAGTGCAAACAGCCACATATGGTCAGACTGGTAACTGCAGATACATAGCTAGGATAAATATCAGTTATCTGACTGCTAGGATACTAGATGCAGATAACAGTACGAAGGAATTCCACTCTGCACGCCACAGATGCTGTTCAACACAAGCCTAGTTTGAGTAATCCACAAGTAGTTTGTTGGCAACTCTACATAAATAAGATGTCAGCCATGGTACATGTGACAAGTACTAATCTGTAGTGTGTAAGACTAGATAGGTAGGGATTCTAATCTCACTCCATGTCACTTGGGGTGCATGTGTGTGTGTGTGTGTGTGTGTGTGTGTGTGTGTGTGTGTGTGTGTGTGTGTGTGTGTGTGTGTGTGTGTGTGTGTGTATGTATGCGCATGTATCATCCTGCAAAAAAAACTGAGAAACACTCATTGACTATAAAAATGCTGTGGTATGCACATTTTGGCTGTGTAAGTTGCTGCTGGCTTGGCACATGCATTAAGTACTGTGATCTAGAGTATGTAAGACTAGATAGATAGGGGTTCTAATCTCACTCCATGCCACTTGGTGTGTGTGTGTGTGTGTGTGTGTGTGTGTGTGTGTGTGTGTGTGTGTGTGTGTGTGTGTGTGTGTGTGCGTGTGTGTGTGTGTGTGTGTGTGTGTATGTGTGTGTGTGTGTGTGTGTGTGTGTGTGTGTGTGTGTGTGTGTGTGTGTGTGTGTGTGTGTGTGTGTATCCCCCTGGTAAATAACTGAGAATCTTTCATTGGCTATCAAATTGCAATGGTATGCACTTTTTTGTCCTGTCAGATGCTGCTGCCTTCTAAACTGATGTCTTCTACAAGGCCTGATGATGTCATCTTCCTTAAGACTACCAGCAGCCATTGTAATATAGACTTAAGGTGTGGTGTATATGATAATTACTGTGATCTAGGTAGTGTATGACTAGATAAGTCGGGTTTCTAATATCACTCCAGGCCACTTGGTGGGTGTGTGTATGTCCATACAGTGTAAATATGATCCCTTCAGCAACTAAGAAAAAGGTGGGATTTTGCAGTATTTTATTTGTAACAGGTGATGTGGGTCTCCAAATGCCTGGCCACAGCTAGGCCTGCTGATGTCATCAAGCATAATATGTCCTAAAGAGATAGTAATACCAGACATGATGTGTGTACTGTGACATGTAGTGTGCACCATCAGATAGGTAAGTGTTCTAATCTACATACAGCCAACTTGCACTGTGTATATTCTGTGTCCTATAAGCAGAAGTTGGAAGTGGTGTTCTCCTAAATGTATCCAGGTTTGTGTGTCTGGCAATTACAGCATTTTACTTCAGCTTATAGAACCATAGATGTTTGAACTTCCCTAAAATAATAGTCATACTTTATACCCCATGATCAACACATATTGCTCCAGTCCATGAGGAGCACAGGCAGAAGCCCTGTGGTGGAACGATGGTCACCCAGCCAATCATACAGTTAGCATGTGATGAGGTGCACTGAGGTGCTCCATTTGCCATTAGACAGGGTTCTGTTTCAAAGATGTGTTAAAGTTTGCTAGACAGATCTCTCCCACCAGCATGAATTAACGTCACATACCAGGTTAATGTCCTTAGAGTGATTAATCCATGTACCATGCCACCTACAGATATGCAGCATTTATAGTCAAGCCGGGTCACACATTAGCTCATATGCAAGACAGAGATGGCCTCTGAGTAGTCTATATGCCACAGGCCACAATGACACTGATTTCAGGTCATCCCCATTGAACAGATACTAAAGACATGAAGTTCCTTTGTGAGGGACCATACTGCTGTGTGCAATTATCAGCAGTACTTCTAAAGGTACATTACCAAATGGCCATTGTACTCAGATATTGGCATGCTCAGGGAAGAGTACATGGAGATTATGAGCATGTCAATTACTGGTAACTGTGCATTCAGTTATGACATATGAGTACCATCATACCACTGGGAAGACATGGTGATCTCAGGTATATTAGGTATAAATGTGCATGACCAGCCTGTGTGCCCAGTTCTGTCAACCCTGAGTATGTACATCATATGTTGTGACTTATGTGCTGCTTACCAGGTACATAGGTGTTAGTGATGGAAATTATACTACATATATATATTTGCATGGAGTTTATGACCATTAGTACATCAACAGGCATTTGTTCATCAATACCCCTTTGTAGAATATTGACATAACTCACAAACTCTATGAGTGCTCACAGTTTGTAGGCATCAGCCAACATTGTTAGCTGCAGACATTCAGTATTCACTTGTATCATTGTTAAATGGATTCCAAGCAGTAGAGGACCCAGGACTGAGCCATGTTGAATACTGCTGCTGACAGATCAGCTATTGAAGGTGGATGTCCCTATGCTAAGAATGTGTGCCATCAATGGGCCACTTAGTGACCCTCAAAATTATATTACCATGGATGCCTTAGGGGTGCTTTTGTAAATGATGCCTGAGTGGAGGGTATAGTCAGACAGCTTGGCTAAGTCCAGGGGGCTTTATGGCCTGATGTGCTCCCACCCAGGTCCTTGGTGAATGCCTCAAAAATGTCCACCATGTTTAACAGTCATGATCCCCCTGTCAGACATCCAAACTGTGTATAGTCAACTGTGTGTAGATCACATATATGCGTGTGGATCAGCTCCATGATGATTGGCCATATGAACATACATATATGAACACTCAGGCAAATAGGTCTATAGCTCTGATGGTCAGTGTATGCACCACCTCTGTGCAACGATATAACAATTGCTGTTGTCCAGTCAGCAGGGGTGCAGTGAGTGGTTTTGGTATGATTGCAAGGTGTTCACAATGGTGTTAGTAATCCTTGTCAGATCCCATGTAGAATGCAGCCTGGGATGTTAGCATGTCCAATAGATGCTGTGTATCCCCCATAGAGAGGCCAGCTACAACATGCTCTATAGATATGGAAGGTAAGGGACAGATTGTAGGAATTTCATGTGGCACATGTGGTGGGGACAGGGGAATGAAGTACACACAGAGCCTATGGTACTACATGTCACATCTGAGGACAGACCCATTAAATGTGACATCATTATGTACAAGTTCACTGACAATCTGGGCCTGTCCTTTGAGGTTATACATGTAACTACACTGTGTGTTGTGGTTCTGCTTTGGGTAGGTAGCTAATTTTGTCACTTACTGTGTCTAAAAGGACAATGTGTGGCCAATACAATCTGAGAAGTTGAGCATGAACATGATATCTGCTACCATGGAACTGACTACAAAAATTACAGAAGCTATGAAAGCAACAGTTTCAGCAATGGAGAAATCAAATACTAATGTTATCACTGGTCATAGAACAGTTACAAATTCATTGAGTTTGGTTACAACTCAAGCCGTCACAGTAATAGTACACCACCGTTAAACCAGGAAGGTTTAAGGTATGAAGAAAAAGGAGCGTGACCTAAAAATCCATTGTTTGTTATGGATTTCCCCTTGCCAGTGAAAGCAAGAGCAAGGACACCCACGAGCTGCACCAACAGGGGATGACTGAAGTGGAAACTGTCTACAGAACATCAGCTATTGAACAGGAAACTCCACAAGTAGGGAATTTGGTTGTGAACTTATCTGGATATGAACTGGATGATGAAGAGCTGGCAGTCCTCAGCATTGGTTTATCATTTATTCCTGCAACTTCCTCAGACATGAGTGAAGTGCTTTTGGATCTGCATTTGTTTGCACAGAATATTACATTGAAATTAATGTTTGGGGGTATGGGTGAACAATGGAAGACTGAGTTCAAGAAGCCAAGTCTGTTTAATCCACCACAACCATAAAATGTAAGTACTTTTGTTTGAGTATGCGAACAAGATATTATAAAATCTTTGGCCACTCAGCATAAGAAAACCTTTTTTAATTTAAGCCAGACAGAACACAGAGTGCTTCACTCTCTTAATGACAATCAAGATACTGTCATAAGGACAGCGGATAAGGGGGAGGTGGGTGTTAGTGATTTTAAACTATACAGATTATTGTAATTCCATGCATACTTTGTTACGATATGATAGTACTTACAAGAGGATTAACAAAGTGGACGTTAACAAGTTAAAGAAAGATGTTCAAGGTTTATTGCATGATATGTTAATGAGCCGTATTATAGATCAACAATGAGATCATTTTTTTCTAGTAGAACAACCGAGATACCTGAAATTAAGGGGTTGCCCAAGGTACACAAACACCCCGTGCATCCACCGCTGAGACCTATAGTGGCAGAGGCAGAATGGGTCATGGAGCCACTCTCCATTGTTGTAGAAGACAAGTTGAAAATGGTTTTAAGTACTTTGAATATTGTCTTAAAATATGCCACTCACTTCCTTATGAATTTAAAAAATCACTTGATTAACAACAATAATGATGTTAAGAATTTATTCACCAGTATACCCAATAATTATGGCATACAGGCAGTGAGAGAATTGTTAAGCATCAAAGGTGTTTATAAAAGTTATATGCTCATTTGTACACTCCTAGAAATTATATTGGAGAATAAAGCCTTTATGTTTGAAAAGGGGGCCTATTTACAGCAATGGGATGTCGCCAAGGGCACCCCATGTGCTAATTCATATGCCAATTTTGTGATGCATTTCTGGGAAGAGAAGTTCATTTTGAACAATGCCACATATTCAGGTTACATTAAGCTGTATCAACATTTTGTAGATGATGTATTTATTCTATGGGCTGACAATGAGAGTGATTTGGAACAATTCTTGATTTTTATTAATAATACTACCAGTTTTCTGACTTTTACACACACACTGCTTCTTTCTCCAGCATTGATTTTTTTTAGGTATGAGGCTGTATAAAACTCAGATAGGGAATATTGATGCCACCATCTTTAGGGAAGGCTGTTGGAAGAATAGCTTACTGATGTATGAAAGCATGCACCCACAATATGTTTTCACTAATGTTATCAAGGGACAGCTTACAAGGATGTCTAGACTTTGTACAATGGAAGATGACTGCATTAGAAATATGGATCAACTAGGAACCCAGTTTGAGGGCAGGGGGTACAACAAGGAATCTATAAACCTGATGACTCACCAAGTCTTAAGTAATCAGTGGCCTCATTCCCCATTGCTTTCTGGACATCTTACCAAGTGGAATTGTGGAACGTTCTGCCCTGAGCTACCCCTGCGAGTAAGCCCTCGAGGATACCTCCAACCTACCTTCGGAACTCAGCTTCCTTAATTGCTCAAGCTAAATAGCAAACATCCATAGCAAGCTTCTCAGTGGCCTCATTCCCCATTGTTTTCTGGACATCTTACCAAGTGGAATTGTGGAACGTTCTGCCCTGAGCTACCCTTGCGAGTAAGCCCTCGAGGATACCTCCAACCTACCTTCGGAACTCAGCTTCCTTAATTGCTCAAGCTAAATAGCAAACATCCATAGCAAGCTTCTCAGTGGCCTCATTCCCCATTGTTTTCTGGACATCTTACCAAGTGGAATTATGGAACGTTCTGCCCTGAGATACCCCTGCGAGTAAGCCCTCGAGGATACCTCCAACCTACCTTCGGAACTCAGCTTCCTTAATTGCTCAAGCTAAATAGCAAACATCCATAGCAATCTTCTCAGTGGCCTCATTCCCCATTGTTTTCTGGACATCTTACCAAGTAGAATTGTGGAACGTTCTGCCCTGAGCTACCCCTGCGAGTAAGCCCTCGAGAATACCTCCAACCTACCTTCGGAACTCAGCTTCCTTAATTGCTCAAGCTAAATAGCAAACATCCATAGCAAGCTTCTCAGTGGCCTCATTCCCCATTGTTTTCTGGACATCTTACCAAGTGGAATTGTGGAACGTTCTGCCCTGAGCTACCCCTGTGAGCAAGCCCTCGAGGATACCTCCAACCTACCTTCGGAACTCAGCTTCCTTAATTGCTCAAGCTAAATAGCAAACATCCATAGCAAGCTTCTCAGTGGCCTCATTCCCCATTGTTTTCTGGACATCTTACCAAGTGGAATTGTGGAACATTCTGCCCTGAGCTACCCCTGCGAGTAAGCCCTCAAGGATACCTCCAACCTACCTTCGGAACTCAGCTTCCTTAATTGCTCAAGCTAAATAGCAAACATCCATAGCAAGCTTCTCAGTGGCCTCATTCCCCATTGTTTTCTGGACATCTTACCAAGTGGAATTGTGGAACGTTCTGCCCTGAGCTACCCCTGCGAGTAAGCCCTCGAGGATACCTCCAACCTACCTTCGGAACTCAGCTTCCTTAATTGCTCAAGCTAAATAGCAAACATCCATAGCAAGCTTCTCAGTGGCCTCATTCCCCATTGTTTTCTGGACATCTTACCAAGTGGAATTGTGGAACGTTCTGCCCTGAGCTACCCCTGCGAGTAAGCCCTCGAGGATACCTCCAACCTACCTTCGGAACTCAGCTTCCTTAATTGCTCAAGCTAAATAGCAAACATCCATAGCAAGCTTCTCAGTGGCCTCATTCCCCATTGTTTTCTGGACATCTTACCAAGTGGAATTGTGGAAGTATGTTTAACTGCTGCTGCACACTTATTACTTAATGTTTTCAGCCTTGATAGCTGTTTGTAGTACTCTAGCCTGCCAGGACAGCCAGCAGCCTTAGCTCCCCCCCCATCCACACCAGCTGCCCTCTTTTACTCCAAGTACTGCCCCAAGGATATCCTAAGCGGTACAAGTCCTGTCTCTGTTTCACACACTTGATAACACCCTCCCTCACATAAACTTCTCTGCAAGTTTTCATGTTTTTCTCTTAGACCCTAACCTTCTCCCCTTTCACTGCATCTCCCAAACTCCTCTAGCCCACTCTAGCTGTAACTTCTCTTTTCCTAATCTCTCTCTCTCTTGTTTCTCATACTTCATTCTCATCCAACACTCCAGGTCTTTCTCCCTTTCTACTTACCCTTCTGTAAACCTCCTTTTACTGATTGACTCCGGTTCCTCTCTGGACCTCTTTGGTTCTTCCCGCTCCGTTCGCCCTGCGGGCTCACTCCGCTCCCCTACCCTACCCCCAAATTCCACCCACCCCCAGTGCATCTACCTTTATTTCTCCCATAGATACACCCTCTAAAACTCTTATCCAATCAAACACTTACACCCAATAACCACACCTCCCTATCCCCGCCCACATTTACCTCTAATTATCTACCTCAGCTATCCCACTAAAACATTGGATTCCTACACACCCACTCAAATCTCTACTCTGTTTCCACTACCAATCTTATACTTCTAAACATAACTACTCCTTCACTAACTTATCTCACCTACATTTATAAACATCTTCTCTACTACATAACAACTCTACATATTTCATATTCTAATTCACCAACTTCTACCTAGATTTTATCTAGTTCCTAAACACTTACTACCCCCTACATATCATACTTCTTTATTTAAATACTACTATTCTATTAACTCTTCCTCATCATGCCTTCCAAATAATCCTTCCTCTTCCTTTCACTACTACTACTTTTTTCCTTATCCTCTGTCTACCACCTTTCTCAGCCTACTATTTCCACCATCCCCCAACCCTTTCATGCAACTAATTCTCACAACTCACCTTTCTTACCCTCATACTCTCTTATTTCCCCCCATTTATTCCCCTCAGAAAACCTACATCTTTTGTGACACAAACTGATCTCCTACCATGCTAACTTTATTACCATAACTGCTAGCAAAGCCCTCCAATTCACAAAAGAACCCAATCTCACCTCCTTGCTAACTACTCACCTAAACTATTCCATACTACATCTGATTAGCACTCTCATCTCTGGAGACATTCATCCTAATCCAGGCCCTACCACTACAACCAATATTAATAAATCCCTATTATTTACTTCCTTAAACTCTCAAAGTATAGTAAACAAAGTTCCAAACCTTCATGCTTGGCTCACACACAATAAGCCCGACATCCTCACTATTTCAGAAACCTGGCTAAAACCACACATTAGAGACTCTGAAATAGTTCCTCCAAACTTCTCTATCATAAGAAAAGACAGACCTCACAAAAAAGGTGGAGGAGTAGCCCTTCTATATTCTTCCTCCCTAGTAGTTACTCCCTACAACAAGCCTATTCCACACTTTAACAACGCCAAACTTCTCCTTACCCTACTACAAATCAATAATCATAAACACATATGCATTGCTTCCCTTTACATCCCCCCTGGGGATAATATCTCCACACTTGAACTTATCCTTTCCTGGCTATCCACTAACATTAGTAATGAAACCATAATCCTAGGAGATGTAAACATTAACTGGGCCCTTATCCAGTCTCCTACAAATCCCACTAACATCAACCTCTATAATTTCTCACAACTGATCACTTCAATAACTCATCCTGCCAAAAACCCCTCCAATGGGAGTATACTGGACTGGATTCTAGTCTCCCATCCTCTCTATTTCACCAACAGTGGCACTTCCAGACCCACTTGTTGACCACACACCCACCTTTACCCACCGGCTTCCCACTGTCCTTCAACGAACCCATAACTATATCACTTTCCGTGACCAAAAAAACTTCAACCCAATAACCTTTTCAAACTCAATACAAGCAATTAATTGGAATTGTTTAAAAATACTACCTCTTGACAATGCAGTCTCATATTTCAACTCAACTTTCTTAAAATTACTAGACTCCCAAGCTCCCTTACGGACAAAAAGAATAAAAACCAAATCAGCCCCATGGCTCTCCAAAACTACCCTTGCTATCATGAGACAAAGAGATAAAGTCTGGGCACACTACCAAAAACATAAGTCACCACCACTCCTAAACAAATATAAAATGCTCCGAAATAAATCAAAGAAACTGATTACTTTTGATTGTCAAAACTACTTCTCAACACTCCAAAACCATAATAAAAAAACCCCTCAAAAAGTCTGGAAAGGGATCTCTACTCTCCTCCACCCCAGCAAACCAGATACTCCCACCCCAGACCCAAATGCTCCTGAACTTGATTTAGCCACACAATTTAATTCTTTCTTTATCGACTCCATCTCCAAATTGACCTCTTCATTCTCAAACACCTCTCTCTCCACTTCCACACCCTATTCCACACCCACTAACCCCTCTTCCCCCTCTTCTACACAAACCCTATCCTCATCTCCACTACCCCAAAATTCCCCCCTTCTGACTGCACCCTCTTCTCATTAAATCCTATACCTACATCTACTATAAAGAAACTTCTTCAGAAATTGAAACCATGTACCAATGCTCCTGACAATATCCCTTCTTACTTTCTCAGTGCAGCCACTAAAACTCTTGCCTACCCCATTAGCATCTTAATTAACCACTCCCTTCAAGAATGCACAGTTCCCCAAATCTGGAAACAAGCTTTTATTATATCTCTACACAAAGGGGGTAACAACAATAACATTAGCAATTTCCGTCCCATAGCCATCCTGTCCCCCATTTCAAAACTCCTTGAAAAATGTGTCCAACTTCAACTTCTTCCTCACCTCCTAGACAACCATCTCATTACCCCTACACAGCATGGTTTCAGACCTAATCATAGTACTATGACTGCCCTCCTCTCCTTCCTTGAAACTGTAAATAAAGCCCGTGACTCTGGACAAATTGTATCCACTTTGCTTCTTGACCTCTCCAAAGCCTTCGACACTATCTCACACAGCCTGCTCTTAACTAAACTTTCCAAACTCCACCTATCTTCCTCCTCTCTGAACTGGTTCTCTAGTTACCTTTCTAACAGAAATCAAGCTGTAAAATGGAAAAAGCTACCTCCTCTTTCCTTAGTACCCCCACAGGAGTGCCACAAGGCTCCATACTGGGTCCTCTTCTCTTCAATATATTTATAAATGACTTCTACAAATCAATTCCTTTCTCTAGCATCATCCAATATGCAGATGATTCTACTATCATCTGTTCTGCCTCTTCTATCACTACACTACAAAAACTTACTCAAGATGCTTTCTCTTCCACAGAGCAATGGATGCTAAGTAATCATCTAGCTCTCAATGCCACCAAGACCAAATTAATGTTATTTACTCCTTCGAAAGTTATTCCTCCGGACATAAGTACATTCTTAATTACTAGTCAAAACAACTCACCCCTAGAAATAGTGTCAGAAACTAAACTACTTGGGGTCCAAATTGACAACCTACTTAAATTCAACTCCCACCTGCAAAGAAACATTTAAAAAACACATCAAAAACTTGGCATGCTTTATAGACAGAAAGCCTACCTCACATCTGACACTAAAATCTCTCTCTCTACCTCCTTTCTTATCCCGTCCCTTCTCTATGGTGCCCCACTACTAACTAATCTTCAGTCCTCATTAAAAAAAAACAGCTTACTTCCTGCTATAACAAAATTGCAAAATTCGCCACCAGCCATAAGTCCTCCACTCACCACTGTGTCTCCCTCCATAAGCTAAAATGGCTATAACTTCCCAATCAACTAACTTACACTCAACTAACTCTAGCCCATAAGCTTATTCTAACCCCCTCACTCTGTCTCTCCCTTTCCTCTGCCTTTAAAATGCACCTACCTAGCAGAGTTCTAAGATCAAACAATCAAAATCTACTTGAAGTGCATAAACCTACTCATCCACCAGGAAAAAACCTTCTTTCCTTCAGCCTCACTCGCCTCTGGAACTCCCTACCACCACACATTCGCACCACCTCTAACCACTCCACCTTCAAAAAGTCTCTCTTCTTAAATCTAGCATCACAGTGGGAATGCTCTTGTTCCCACCCCACATAACTAACTCTACTAAATCTCCTACAATACCATATCCTAATTTATGAACCTACTATGTTTGTTCTCTAATCGCTATTAATCTGTCTCTATTACTTGTAACTTCACTTCTTAATTGTATTTACTGTTATGACTGCTACTCTACATATGATAAATTTTGCTTTTCCTGCCAACATAGTACCAATAACTCTCTGTACCTAGATTGTTAATGTAAATTGTTGAATGTATATTTTGTTTTGGAGCTTTTCTCCCCAGGACTCCATTGAAAACAGGTTCTTTATGGCCCAATGGACTATCCTGGTAAACCAACTGCAATAAATAAATAAATAAATAAAATAAATAAATAAATAGGAATACCACAGCCAGACCTTATTTTTCAGCTGATTAGGTCCCTTTATATAAGGGAAGGAAAGTGAGAAGGATGAATAGGCAGAATGGCTTAAGATTCTTCACTAAATACACAAATTATAGTAACTTGGTCTGTGACATCATAACTAAAAATTAGAGTCTACTAATCACAGATGCCAGATCTGCTGAAATTCTAGGTAGTAAAATGGGTTTTGGTTTTAGAAACTCCAAGAACCTAAAGCAGTTATTATGTGATTCGAGATTACAGTCCAAGGGGAACTTATCTGAGAGACTTGCAGTTTCCCTTGTCATAGATGTAAAGCATGCTCTGTTATTACCTGGAAACAACAGTTCCAACATCCAGGATTTGATTTTACATTTAAGCCAAGGTTCCATGCAGATTATTAGACAAAAAATGTGGTACATTTGGCCACATGCAGAGCCTGTTCCTGCTTCTATGTAGGGAAAACTGTACAGAAATTCAAAGATAGGATTTTGAGACATCTTTATGATATCAGGACACATAATGTTAAGAATGCCCTAGCAAAACATATACAAGAGAATCCACAACATATGTTCTCCTTTAGGGTGTTGCAATATGTAAAGGTGAACCCTGGGTGGGAGGGTGTTGAACATGTATTTGGAAACCCTGGAGCTGAAATGGATACTTAGACTACAGGCTCAAAAATTCTCAGGCATCAATGCAAATGTTTGTCTAAAACCCACCTTGAGAAGGAGGAAGTTACATATATAATGTTTCTATGATTTCATTGGTTCTTTAATTCATGAGCAACATGATTGGTTGGTCTCTGTTTTAAATGTGAGAATGTTTGTTTTAAGAACTATGTGGATCTGATGAAGCATTTGTGAATGTGAAAGTTCTTATCCTTGTTCTTAATAAACTTATCTATTTTAATTTTATGGTAGTGATAGCCATGCTGGTTATTTGTCTTTTTGGTTCATATTGTGCAACCAGCATTGGCTTTTGTGTGTGTTGGGGCCTTGTTCTCTTTTGTTATGACTTACTGCAGCTACATGATGTCACAACAACACTATGTGCTTGTTTTAGCTGAGGAGGTTGTGTCTCCACTTTAGGAGGGCATCCTCACCCTAACTTTCACACAGCAGTGCCCACCTCCGATTGTACAGCCTGCTAATGGCAGTTGTCTACCAGGAAGGTTTGTTGTGCCATGAGGAGCCTGTGTTCCACCTGTCGGGTACAGTTGAGTCCATGGAGTTGTAATGCTGCATGCATAATGTATGGGTGCAGAGCTCTTCATACTTGCCTGTTCAATCTGAGGGCAGTGGTGCAGTCAATAATGTAAACCATCCCACAGGAGGTAATAAATTACTTTGCTGAAATATATGTCTGTATTGTCTGCAAGGGTGGGTTAGTTCTGGTAGTTTTCATGAGACTGATCTGTGGTTTGAATAAAATGAATAGTATTAAACCTATTCTGAAACTTAAACAGCCCCTTGTTTAATAGATTAGTTCTGGTAGTTTTCATGAGACTGATCTGTGGTTTGAATAAAATGAATAGTATTAAACCTATTCTGAAACTAACAGTCCTTTGTTTAATAGATTTTTTAGACTATATTTGAGAATATTTCATGTCTTTGTGATTATAATTATGATCTATTTATATCCCTTTACTAGTACTTTGTATGTGTTTTATGGGTGTGTATATATATATATATATATATATATATATATATATATATATATATATATACCTACCATTGTTTATAGTACTTTTTAGTACTTGTAGGGTTAATTATTTTAGGTGCGTTTGCTGTTTAGGCTGACTTGTTAGTTTTAAATGTATTTAAATATTGTGATCATCGTTCATTGTTTTGCATTGAAAAAGAATAATTTGACTTGAAAACTTTGCAGTATTATATGAATAAAGTTTTTATGTGTGACGGT
Organism: Protopterus annectens; assembly: GCF_019279795.1. Taxonomy (NCBI): domain Eukaryota; kingdom Metazoa; phylum Chordata; order Ceratodontiformes; family Protopteridae; genus Protopterus; species Protopterus annectens. Next base: position 1,203,452,494 of record NC_056731.1, read on the forward strand.
CGGACTATTGTTTTTTGTTGGGTTCATTTTACTTTACCTTTTAGTCCATCTAGCTGCTTATTCTGGTTTCTACTTTGTTACTGATCTGTGGTCAGATCCCACTAGGGAGGACCTCATATTGGGAGGCTGCAGTGGTCACCCATATTGGTAAACACATGATGCATTATGTTGGTTCCCCTTGTGGGGATGTCACAGCACTGCTCCAGGACATTGTATTATGGACATGGACTAACCATTGGCCAAGTGAGCTGCAGCATGACTAAACAACACAGTTGGTGGTCAATAAATGCCACCCCAAAGCATGGTGTAATGTTATATCTTGATAGACATACGTATATCCAAATATTCACAATGGGTGTCTGGATTCATGGAGCTGCTTCTGTAGCTGGCAATTGCTTGATTATGTGCCCTTCCAGTAGTGAATGGCATCTCAGTCTCTCCAGGAAATTAGTGTTTCACTAAATCTGGATGCGCATCTTTCTTTACTGAGTATGTATACACCACCTGCATTAACTTGCACACTGTCATTTTGAGGTCTTAACATTTGGAAGAACGTGCTGTCTAGTATGGCTGTGGTGCTGTCAACAGCCTTGAACCAGATGTCCTTGACTGCACACATTTCGGCATATTCCAAGGTGGGGACACATTTCACAGAGTGGGGTTCATTGTTGCCATTCCCAGAGTGTAGCAGCATAACCATGATGTTGTGCAAAGATGGTGTTCTCATTGCAAAGTTTTCCCCTCAGACAGTGCATATAAGATGCATTATGGTGGTGTCAGCAGCCTTGGCCAGTACTCCAAATCTCAGGGGTGAGAAATGAAGACCATCATTGGTGAAGCACTGATGTCTGTTGAGCAAGGCATCCCAGGCAAACATGTAGTAGATCCCCTTACAGACACCACATGCTAAGACAATTATTGACTTCTATCAATTTCCGTGTGTATGGAGCCATCATCCTAGGAGAGGGTCAACTGCAGGTGAAGGGTATGCACATATGCACAAAAGACAGAGACTGGCTAAGCTCATTCATGTGTCTGCATACAGTCTGGTGATGTACATCCCTATTCATACACACCTGCAGGTTGTCAGCATCATATTAACTGATATTCCTTGATTTTCGACAATGTGTTTTATGGCATATTGTGTCAACCCACAGACAGCTAACTCTGATCTTTCCCATATGTAGCCTGTTGACACAGATATGTATCTCACGATGTAATCACCTATGACTAAAAGGCATGATTTTGTGTTTTGGCTCAGGTGTTTGACCGGTGAGAGAGTGGTGCAAGCAGTATTAAGTGTATCCCGCTCTCCAGAGGCAGGATTTTCTGAGGTGTCTGCTGTTTAGAAATGTGTCTGTTAAGGAGCTGCACACATGTAGGTGTGTGTGATGTCACTTCAGGTGGTGCAGGATGTGAGCTGTGCATATTGGCAAATGCTCATTGACATATGTAATGACTGCTGTTGCAGAAGCCATGGAAGCAAGGTTTCACATGCAGTCACATCTGTCACACATGTGTTTGTGTGTCATAGGAGTAGAGGGTGAGGACACTTTCCACATCTCTCCAGCAGGTTCTGCAAAGTTAGGGTCAAGTTGCCATAACCTTGGGGTTCACAGTCTAATATATAGTGTTTGCAGGCACTCCCTGCAGTGAAGATGTGGATGCCCATGTGTGCACAGAGGACTTGTTCAACTTTGCTGACATTACATTGGACTTGCAAGTGTACAATGCCTGTCAAGCAATCAGACAGCATACTGGTTGTGTGACAAGATGTGGGAACACAGACGTGTTTCTGGTAGATAACTGTACAATATAACAAGCCTAGGACATGTGGCAGGTGGGCACACATTGGCCAAAGGTGGCCAGTCTGCTGCAGTAGCCGTCACAGCTATGTCATGCAGATATCCACCATTAATCTGTTGAAGGGAAAGATGCATGACTTGCTGTGAAATTTTCACCTACAATGGATCACCCCCACTGTGTTGCTTCTTTCAGCAAGCCTTGACATCTATGTCACTGGACATTGCACATTATATTGTGAAACTGCAGCAGTGCTCCTAATCACCATCCTGTCAGTTCCCCAGTGACATATCACCAACACTGGAAGAGAAGGCATAATACATGCAAAAGCCAACTGAGTGCCCAGGTTGCTAATCAAGGCATCTACCTAGAGGAAGGTATGTGACACCTACAGAGCCTTTTAAGATATGGGACAGCTATGTGGATGAACAAACAGACTGTGTCCTGCCTCTCATTATGAGCATTGTAGTAACGTTTTGCGTGTGATGACATAAAATGTATCGGAGCTTGGTATCCTGTGTGAGTGTTTTTGGTGAGACCAGCATTAGTATTGCCAGGAACCAGGAATTCTGTGGAGTCCTGTGCTTTCCGCAGTCTTTATAAGGTAATTGTGTCCTTCCAGTTCACACAGCATGGGTAGTGTACAACTGCAGAATACCTGTGTATAACTCCCATCTTACTTTCACAGGGAATATAAACTACACTTCTCAAATATGTTTGTCTGTGCTCTATACAGACTCCTTGGATGACTCTCTTCTTGGAACATGATGAAGTACTTACTTGCACAAAGGACAACTAGCATGCAGTGCCAAGCAGTGTCCCCAGATCTCTGAGTCATGTGATGTGAAACACCATGAAATGAGTTAGCATGGATATGAGCAGTAACAATGTCGTACACCTACTGACACTGGACCACACATCATTTGTTTTGCTCAAGGCCAGATTATGCCTACCTACCCTAACCAGTGGACATCATTGAGTGTTAAACTATGCAATGAATGAGGAGAATATGACTCACTCCACCTACCATGGTCTGACAAGTTGTTTGACAATATTATACCTGCAGGCCTTGCCGAAAACTGTGTAGATTATTTACAGAGTTGTATGTCAGCTGGTGGATAGGCAAGTGTCTGATAGTCATATTCTGGGAAGCTAGCATTGGGAGACATACGCTACAATGATGCCAGTCAACAACAGATTTCCCCAGACATCATTAATGGAGAACCACTTCAGCCATTCCATTTTCTGTAGTCATGGCCATCATCAGTGACCTCTGACTGACTACATTAGCAGGTAATTTCCTATTAGAAGCTGTCACTGAATCCCACACAGAACCAACCATTTTCCAGGATGGCCTTAGCACACACTCAGTTGTCAGAGCCACTGACAAATAGTAAATGCCAACAACTGCACAATACTATCCTTTCGGAAGTCATCCACCCCTAACAAATATGGTAGTGTCTGCACACCACACACAGTTGAGCCATTACCTATGGAGTCATGGACACAGGGTGTAATGTACCCTTTGACTTTTGGTGGTTGGTAAGATGTGGGGATCCTTTCAATTTTGTACAACCTATACAGAAAGGTATGGCATGTAAATCCCAGACTGTCATTGTTATACTGAATTTGGCCCTCATCACACCTATCATTGAGTGCAGTGGCATCTTTTGCTATGTCACTACACAGGCATGTCTTACAACTGTAGCAGCCACACAGGTTCCATGGTAAACCAATGCACATTGCAAATAGCATGTCCGATGCAGTCCGTGCCAAGACTGTACATGTGTAGTCTGTGTCCTACATGCTTTGGAGGGGATGTTTATGGCTGCCATACATGGAGTTGTCAGATCCCACTGTGTACCTCCCACATATCCAAGTCAGCACTAGCACATTTTACCTGTTCAACACACCTACATTGTTACTGTGGTATAAATAGTACAGGGTGGAGAGACAGGTATGTAACACAGACACTACACCCTATATGTAACAGGCTCTCCATGCTTGTGAAGCACACATTTGCTGTAACACACATCATGTACAAGTTACACAATGGGATGCAGAACAAGACATTCATAACTGGTGTAGGACAAATGTCTGTAATGGACAGAGGCAATTTGTAGATGGGTCATCTCCATCACCACAGCTTGTACGTGTGTTAGCGCCCAAAACCCTGGTGACACTTATCTAGGGTATCATGCTTTTTCATAGATTAGGGATGCATGAGTAGGCTGGATGATGCCATTTTCCTTGTTAGCCTATTATACGCATATGAACCTATGGAGCCATGCACCTATAGTGCTGTACCTTGCTGAAGACATATTTCTTCCGTGCTGATATTTCATCCTATGTTGTAACATCTATGGGTTTATTGCAACTGTGCATCCATAGGTATCCCCTACAGACTCCTGAAACTGAAACATAAACAGGTCCATTACACACCTTTCATTGTGTAAGTATACAACCATTACAACATCATACAATCTACAGTATACAAAATTATGTGGCTTACTCATTACAAATGTTATCACACTGTCTCTGGTAGTAACCAGTACAAGTGGCATGGCGAAGCAGCACCACAATGCACAAGTCAATATTAATTTATATAGCCACCCTGTACACCATACTCATAGCTTCATTACCAAGTATCAATGACAAGGATGACAGGGATGTGGCACAGGTATCATCACTTGCACAGGATGTTGTGTGTGGGTGCAGGAGGCTTAAGCTGACCCAATAGGTTGACATTATGTGTGTGAGTCGGGAAGGGAAGCAGGCAAGATAGACCATGGAAATGTGCTGTGTCTGTCTGTAGGTGACCTGAATTTGACAGTGGTGTGTTAGTGTGTGTGTGTGTGTGTGTGTGAATGCAGTCACACTCAGTCCTAGCCCTACATGTGTATATGTTGGACAGCTTTGAACCATGCATAGTAGAGCTGACAGCTCACAGCTCACTGTTTCCACTCCCGAACATGGGAAGAGGCTCTGCCAGGAGTTGTAGTGGCACCTCCATGGTTAAGGTCAGAAGTGCTGCTAGTACCTGACAGTGACTGCTGTCTACTGCGACCATGTCCTCCACAGGAATGCCTAGGATCATAAGCCCATGGCCTGCCATGTCTTGATATGGACTGCACACTCCCTTTTGTAGTGCTGGATAGACTGAGACTACAGGAGCATTATTGTGAACAGCCATGAGTAGTCTCAGCAGATAGGGTTGCTGACCTATGTCCATGAGTCCAACTCTCAACTCCATCCAGACATTTCAGCACAGACAATGTGCATTCCAAGACAGATATTCTGCTATCTTTCTCAGACCATCTTCTTTCCACTGCATCAGTGAATCAATCCAGGGTGTCACCGATGTGGTGGAGGCAGGCACGAATGTCAGACTTTGCTGCATCCCTGAGCATACATCTGGAGTTCCTTTCAGAATATGCCTGTGCCTCCATGATGGTCTGAAACATACACTGAGTGACTCATCATGTGACACTTTCAACAGGTGGTGGAAGGACAGCAGACCTCCTGTGGGCACCCCTATCAATCTGCCTGTATTTAACCTCACCAGCTCTCTGGCTATGGCCAGTGTCTATACTCACTGGAGCCACAGTTGCCACACTTTCCTGCTCAATTTCCCTGCTCTCTGACTGTCCAATATTTGTGGTCTCTGGGGACTGGGTATGTGTAGGCATATGTGTAGGCATAATGACTCTGCGTGGTGACAATGAGGACAAAAGAGGGATGTCAACCTCTGGGACAAATTCAACCCCAGAAACCCCCACCTGTGCCTCACTCTGGCCACCATCATCATCAGAGTCAGAAGAGACACTGACATCAGGTTGTGTAGAGGACAAAAAACAGACCAACCCCCCCCCCTCCCGGTCACCTGTGATAAGAAAGAGAAAAGCAGTATATTAATACCTGCAATATTATGGTCTGCAGTATTATGTTGCAATATATGTAAAGCTCTATATACTGTTATCACTAACACAGACCTATTTAAAACCCAGCTTCATATAGTAGGGCATGAAGGACATGAGGACACTACTTTCCCACAAACACCTGTAGTTACTTGTAAATAAAAACTCTTTACACAGCAATCTCATCATCAGCAATGAGGTACATGGCTGAAGTTTGTGAAGACTCTGCACAGTTGGCATGTGTGATGATCTGTAATGTCCTGACAATACTGTTACATCTATCAGTGTGGTCACACCTACAAGGCATAGGTATGACTCTAACATGTGTACAGTCAGAAAATATCTGTGCAGTTGGCAATCATGCTAACAGTACAGCAATCCAGGCAGCAGGCCTGGGATGACACTTTAGGGGAATACATTGCCGTAAATCTACATATGTAACAAAACACTGTCATGCTTACCTGGAGCAGGATCACAGCCTTGTTCGATACCTGATGGGCCTGTGAAAAGTTGAGGGGAAGTAATGTAAGTACTACCACATGTTGCACTATAAATAGGTAATGCATCCATATATCGCACATTTACAGTAGCTACTGTGTTAATTGTTATTTTGTTCAAATTCTGAGCATTTAATTCAAACTGCAGTTAAACCCCTCCCCTCCAAAGAACAAAGACATGACACTCACATAATAGTATGTACACCCTGACACACTGAATACTACTGTATTCCAATGCTTATTAAACTAAACTTACATAGACGCTACTCTGCCATGGCAACTGTGGCACCCACATCTATGATGTACAGTGTGATGGATGTGTGTTCCTAGGTTTGCCAGGAATTCCTCAGTGGCTGACATTGGTTGTACTGCTGCAGGCCCACCACCAGTGACACCATGATCCATGGCTACATCTTCTGCTCTTTTCTGTACAGCATTAATCATTTCTGTTGTCTGGTGTCGAACCTGCTCATATGTGCTGGTCTGATGACCAATGGCATTGATGTCACGGACAAGGTCAGCCCACAATACTGTCCACTGTTCCCTGTTTTGCCTCACCTTGGATAGTATGAGTTCATGGTGCTGATGGAGACCTTCCAGTATTATATCATTCTCTGCATCCATGAAAGGGGCATGGCATCTGGGATGCATGTTTCCTGAAAGACAACAAACTGGGAGCACATGTCAGGATCACATACATGGAAGTGCACAATGTTGAGATACAACAAGAACATAATGGCTGGCAGTATCCACTGCTTGTTCACACATGTCATATTCCACAGTGTGCAAACATACTAAGTGTGTGGATACAACTAATATACTTGTGGTAGTGAGCTATTCCTGTGTGTGCCATGACAGATACTGCTATATGATCATTCACCCCACAGTGGAGTCCATTGTAGTGTGTCCCCTAGGGGCAACCCTCCAGATAATATGTTAAAACAACAGTGCCAAACAAATACAAGTGTGCTATTTTAACCACTATAAAGGGGCAGTCCCAAGAGACCAGTGTGCCATATTGACAAAAAACATTCCACTCTTGATGTATTGTACTTCATCTGTAGGTGCAACAAATCTGGAGATCATTGACATGTCATTAACACAGATATAAAAAAGGCTTAATGCTGTAATATCCATTACACATAAGTATATCCCCACATATGCATCATGTTGTAAATAAAAAGGTTACATACCTGACCCAGTACAAAACTCCTCTGTTGATATGTGCAGATATATAAAGTTTTTAGCAATGCATTTACTGTGTGAAGAAAGTCTCATACAGACTGGTGGTTCCCCATAGTCAGCTTTCTGATTTTTAACATGCTTCTCATTGACAGGTGATTGTGTCTTAACCAATCTGTGGTTCTGAAATCCTAATTGCAGCCAACATAGCTGATTTGTAGTATCATCAGCCAATGACATGCAACCACTGAACAATATATAAGGCCTTCATGTAGATTAGAAGCCCTTTCTGAGATGTTGTGCTGGACATTGCTGGGGTGAGGAGACTATATCATCACAGAGGGTGTCCTTTATGAATATGGACACTCCCCCTCCCTTTGTGGTTCGGCCCGGGTTTTGGGGCCGAAAAGCATGATTCGAGGTATAGCCTGGTAGTGCTGGGGTGCTCTCAGGAGCCTTGAACCAGGTTTCAGTTACTGCACAGATGTTGAAATTATGTGTGTGAGTCAAGAAGGGAAGCAGGCAAGATAGACCATGGAAATAGGTTCATAGGTTCATAGGTTAGTACGGTAATGTGATGTGTCTGTCTGTACATGACCTGAATTTGACAGTGCTGTGTGAGTGTGTGTGTGAATGCAGTCACACTCAGTCCTAGCCCTACATGTGTATATGTTGGCCAGCTTTGAACCATGCATAGTAGAGCTGACAGCTCACTGTTTCCACTCCCGAACATGGGAAGAGGTTCTGCTAGAAGTTGTAGTGACACTTCCATGGTTAAGGTCAGAAGTGCTGCTAGTACCTGACAGTGACTGCTGTCTACTGTGACCATGTCCTCCACAGGAATGCCTAGAACCATCAGCCCATGGCCTGCCATGTCTTGGTATGGACTGCACACTTCCTTCTGTAGTGCTGGATAGACTGAGACTACAGGAGCATTATTGTGCACAGTCATGAGTAGTCTCAGCAGATGGGGTTGCTGACCTATGTCCATGAGTCCAACTCTCAACTCCATCCAGACATTCCAGCACAGACAATGTGCATTCCACGACAGATATTCTGCTATCTTTCTCAGACCACCTTCTTTCCACTGCATCAGTGAATCAATCCAGGGTGTCACCGATGTGGTGGAGGCAGGCACAAATGTCAGACTTTGCTGCATCCAAAACCCTGAGCATACATCTGGAGTTCCTTTCAGAATATGCCTGTGCCTCCATGATGGTCTGAAACATATGCTGAGTGACCCATCTTGTGACACTGTTAACAGGTGGTGGAAGGACAACAGGCCTCCTGTGGGCACCCCTATCAATCTGCCTGTATTTAACCTCGCCAGCTCTCTGTCTATGGCCAGTGTCTATACTTACTGGAGCCACAGTTGCCACACTTTCCTGCTCAATTTCCCTGCTCTCTGACTGTCCAATATTTGTGGCCTTCGGGGACTGGGTATGTGTAGGCATAATGACTCTGCGTGGTGACAATGAGGACAAAAGAGGAATGTCAACCTCTGGGACAAATTCAACCCCAGAAACCGCCACCTGTGCCTCACTCTGGCCACCATCATCATCAGAGTCAGAAGAGACACTGACATCAGGTTGTGTAGAGGACAAAAACCAGACCAACCCCCCCCCCCCCCGGTCACCTGTGATAAGAAAGAGAAAAGCAGTACATTAATACCTGCAATATTATGGACTGCAGTACTATGTTGCAATATATGTAAAGCTCTATATACTGTTGTCACTAACACAGACCTATTTAAAACCCAGCTTCATATAGTAGGGCATGAAGAACATGAGGACACTACTTTCCCACAAACACCTGTAGTCACTTGTAAATAAAAACTCTTTACACAGCAATCTCATCATCAGCAATGAGGTACATGGCTGAAGTTTGTGAAGACTCTGCACAGTTGGCATGTGTGATGATCTGTAATGTCTTGACAATACTGTTACATCTATCAGTGTGGTCACACCTACAAGGCATAGGTATGACTCTAATGTGTGTACAGTCAGAAAATATATGCGCAGTTGGCAATCATGCCAACAGTACAGCAATCCAGGCAGCAGGCCTAGGATGACACTTTAGGGGAATACATTGCCGTAAATCTACATATGTAACAAAACACTGTCATGCTTACCTGGAGCAGGACCACAGCCTTGTTCGATACCAGATGGGCCTGTGAAAAGTTGAGGGGAAGTAATGTAAGTACTACCACATGTTGCACTATAACAAGGTAATGTATCCATATATCTCACATTTACAGTAGCTACTGTGTTAATTGTTATTTTGTTCAAACTCTGAGCATTTAATTCAAACTGCAGTTAAACGCCTCCCCTCCAAAGAACAAAGACATGACACTCACATAATAGTATGTACACCCTGACACACTGAATACTACTGTATTCCAATGCTTATTAAACTAAACTTACCTGGACGCTACTCTGCCATGGCAACTGTGGCACCCACATCTATGATGTACAGTGTGATGGATGTGTGTTCCTAGGTTTGCCAGGAATTCCTCAGTGGCTGACATTGGTTGTACTGCTGCAGGCCCACCACCAGTGACACCATGATCCATGGCTACATCTTCTGCTCTTTTCTGTACAGCATTACTCATGTCTGTTGTCCGGTGTCGAACCTGCTCATATGTGCTGGTCTGATGACCAATGGCATTGATGTCACGGACAAGGTCAGCCCACAATACTGTCCACTGCTCCCTGTTTTGCCGCACCTTGGACAGTATGAGTTCATGGTGTTGATGGAGACCTTCCAGTATTATATCATTCTCTGCATCCATGAAAGGGGCATGGCATCTGGGATGCATGTTTCCTGAAAGACAACAAACTGGAAACACATGTCAGGATCACATACATGGAAGTACACAATGTACAGATACAACAAGAACATAATGGCTGGCAGTATCCACTGCTTGTTCACACATGTCATATTCCACAGTGTGCAAACTACTAAGCGTGTGGATAAAACTAAGATACTAGTGGTAGTCAGCTATTCCTGTGTGTGCCATGACAGATACTACTATATGATCATTCACCCCACACTAGAGTCCATTGTAGTGTGCCCCTAAAGGCAACCCTCCTGATAATATGTTAAAACAACAGTGCCAAACAAATACAAGTGTGCTATTTCAACCACTATAAAGGGGCAGTCCCAAGAGACCAGTGTGCCGTATTGACAAAAAGCATTCCACTCTTGATGTATTGTACTTCCTCTGTAGGTGTAACAAATCTGGAGATCATTGACATGTCATTAACACAGATGTAAAAAAGGGTTAATGCTGTAATATCCATTACACATAAGTATATCCCCACATATGCATCATGCTGTAAATAAAAAGGTTACATACCTGACCCAGTACAAAACTCCTCTGTTGATATGTGCAGATATATAAAGTTTTTGGCAATGCATTTACTGTGTGAAGAAAGTCTCATACAGACTGGTGGTTCCCCATAGCCAGCTTTCTGATTTTTAACATGCTTCTCATTAACAGGTGATTGCCTCTTAACCAATCTGTGGTTCTGAAATCCTAATTGCAGCCAACATAGCTGATTTGCAGTATCATCAGCCAATGACATGCAACCACTGAACAATATATAAGGCCTTCATGTAGATTAGAAGCCCTTTCTGAGAAGTTGTGTTGGACATTGCTGGGGTGAGGAGACTATATCATCACAGAGGTTTGGTCTGTAGCAACTACTTTTACATGCAGAAGTGTGTGCTACAGGCTGCAGCTGCTTCTGCAGGCAATAGGCATAGGTAGAGAGTGTGAACACTTTGGAGGGCAACATGCTGCAAGAGTAACTGTGGGAGCTATGTCAGCCTTCTTGTAGAGATAGAGCCAGAGAGAGGGTACCCTTCCACTCAAATTAAGACATATGTTTAAGGTAAATATGTTAGGCAATGGTATCACTAACAGAGTACTTGGCAACATGTTTGTTGTGTCCTTGAGCAACATAGGGGGTCAATATAACATTAAGTTAACCATTTAGGCAACTGTCAGGCCATGTGTTAGAGTGTGGTACTCATTTGGAATGTGTATGCTGGCAGTCCTTGTTACTGACAGGGGCTTCATATGTGTATGTTAGTTGTGCAGCGGTGGTAATCTGTAATGTAATTATGAAATGATTGTGTGCTACACTCTGATATTAGTGGGCCTCATTTGCATTACCTGAGTTAAAATCCTATATGAATGCATGTTAATGCATAACCTGACACTTATGCACTTATAGTGTTTCTATAGGGATATGTGAAGTGTGTAGTCCTATCTGCAGGTCTGTGACTTCCATCAGTAAAAAGCAGAAATTTGATTTGGAATGCATTGTGTGGATAAAGAATGCATGACTGTCATTAACTGCTGGCTTCACAACAATGTAATTTAAATGCTACACACCACTGGATTTGAACCCAGGACTGTGTATGGCAAAAGTTACCAATTGTACAGCATTTAGCAGACTGAGCTACTGAGTCATTGTTATAGGAGGTGTATTTGTCAAGATATATGTCCACACATACAGGCTGTGACATACTTTTTTACATCCATCATTATGTGAATGGCTTTATATGAATTTATTTCTTCACCAGAGTCCCAGTTGAACATGAATGTTGCCATTAATGTTTTAGCAGGTGTATTTCTAAATGTTGCTGAGAAACATGTGCATTTACCTGCTATTTGAGACCTCACTTACATCCATTATTCTGTATCTGGCTTTCTACTGGTGTACTCTTGCACCAGACTCCAAGTAACACTCTCATTTTTTCCATTACTCTTTAACAGAGCTTGCACAATTTGGCACTATGCACAGCTCTGCTTAAAGTCACTTAATGACTGTAAGTTACAGTTAATATATTTTGCTTAAACCACCTGTTTTAATTAACAGCTGTATTGTGTGGCAGGTTAATGCAGTGGTCTGCAGGTGTGATGTTCTTGGGTCTGAAATAGGGGGCAGGTGTTTATTATCATTTAAAACACATATCAATATAGCTCCATTTAGCTGAGCTTAGCAATGCTGCACAATGCATCGTGTTGCACAGCGTCATGCAAAAAATCATTTATGAAAAGAAAAATGGGAAGATAGGAAAGTGGTGAAATGGGTTACAAACAGGAGGAAAAAGATAGAGAAAGACAGGTAGGTATGTGCAGGAAGGATATAGGAAAGGAGCATAGCTATCCATTTCTTGTACAGCAACAACTGTGCACTTTGACAGAATTTGTAGATGAATTTGGACTGTCACCCCCAGAGAGAGGGACGAGGACAACATAACTGTATTGTCAAGCCAATTGGACCAAATTATGAGTGTTCAGTGGACATGTGTGTGAAATGAAGAGCTATGTATGGAATATTGTTTTTTTGGGGGGACATTTGCCCATTTTTTTTAAGGTGAGAGAGTAGAATGTTGGGGAATAGACATAGGTATATGTGGGGGAGGTAAGGTTTGTAGGTGAGAAAGCTTATGCAGATAGACAAGGCAGACAAGACAGCAGACGGGGTGGTGTATGACACAAGAGGAAGTGAACAGCTTGGATGGGGAAGGTGTTGTGTAATCACAATCCTATGTGCCTCCATAAGGTAGCAGTGCGGCTCATGTCTCCACCCTTGGGACTGTCGGCACTGCTCCTTCACTGCCCTGGGGGGCTGGTGGTGGAGGCTTGGCTCCAGGGTGAACCTGCTCCACCTGGGTGGGCAGCATGCTTTCCATCTGGCAAAAAGGTAGTGTCAAAACCCACGGTACATGATCCTGTGCACCAAAACTGGCAGTTCATCACGGGTGACAACTTCCTATCCACCACCGCTCCCAGAGTGGGGCCCTGCCCTGTCTCATGGGGCAGAACTACTCAATGTCATAGGTAGTGAAGGGTCTGCAGAGGGAAGCACCATTGGTCTGGGTCCCAGCTGTGCTGGAGCCTGGTGCCACAGGTGGAGGAGGCAAGGTAGGCAGATCACGGGGAACCAGCCTACCTTGACGTGCTATAATAAATTAGTTATAACAATAAGTTAAGGTTAGTAATTACCAAACCAATGTTAGTATTAACATAATGGAACATAATATTGATTGATCCAAATGCATATTAAGGTATATTATGTGGAATGCAACATTAAGTAACATAACATAAGTATATTAACAGCAAGCCAGTATAAAATAACCCATAAAGGCAACAAAACAATTAGTTTAACAAAATATATTACTATAAATCATAATAATAAATAACAATAATACATTAAAGAAGATAAGGGGTGTGGAGAGACAGAAAAATATACCATTAGTGACATTGCAGATAATATCCCTAAAAAGACCAGTAATACATAGTTCTACTGGTGTGCAGTGTCAGTTGTGAATACAGTGATTACAATTCCTCTATAGATGATGTAGCATGTACTTACCTCTCAAACTGTTAGCATGGGACAGCATGGGCCAAGCATTAAGAAATGTAGGTACACAACTACATGGAACTTTTTCACATAATATGCATGTACATGACTACCAAGGTGTTCTCTAAATGGATTTGACAACGCATTGCATTCCAGGTAATCGTTTATTTGCTAATCATGGACCAGACATATTGGGCAGTTGTAACTACATTATGAAAAATCATGACAGTTGAGAGGAATGATTATGTACATTAAGAAGACTAAACAGCCATCATGTCTTAGTTGGCAGGCGTGGGAGTAGAACCCAAAAGCTGTGACTGCAGGGGATATCTGAAAATAATGTAACAATTGACTGCAACAACATAGAACAGACATGGAATGAATACAGCCCTACTGCAAGTATTAAGATACATTTTGCTATGAAACCACAATCCTGCTTTACACTTTATTGGTATTGCTAAGTGTCTGTGAAGTATACACATGATATCTGCCCATAAAGTGGGCTACCTCACCCATATACTTTCTGTTCCCTGAGTGGGAGGAAAAGAGCATTATATGGCTGAAAGTCGCATGGAGACAGGCTTGAACTGTATTGTGGGTTGTGCAATACATTTTTCAAGCAATTCCTTTTGCATTCTACAGTTATTACAGTTTTACAGTAGACTGCAGTGACATTAGAACAGACATCCAATGAATACAGCCCTACTGCAAATATTTAGACACATTTGATGGTGCAGTGGTGCAGCAGTAGCATTGTCACCTCACAGCAAGAGGTTCTCTGGTTCAGTTCTTGGCTGGGGTTCCTTCTGTATAGAGTCTGCATGTCCTCCCTGCATTTGTGTGGGTTTCCTCCCACATTATAAAGACATGCATCTGGAGCATTTCTCCCTGGGCCTCCACTGAAAACTGGCTTCATTCCAAGTCAGACTTTCCCAGTTAACAAATGTTAAATAAAATAAATAAATAAAATTTAGTTATGAAACTACAATCCTGCTTTACACTTTATTGATATTGCTGCTAAGTGTCTGTGAAGTGTACACACAATATCTGCTCATAAAGTGGGCTATGTCACCCATTTAATTTCTGTTCCTGGAGTGGGAGGAAAAGAGAGCATCATGTGATGGAAAGTGGCCTGGAGACAGCCTTGGACCATACTGTGGGTTGAGCACTACATTTTTCAAGCAATTACAGTTGCATTCCGCAGTTATTGCAGTTCTATAGTTGACTGCAGCAACATTACAATAGACATGCAATGCATACAATTCTTCTGAAATTATGTTATGATACCACAATTCTGCTTTACATCTTATTGCTTACTGTTATTGGTATTGTTTATTGGTTATTGCACTACAGTTTTTATTGTTTATTTATTGCACTACAGTTTTTATTGTTTATCTTTTATTCCACTACAATTATCATAATTTTTCCATACTTACCACACTCATGGTGCATCCTGGTCAGGCATCTGGCATGGGATTGCATGTTGCGAGCCCTCTCAGCTGCAGTTGTTGGAAGAGAAGTGCACCATTATGCATACCTGTTTTGCAGATTCAGCTTGTATTTTAGTAATGTAGTGGCAGAAATACCTACATATGTCTGGGGAATGCCCATCTCAGGCCTTTTGGACCCAGGTGTCCAAAGTTTTCCTCTTTCTACTCTTCAGGTTGTCATAGTGGTGACAACACTGCTCACCTGCACAAGGGACACAAGTGTCACTGGTAAGGTCCCTGGTCAACTGATTCCAGGCCTCAGCCTTACATTCTGAGCACATGTAACAACCCTGCAACAGCCTAGGTTTATAAATTTGTACCAGGAGCCCAACAAAAACCCTGAACTCCAGCACACCCCATCTTTGTGTCTGAAAGCTTGCACCCTCTCCAACACCACCTGGCATACCAACAGTTAGATGAACTCCAACAAATGGTGCAGAATTCCTGCCTTATTGGCCTTAATATAGGCTATTTTCCTGCCCTTACATGTCATACTACAACATTCAAAAAAAGCACTGCATTGCTTAGCATCATGCAAACCTGCTTAGCAGCCCTTAAACTCACACAACAGTGTTTTAGCGAAGCTTAGCAATGTGCAGAGTAACTGTTAACCATGTTTAAACAATGCTTAACTAACACTGATGAAGAGTCCTGAGTGGCTTGAAAGCTTTGTTGTTTTCTAATAAATGTATTCTAATGGTTGGACCAGTGGTTTATTACTTCTGATATTGCTTTTTTTGCTGTTTTAGTCCTTTTGGCCACCTTTCTGACATTTACTTTGTTTAAGCAGTACTTGGCACAACACAGTTCTTGTAAATGTGACAATTTTGTTTTTAAATTAAAAAAATTAAATTACATTAAAAATGGTTTGAGTGCTAGGGACTCGAACCCAGGACCTACTAAGCTTTAGGCCATGACTCTACCCATTTAGCTTCTTGGATAGTATGTAAACTAGTATACCTTCCATATACTACTAAGCTAACTGCTAGCATTGCTAAGCATCACACCACACCACACTGTGCAAATGGGCATAAACAAAACCAGACACAAATAAGTAATTACATCTGGTTTCTATTTTTTGATGTCTGCCAGGTGTCAATAGTGTATGTGTAAGTACAGCTTGGCTCTGCTGCACTTCGCACCATGCTGTGCTAATGGACATTAACAAAAAAAAAAATGAAATATTTAATTACATCTGGATTCTGTTTCGAGATGTCTAGCAGGTGCCAGTTGTATGTATCTACATGCAGCTAGGCACTGCTACACTTAGAACCAAGCAGAGGAAATGGATATTATTTTTTTTTTTTTAAAAATTAGAAAATTAAAACAGAAAATAATAAAGCACAGCACATTTCAACAGTAGCAGGGTACATTACAGGGAGTCTCACCCTGTATATAACATCTGACCAAGAATTCCCTGGACAATCCACAACCATGGGTAGCCTCTACACTTCTGCCTCCATGGATTCAATATCCCTGTTACTATGCTCTCCCTCATCAGCAAGCCATGATTAATATGCATGGCATGCTGCTGAGGGGGAAGTATGGCTGTGTACATGGGTACATTCCATGTAGGCTCTACACGGAGTCAACATGGACTTTATTGAATCCTAGGGATTGTTATTACCCTATTTTGTAATTTGTATATAACTTGCAATGTGCTGGTTTTAAATGTTTATAAATGTACGATACATAATATTGTTAATTTATATGTATATGCATGTGTGTATGTGTCTGTGTTTGACAGTGTGTGTGTATGTGCGTACGTGTATATATAGTCAGTGAACCAACTATGTTTTGTTTCATCTTTTGGAACATTACTTCAATATCACATGGCTACAAGTCTGTATTAAAGACATTTTCAGTATTTCACACTATATTCACATGTGATCAGCCTCTTGTGGTAATTTGTGACAATTATGCACATGCTCAGACAAGATCATGATTAGCCTCTGATGGTAATTTACATATATACATAGACACACGCACACACACACACACACACACACACACACACACACACACACACACACACACACACACACACACGTGACACAATTTAATTAATTATCCTTCCGCCTATTTGCTAAAAAATGCTACTTTTTCCCCACATCTCTATCTCTCGTGACAAAACAAAATTTAAAGTCCTCTCTCTTGATAATACAACCATTGAAATCAGTTATCTTAATAAATTATTAGGGCTGATAGTGGATGATAATCTTAAATGTAACCTGTATATTCAAAATTGTATAAGAACAACTCATCAAAAACAAAGGATGCTTTATAGAGCCAAAAACTTTCTCAATGTTTGCCACTAATTATCTTCTCCCCACACTTCTTTATGGTTATCCCACATTGACTAACCTCCAGGCATCACAAAAATCAAAACTTTCACAATGTTATAACAAAGTGACCAAATCTGCAGCAAATACCCATTGCTGTATATCACTAAAAAGCCCAAATTGGTAAGAACTACCCCATCAACTAACAAATGCACAGCTTTTTACCACCTATATAATTATCCAGAATCAATCTGCTTGTCCATCACTAATAACATTCTATATAACTATGTTCCCAGTAAGTCAATACGATCCAATGACCAAAAACTCCCATCTGTCCACAAACCTATCAGTTCTGTTGGGCATTGTCTGTACTCATACCAGGGTCTATATTACCCCACCGAATGTTTAGGTTATTGAACACCCAAACATCGAACTGGTAATATTGAAACTAAAAACCGCAAATGGCGTAGGGAAAGGCTTCTGTTGGCCACAAAAAAAAAAAAACAACCTTAAACCCAAATGAAGTGGGGAGCTTAGCCCACCACACCCTGACATGGGGGGCTGTGCCCCCATCATTCCTAACTAAATATACCAACTCTGAGATCACTCTACAGTAAGAAAACAAAAAAATGAATGCCCCAAGCTTTGCTATATTCTCTTCATCAATTTATTCCAATAACAAGTAAAATCATACCATAAAACAAGGCTCCATTGATCAGTGGTGTTGCTTTTAAGTCCAAGAAAGTTCATGAAAACAGATAAAACACCAATAATGCAGAGTAGTCACTGTACTGTTTCTTAAAAACACCAGAGCAGTTCTTTTTTAAAAAGCAGGTGAAAAATACATGTAGTGCTGTTTAAGTCCAAAGTTCAAAGCAATTCTTGTAAAACCAAAGCGTCAGTAACCAAAAAAAGTTTAAATCCTAGCGCTTTCATCTTTCTGCTTCAGAGACTTTTTCAAAGATAGTTTAAATCAGTTCACTTACCTGATTTTATTTCAGGTCCTAACCAATCGTGATGCCAAAAGCAGCCCCATTTAAAGGGATAAAACACATTCTACATATCCCTTTCTTTCCATCCTAATAAAAATATAGTAGTAGTGTAGTTTGTAGCAAATAAATTTATAAATACCCTATAAGGTGTTAAAAATCTGTAATATAAATGTAGTTTTGTTTATTTACTTTATTTATTTATTTTTATTATTCTTGTCATTTTATGTGCATGACTTTTTATGTCTTCTAATACTCCTTTCACCTTTCCAAGGCTTTCAGTCTTAACACACATATTATTGAACACAGATCATTTAAACCAGGGCAGCTACCAGTATTCAAGGACAGTTGACATTGGAGTTCCACTTTTTCCAGGCTAAGACTCCAAGGTCCCCCTCTTTTTTGTTGGTTAACCTGCTCTAAAACCACAAATTTAAATTTGTGGTATGGGTGCTCTTGAATATGTTTATACACTGCATTATTTGTCCTTTCTTTCCTCATGTCATATGTATGTTCATATATTCTCTCTTTTAGGGTATGCTCAGGTTTTCCAACATAAAAAGTGGGGCAGTCCTGGCACATAGCTACATATACCACTCCCTTTGTGGAACAATCAAACTTACCCCCTCATCTTTATGTATCTTCCTCTTATCTTAATCTGTTGGGTTTCCTTAGCATATTTACAGTAAGCACACCACCCACATTTTCTCATTATGTTAATAGTTTGTTTTGTTTCTCTAAACCTCTCCAATAGTTGTTTCATGGTGACCCCCTTACGGTACACTGTGGTTGGTTTTTCCTCTAAAATATTCCTACATGTTTCTTCTTCTATAATAATAGACTAATTATTTTGTATTATCCCTCTTATATGATAGCTTTTTATAGCAAAAGTTGTTACAAATGCATGTTTAAATCTGTTTTCTTTGTTACTAACACCTAACCTTTCAATAACTGGTCCATCCTCCTCTTGTACTGTAAAATAGGCTTAAAATGCCCAATGTTTCTTTTATTCACTACTTCTTGGTACAAGTTATCTATCAACTTTGGTGGGTAACCTCTTTTTTTAAACATCCCTCTTAATTCACATTCTTCTAAAAAATGTTCTTCCTTTGTTACCATCCTAACTGCTCTTACAAATTGACCTTTAACCACTGCTCGCTTATGGGTTATGGGATGGTCACTAGTGTAGTGTAAGACTTAAACAAGGGTCATAACAAAAATAAAAACAACTAGAACAGAAAGGGACTGTTTAGAAGAACTAAGAACACTGGATATAAGAATAATGAAACTGGATAAGGGGGGAGGGGTGGTTATAATGGAAAAATTAGATTATATAGTGAGAATGAAAACTATTCTGGAACAGGAAGTTTACAAACCAGTGTCCTTAAACAAACTAAATGGGGCAAGTCATAGGATATACTTAGAGCTAAAGCACCTGTTTATAGAAGGGTCTATCACAGTAGAAGAATACAACTATGTGAACATCCTACACCTCACTGTACCAACACTTTTTGGAATACCAAAAATGCATGAGTTTGGATAACCCTGATGTGTCCAATAGTGGATAGTAGAGGTTCTATTACACTGGGATGTGCTAAGTTTCTGGACCTTAAACACCTTTTAGAAGATGAAACACAAATTTGTAAATATTCGTGGAACTTCTTAGAAAGGATAGAATTTAATGAAAAATGACATATTAATAACAGTGGATGTGAAGGACATTTATACGGTGATACCCCATGAACTGAGAGTTACCTGGTTCTGTGACTTTCTTGCATGAAAAGGTGTAGAGCAGAGAAATATCAGTGTTTATGAACAGCTGATGAATACTGTAATAAAAAACAACTACATTTATTTTTAAGGTGATTTTTATGTGCATAAAAATGGAGTAGCTATGGGTTCACTGATAGGCTCACTATTTGCTAATATGGTTATGGTTTAATGTGAGCAAAAATATGTAAAGGAAGGACCCTTAAAGACTCCCTAAGATTTTATGTAAAATTCTTGGATGATTTGTTTTTTATATGGAAGGATAGTAAAGAAAATATTCATGGTTTCATAGATTTTCTGAATGGAACCACTGACTTTTTGAAATTTACATCACAGGTGGCGGAAGAGTGTACCATACTTAGATGTTCTCTTGGAGAAAGATATAAATAATAAGACATATATGGCACTTATTTACAGGAAGCCCACATACTCAAACTCTCTCTTATACTACACTAGTCACCATCCCATAACCCATAAGCGAGCAGTAGTTAAAGGCCAATTTGTAAGAGCAGCTAGAATGGTAACAAAGGAAGAACATTTTTTAGAAGAAAGTGAAGTGTTAAGAGGGATGTTTGAAAAAAGAGGTTACCCACCAAACTTGATAGATAACTGATATCAAAAAGTAGTGAATAAAAGAAACAGGGAGCACTTAAAGCCTATTTTACACTCAACATCAATACAAGAGGAGGATGGACCAGTTATTGAAAGGTTAGGTGATAGTAACAAAGAAAACAGATTTAAACATGCATTTGTAACAACTTTTGTTATAGAAAGATATCATATAAGAGGAATAATACAAAAGAATTGGTCTATTATTATGGAAGAAGAAACATGTAGGAATATTTTAGAGGAAAAACCAACCATAGTGTACCATAAGGGGGTCACAATGAAACCACTATTGTAGAGGCCTAGAGGAACAAAACAAACTATTAACATAATGAGAAAATGTGGGTGGTGTGCTTATTGTAAATATGTTCAGGAAACCCAACAGATTAAGATAGGAAGAAGGCACATAAAGATGAGGGGGTACGTTTGATTGTTCCACAAAGGGAGTGGTATATGTAGCTATGTGCCAGGACTGCCCTGCTTTTTATGTTGGAAAAACTGAGCGTACCCTAAAAGAGAGAATATATGAACATACATATGACATGAGGAAAGAAAGGACAACTAATGCATTGTATAAACATATTCAAGGGCACCTGGACCACAAAATTAAATCTGTGGTTTTAGAGTAGGCTGACCAACAAAAAAGAGGGTCTATATTATAACATCAAAGTTCAAAAACTTTGAATGTTATAATATCAAACCCTTTAGTGCTAAAGCTGAGAATAGCGAAGCCTCGGAACAATTAAATTTTACCTAGGTTAAGATTTCGATGGTCTATGGCTTTGCTATATACAGCAGTGTGGTACGATGGTTAAGGACCGGGTTTAGGGAAGTGAGCGAACGGAGGTTATGGATTGGGTTCAGGTAAGTGTGGTGCGATGGTTACGGACCGGGTTAAGGCAAGTGAGTGAATGGACTGGGTTAAGGTGAGTGTGTGGTAGTTAGGGACTTTAAGGTTAGGGTGCGGGTGAGGTGAGTGTGCGGTAGTGACAGACTTTAGGGTTAGGGGAGGGGGTTAGGGCACTGGTCAGGTAAATGTGTGATTGTGTGGACATGAGGGTTAGGGTGGGGTAGGTGAGTTAGGGTTAGGGAGTGGGTAAGGTGAGTGTGTGATAATTAGGGACCTTAAGGTTAGGGTTGGGTTAAGGTAAGTGGGTAGCTAGTGGTGTATGTCTGGTTTAGTGTACTGTTTCGTGAAGTGTATGTGTGCGGATTATGTACTTTGATGTGCTTGAGTTGTGTGTATGTTTGTCAGAACATCAAATTTTTTCCCTGGGAAAAAAATTTGCTATTCTGACTGTTTGATTTTCTGGTGTTTCGATTAAATGGGGTCGATATTATAAAATTCAATGTTTTTAGACTTCGATGTTATAATATAGACCCCAAAAAAGAAAGGGACGTAGGAGTCTTAGACTGGAAAAAGCAGAACTACAATGACAACTGTCCTTGAAAGCTGGTAGCTGGCCTGGTTTAATTGATCTTTGTTCAATAATGTGTGTGTTAAGACTAAAAACCTTGGATCGGTGAAAGGAGTATTAGAAGACATAAAAAAGTCATACACATAAAATGACAATAATAATAAAAAACAAAAAAATAAAAATAATAAAATAAATAAAAATACCTTTATATTACAGATTTTTAACACTTTATAGGGTATTTATAAATTTATTTGCTACAAACTACAACCCATTTATGTTTTTATTAGTATGGAAAGAAAGGGATATGTAGAATGTGTTTTATCCCTTTAAATGGGGGGTGCCTTTGACATCATGTGACTGTTTGAGACCTGAAATAAAATCAGGGAAGTGAACTGATTTAAACTATCTTTGAAAAAGTCTCTGAAGCAGAGAGACAAAAGTGCTAGGATTTAAACTTTTTTTGGTTACTGACACTTTGCTTTTACAAGAATTGCTTTGGACTTTGGACTTATACAGCACTACAGGTATTTTTCATCTGCTTTTTAAAAAAAGAACTGCTCTGGTGTTTTTAAGAATCAGTAACACTGACTACTCTGGATTACTGGTGGTTTTGTGTTTACAAGAACTTTCTTGGACTTAAAAGGAATGCCACTGATCAACGGAGCCTTGTTTTATGGTATGTTTTTACTTGTTATTGGAATAAATTGATGAAGCGAAAAGAGCAAAGCTTGGGGCACTCATTTTTTTTGTTTTCTTACTTGGTTTGTGTTTGCAGTAATGTTTTAAAATCACTCTACAGTAGCCAAAATGGCAAAATCCAGCTAATGGCCAAAGGAATTTTTCCCTGCATTAGAGGCCTTCGCTTTTTCTTTTTGCTTTCGATATAACCAGTTCGATGTTTAGGTGTTCAATAACCTAAACATTCAATCTGGTAATATATACCCCTCATACCATGTTGCCAAGGCCTGGTACTCCTTATCTGTATCCATCAGGTTAATACCCTCCCTCCCATCCTTCAAAATGATTCTGAAAGACCTCCTAGCCAGAAGCTGCCTGTGTTCTTGTTCAGCAGCAGGGTAAACTACATCTCTAAATGTGAACAAATACCTGTTCATACCTTATACCTCGTTACTCTCCCTTCTTCAGTCACTTCTCTACTTCTATCAATTGCTCTCCCCTGCCTTTCTCTCTCAATGTAACATAAGCCTGCTTTTCCCTCATTTCATATAGCAATTCCTGTTTGTATTACACTAACTTAGCTGTAATTGCTCTATAAACTGGCTAAAAATTGTCCAAATATTGAATCATTGTTATATAACTCATATCTATTCTTAACTAATGTTTTCATATTATGCCTAATTTGGTATAATTATTTAAACTGTAGTTTTTTTTTTGTTTGTTTTTTTTTTTATTATTTTTAAAAAGATTGCAAAACTATTGTTTTTAAAATGTTTTATAATACTTTGGAGCTGTTTTCTATGGGTCTCTGCTGAAAATGGACTCTTACCCAATTGGACTTTCCCAGTAATCAAATGTCAGTTAATAAATTAGTAAATAATGAACAGACTATATTGGCTTATTATCAGACTTGTTTCAAATGGAAAACAAAGACTCTGCCTCATTTTCATATCTAATTCATATAATACATTAACTATTATTCTTGTGATAAATGATTAGATGGACACATTTAAAAAAACAACTTTCTTCCATGATTATGGACAACACATTAAAACAATAATAACTGATATGCTGAACAAGGATGAATTTTATAGCACAGCTGATACTGAGTAGTATGACAGGGTGCAGGACATACTGACAAGTACTTTACCGGAAAATGGCAAAAATATTAAAAGTAAATATAACTGTCTTTAACTGAAGCTTTGCCAGCCAATTAGCATCCTCGTTCAATCTCAATAATGCTAGAAAGTCATTCACTCTCAGCCATCTAAATACTTTTTTGAACATGACAAGTTATTTAAAACCAAAAGAATATCAAAACAAAGCATGGAAAATATACCACTACATTAAAAATATACTGCTACAATAAAAATGGCTGATGGCCCAGCCTTCTTAAACTTCTTCACAGTATTTTGTCTAGTTGTTTCCAATCTTATAATTATCAAACTTTCTGAAATCAAATGCAAGTCTACATATCTATCCTGGTTCTTAAGTTAGCCATTCAATAGAAAATAGGCAGTCTCCTAACAATATTCATGCTTTGACCTCTATGACTTTATCATTGATTTACTTTAAGAATTTTGGGTTCATTCTTGCTCATTATTTACAGCAATGAAATAAACCATCATACAAATTAAATTTTCATTATAAAATACATAGGGAAGTCTATGGTCTTACCTTTGCAAACACTCATGTACGAACTTTAGCAATGACTCAGTGCTATTAGGAAATGGATAACCAACATGTTTATATTATAAAAGCAAAAGACAAATGATCCCTTTAAGAGAAAATGTCACCACATCAACCTTTACTCCTGAACTAACCAGCATTGTTAAACAGACCAACTGTAAACTAGGTAGACTTCATATACTTAAAGATAACATATTTTTGTTATTTCCATGTTAGCATGAACTGACTATATTTTTAGTCTTGGCTGTGGCAAAATAACTGATAAAACACAATAGCTAGAAAAACAATATATATATGTGTTATTTTGTGTTTTATAGTAATTTGTTGCACTTTTAGTATTTCATTGTAACTTTATGCCTGCAATTTTCTAAGATCAATATTTTCATATTTGATAGTATATCATGCCCAACACTAAAAATAAAATCTATTCATCTGTTCATTTTCAGTCATTGCATTATCCAATTCAGCATTAAGGGGAAACTATTTCTATTCTAGAAAGCAGCAGCTGTAAGGGTAAAAGAAATACTGGTAACATTCCAGGTGGGATACACACTTATTGCATTCACTTAGGACCAAGTTGCACATCACCAAGTCACCTACCTGCATGTTTAGAAATTCAAGGATATCACAATATACTCTCTTGTTGATTTATACAGGAATCCTTCACCAGAACGCTAATATACTCATGCAGTCCTCATGCATAGTGTAGCCAAGAAGTTAACACAGTATATCACATATTATAACCCGACCCTTCCACTTTCTGTGCAGCTTCCACTTTTCTTACATAGCACCGTTACATTATTCTGTGGTACATTAGATTCAAACCAGTCTTGTAAAATATTCACTTGGCACCGTTACATTATTCTGTGATACACAGGATTCTCATCAGTCTTGTAATATATTCACATAGCACCATTACATTATTCTGTGGTACACTGGATTCACACCAGTCTTGTAATATATTCACATAGCACCGTTACATTATTCTGTGGTACACAGGATTCACACCAGTCTTGTAATATATTCACATAGCACGGATACATTATTCTGTGACACACTGGATTTACACCAGTCTTGTAATATATTCACATAGCTGCATTATTCTGTGGTACACAGGATTAATACTAGTCTTGAAATATATTCACATAACACATTTACATTATTCTGTGGTACACTGGATTCACACCAGTCTTGTAATATATTCACATAGCACCTTTACATTATTCTGTGGTACACACGATTCACACCAGTCTTGTAATATATTCACATAGCACCGTTACATTATTCTATGGTACACTGGATTCACACCAGTCTTGTAATTTATTAAGAGAGAACCGTTAAATTATTCTTCGGTACACTGGATTCATACCAGTCTTGTAATATATCCACATAGCACCGTTAAATTATTCTGTGGTACAAAGGATTCATACCAATCTTGCAATATAGTCTCATAGCACCATTACATTATTCTGTGGTACACTGGATTCACACCAGTCTTGTAATATATTCACATAGCACCTTTACATTATTCTGTGGTACACACGATTCACACCAGTCTTGTAACATATTCACATAGCACTGTTACTTTGTTCTGTGGTACATAGGATTCACACCAGTCTTGCAATATATTCACATAGCACCGTTACATTATTCTGTGGTACACAGGATTCACAACAATCTTGTAATGTATTCACATAGCAGTGTTACAATATTCTGTGGTACACTGGATTCACACCAGTCTTGTAATATATTCACACAGCACCATTACATTGTTCTGTGGTACACAGGATTAACACCAGTCTTGTAATACATTTACATAGCACCTCTACATTATTCCCTGGTACACTGGATTCACACCAGTCTTGTAATATATTCACATAGTACCGTTACATTATTCTGTAGTACACAGGATTCACACCAGTCTTGTAATATATTCACATAGCACCGTTACATTATTCTGTGGTACACTGGATTCACACCAGTTTTGTAATATATTTATGTAGCACTGTTGCATTATTCTGTGGTACACTGGATTCACACCAGTCTTATAATATATTCACATAGCACCGTTACATTATTCTGTGGTACACTGTATTCACACCAGTCATGTAATATATTCAGATAGCACCATTAGATTGTATTTGTGGTAAATAGAATTCACACCAGTCATGTAGTATATTCACATAGCAATTTTACATTATTCTTCGGTACACTGGATTCTCAAAAGTCTTGTAATATATTGACATAGAACCGTTATGTTATTCTTTGGTACACTGGATTCACACCAGTCTTGTAATATAACGACATAGCACCGTTTCATTATTCTATGGTACACTGGGTTCACACCAGTCTTGAAACATATTCTCATAACACTGTTACATTATTCTGTGGTACACTGGATTCACACCAGTCTTGTAATATATTCACATAGCACCGTTACATTATTCTGTGATACACTGGAGTCACACCAGTCTTGTAATATATTCTCATAGCACCGTTACATTATTCTGTAGTACACTGGATAACTCCCATCTTGTAATTTATTCACATGGCACCATTACATTATTCTGTGGTACACTGGATTCACACCAGTCATGTAGTATATTCACATAGCATTTTTACATTATTCTTCGGTACACTGGATTCACACCATTCTTGTAACATATTCACTAAGCACCGTTACATTATTCTGTGGTACACTGGATTCACACCAGTCTTGTAATAGATTCACATACCACTGTTACATTATTCTGTGGTACACAGGATTCACACCAGTCTTGAAATATATTCACAGAATATGATGTCATTGTTCTGTGGTACACAGGATTCACACCAGTCTTGTAATATATTCACATAGTACTGCTACATTATTTTGTGGTATACTGGATTCAAACCAGTCTTGTAATATATTCACATTGCACCATTAGATTATTCTGTGGTACACTGGATTCACACCAGTCTTGTAATATATTCACATAGCTACATTATTCTGTGGTACACAGGATTCACACCAGTCTTGAAATATATTCACATAACATCTTTACATTATTCTGTGGTACACTGGATTCACACCAGTCTTGTAATATATTCACATAGCACCATTACATTATTCTATGGTACACTGGATTCACACCAGTCTTGTAATATATTCACATAGCACCGTTACATTATTCTATGGTACACTGGATTCACACCAGTCTTGTAATATAACCACAAAGCACCATTACATTATTCTGTGGTACAAAGGATTTTTACCAGTCTTGTAATATATTCTCATAGCACCATTACATTATTCTGTGGTACACTGGATTCACACCAGTCTTGTAATATAGTCTCATAGCACCGTTACATTATTATGTGGTACACAGGATTCACACCAGTGTTGTAATATATTTACATAGCACCACTACATTATTCTATGGTACACAGGATTCACACCATTCTTGTAATATATTCAAGTAGCACCATTACATTATTCTTTGGTACACTGGATTCACACTAGTCTTTTAATATTTTCACATAACACTGTTACATTATTCTGTGATACACTGGATTTATTTCAGTCTTGTAATCCATTCACGTAGCTGAATTATTCTTTGGTATACAGGATTCACACCAGTCTTGAAATATAGCCACATAGCACCATTACATTATTCTGTGGTACACAGGATTCACACCAGTCTTGTAATATATTCACATAGAACTGTTACATTATTCTAAGGTACACTGGATTCACACCAGTCTTGTAATTTATTCACATAGCAAAGTTACATTATTCTGTGGTACACTGGATTCACACCAGTCTTGTAATATATTCACATAGCACTGTTACATTGTTCTGTGGTACATAGGATTCACACCAGTCTTGTAATATATTCACATAGCACCGTTACATTATTCTGTGATACACTGGATTCACATCAGTCTTGTAATATATTCACATTGCACCGTTACATTATTCTGTGTTACACAGGATTCACACCAGTGTTGTAATATATTCACATAGCACTGTTACATTATTCTGTGATAAACTGGATTCATACCAGTCTTGTAATATATTCACACAGCACCATTAAATTGTTCTGTGGTACACAGATTAACACCAGTCTTGTAATACATTCACATAGCACCTCTACGTTATTCTCTGGTACACTGGAGTCACACCAGTCTTGTAATATAATGACATAGCACTGTTTCATTATTCTGTGATACACTGGAGTCACACCAGTCTTGTAATACATTCTCATAGCACAATTACATTATTCTGTGGTACTCTGGATTCACACGAGTCTTGTAATACATTCTCATAGCACCATTACATTATTCTCTAGTACACAGGATTCACACCAGTCATGTAATATATTCACATAGCAATTTTACATTATTCTTCGGTACACTGGATTCACACCACTCTTGTGACATATTCACTAAGCAAAGTTACATTATTCTGTGGTACACTGGATTCACACTAGTCTTGTAATAGATTCACATACCACTGTTACATTATTCTTTGGTACACAGGATTCATACCAGTCTTGTAATATATTCACAGAGCATGGTTTCATTGTTCTGTGGTACACAGGATTCACACCAGTCTTGTGATATATTCACATGGCACCATTACATTATTCTCTGGTACACTGGATTCATACCAGTCTTATAATATATTCACATAGCTACATTATTCTGTGGTACACATGATTCTCACCAGTCTTGAAATATATTCACATAACATTGTTACATTATTCTGTGGTACACTGGATTCACACCAGTCTTGTAATATAGTCTCATAGCACCATTACATTATTCTGTGGTACACAGGATTCACACCAGTGTTGCAATATATTTACATATCACCACTACATTATTCTATGGTACGCAGGATTCACAACAGTCTTGTAATGTATTCACATAGCACCGTTACATTATTCTGTAATAAATTGGATTCATACCAGTCTTGTAATATATTCACACAGCACCATTAAATTGTTCTGTGTTACACAGGATTCACAACAGTCTTGTAATGTATTCACATAGCACCGTTACATTATTCTGTGATAAACTGGATTCATACCAGTCTTGTAATATATTCACACAGCACCATTAAATTGTTTTGTGGTACACAGGATTAACACCAGTCTTGTAATACATTCATATAGCATCTCTACTTTATTCTCTGGTGCACTGGATTCACACCAGTCTTGTAATATATTCACATAGTACAGTTACAATTTTCTGTGGTACACTGGATTCACACCAGTCTTGTAATATATTTATGTAGCACTGTTGCGTTATTCTGTGGTACACTGGATTCACACCAGTCTTGTAATATATTCACATAGCAATATTACATTATTCTGTGATACACTGGATTCACACCAGTCTTGTAATATATTCACATAGCGCCATTACATTGTATTTGTGGTACAGAGTTTTAACACCAGTCTTGTAATGTATTCACATAACATGGTTTCATTATTCTGTGGTACACAGAATTCACACCAGTCTTGTAATATATTCATATAGCACCATTACATTATTCTGTGGTACACTGCAGTCACATCAGTCTTGTAATATAACCATATAGCACCATTACATTATTTTGTCGTACATGTTGATTCACACCAGTCTTACAATACATTCTCATAGCACAGTTACATTATTCTGTGGTATACTGGATTCACACCAGTCTTGTAATATATTCACATAGCACCATTACATCATTCTGTGATATGTTGCAGTCACACCAGTATTGTAATACATTCTCATAGCACCGTTATATTATTCTGTGGTACACTGGATTCACACCAGTCTTTTAATATATTCACATAGCACCATTACATTATTCTGTGATACACTGGATTTATTCCAGTCTTGTAATATATTCACGTAGCTACATTATTCTGTGGTATACAGGATTCACACCAGTCTTGAAATATATTCACGTAGCACCATTACATTATTCTACGGTACACTGGATTCACACCGGTCTTGTAATTTTTTCACATAGCACCGTTAAATTATTCTTCGGTACACTGGATTCATACCAATCTTGCAATATATTCACGTAGCACCATTACATTATTCTGTGGTACACTGGATTAACACCAGTCTTGAAATATATTCACATAGCACCATTACATTATTCTGTGGTACACGGTATGCACACCAGTCTTGTAATATATTCACATACCACCACTAGATTTTTCTCTGGTACACTGGATTCACACCATCCTTGTAATATATTCTCATAGCACCGTTACATTATTCTGTGGTACACAGGATTCACACCAGTCTTGTAAAATATTCTCATAGCACCGTGACATTATTCTGAGGTACACTGGATTCACCCCAGTCTTATAATATAACCACATAGCACTGTTACATTATTCTGTGGTACACTGGATTCACTCTAGTCTTGCAATATATTCTCATAGCACTGTTACATTATTCTGTGTTACACTGGATTCAAACCAGTCTTGTAATATATTCACATGGCACCATTACATTATTCTGTGGTATACTGGATTCACACCAGTCTTGTAATACATTCTCATAGCACCATTAAGTTATTCTGTGGTACACAGGATTCACACCAATCATGTAATATATTCACATAGCACCGTTACATTATTCTTCAGTACACTGGATTCACACCATTCTTGTAATATAGTCACAAAGCACCATTACATTTTTCTATGGTACATAGGATTCAAAACAGTCTTGTAACATATTCACATAGCACCGCTACATTATTCTGTGGTACACAGGATTCACACCAGTCTTGTAATATATACTCACAGCACCGTTACATTATTCTGTGGTACAATGGATTCACACCAGTCTTGTAATATATTCACATAACGCCATTACATTGTTCTGTGGTACACAAGATTCACACACATCTTGTAATATATTCACATAGCACCACTACATTATTCAGTGGTACACTGGATTAACACCAGTCTTTTATTATATTCACATAGCACTGTTACATTATTCTGCGGTACACTGGATTCATACCAGTCTTGTAATATGTTCACATAGCACCTAAACATTATTCTGTAGTATACAGTTTCATGGTATACATGCATTTGATCGGCCGGTGGATGGCCAATCGGAAAATGTGCGAAAGCAGTGCAGCAGGTTCTCACAATTGTGAACCGGAGATATGTGAAACACGCAATCTTCCCCCCATGTTTGACCCATGGTAGCACTTGTTAAGTGGTAGAGTGGTCGGAAATGTCGCATCCGGTGTTTTGTACAACATTCCGACCATTTGCCACCTTCAAATTTGATATTCAGATATGGCGTTACACCCATTTGAGGTTGGTGTGGATGCTCAAATGAATGTATATCAGAATTCACAACAGTCTTGTAATATATTCACATACCACCATTGCATTGCCCTGTGGTACAATAGGTCCACACCAGTCTTGTAATATATTCACATAGCACCAATAAATTATTCATCGGCACACTGGATTGACACCATTCTTGTAATTTATTCACGTAGCACCGTTGCATTATTCTGTGGTACACTGGATATACACCAGTCTTGTAATATATTCACATAGCACCATTGCATTGGTCTGTGGTACACAGGATTCACACCAGTCTTGTAATATATTCTCATAGCACCGTTACATTATTCTGTGGTACACTGGATTTACACTAGTCTTGTAATATAACCACATAGCACCGTTACATTATTCTGTGGAACACTGGATTCACACCAGTCTTGTAATATATTCTCAAAGCACCATTAAATTATTCTGTGATACACTGGATTCACACCAGTCTTGTAATATATTCTCATAGCA
This sequence comes from Protopterus annectens, assembly GCF_019279795.1. NCBI lineage: Eukaryota > Metazoa > Chordata > Ceratodontiformes > Protopteridae > Protopterus > Protopterus annectens. The sequence goes on from NC_056731.1 coordinate 1,203,485,018, forward strand.
CCATTACATTATTCTGTGGTACACTGGATTCAAACCAGTCTTGTAATATATTCACATGGCACCATTACTTTATTCTGTGGTACACTGGATTCACACCAGTCTTGTAATACATTCTCATTGCACCATAACATTATTCTGTGGTACACAGGATTCACACCAGTCATGTAATATATTCACATAGCATTTTTACATTATTCTTCAGTACACTGGATTGACACCATTCTTGTAACATATTCACTAAGCACCATTACGTTATTCTGTGGCACACTGGATTCACACCAGTCTTGTAATAGAGGCACATAGCACTGTTACATTATTCTGTGGTACACAGGATTCATACCAGTCTTGTAATATATTCTCACAGCACTGTTACATTATTCTGTGGTACACAGGATTCACATCAGTCTTGTAATATATTCACATAGCACCATTATATTGTTCTGTGGAGCACAGGATTCACACCAGTCTTGTATTTTATTCACATAGCCCCGTTACATTGTTCTGTGGTACACAGGATTAACACCAGTCTTGTAATATATTCACATAGAACTATTACATTATTCTGTGGTACACAGGATTCACATCAGTCTTGTAATATATTCACTTATCACTATTACATTGTTGTGTGGTGCACAGGATTCACACCAGTCTTGTATTTTATTCACATAGCACTGTTACATTGTTCTGTGGTCCACAGGATTCACACCAGTCTTGTAATATATTCTCACAGCACTGTTACATTATTCTGTGGTACACAGGATTCACATCAGTCTTGTAATATATTCACATACCACTATTACATTGTCCTGTGGTACAATGGATTCACACCAGTCTTGTAATATATTCACATAGCACCGTTAAATTATTCTTCAGTACACTGGATTCACTCCAGTCTTGTAATATATTCTCATAGCAGCGTTACATTATTCTGCGGTACACTGGATTCACACCAGTCATGTAATATATTCACATAGCACTGTTACATTATTCTTCGCTACACTGGATTAAAACCATTCTTGTAACATATTCACTTAGCACCATTACATTATTCTGTGGTAGACTGGATTCACACCAGTCTTGTAACAGATTCACATAGCACTGTTACATTATTCTGTGGTTCACAGGATTCATACCAGTCTTGTAATATATTCACATAGCACCATGAAATTGTTCTATGGTACATAGGATTCACAAAAGTCTTGTAATATATTATCATAGCACCGTTAAATTATTCTGTGGTACACAGGATTCACACGAGTATTGTAATATATTCTCACAGCACTGTTACATTACTCTGTGGTAGACAGGATTCACATCAGTCTTGTAATATATTCACATAGCACCATTACATTGTTCTGTGGTGCACAGGATTCACACCCATCTTGTAATATATTCACATAGCACTACTACATTATTCAGAGGTACACTGGATTCATACCAGTCTTGTATTATATTCACATAGCACCGTTACATTATTCTGCGGTACACTGGATTCATACCAGTCTTGTAATTTATTCACATAGCACCTAAACATTATTCTGTGGTACACAGTTTCATGGTATACATGCATTTGATCGGCCGGTGGATGGCCAATCGGAAAATGAGTAAAAGCAGTGCAGCAGGTTCTCACAATTGCGAACCGGAGATATGCGAAACACACAATATTCCCCCCATTTTTGATTCATGGTAGCACTTGTTTAGGTGGTAGAGTGGGCAGAAATGTCGCATCCAGTGTTTTGTACAACATTCCGACCATTTGCCACCTTCAAACTTGACATTGTGATATGGCATTACACCCGTTCGAGGTTGGTATGGATGCTCAAATGAATGTATACCAGGATTCACACCAGTCTTGTAATATATTCACATACCACCATCACATTGTCCTGTGGTACAATGGATCCACACCAGTCGTGTAATATATTCACATAGCACTAATAAATTATTCTTCGGTACACTGGATTGATACCATTCTTGTAATTTATTCATGTAGCGCCATTGCATTATTCTGTGGTACAATGGATTCACACCAGTCTTGTAATATATTCTCAAAGCACCATTACATTATTCTGTGATACACTGGATTCACACCAGTCTTGTAATATATTCGATTCACACCAGTCTTGTAATACATTCTCATTGCACAATAACATTATTCTGTGGTACACAGGATTCACACCAGTCATGTAATATATTCACATAACATTTTTACATTATTCTTCAGTGCACTGGATTCACACCATTCTTGTAACATATTCACTAAGCACCATTACATTATTCTGTGGCACACTGGATTCACACCAGTCTTGTAATAGAGTCACATAGCACTGTTACATTATTCTTTGGTACACAGGATTCATACCAGTCTTGTAAAATATTCTCACGGCAATGTTACATTATTCTGTGGTACACAGGATTCACATCAGTCTTGTAATATATTCACATAGCACCATTACATTGTTCTGTGGTGCACAGGATTCACACCAGTCTTGTATTTTGTTCACATAGCCCTGTTACATTGTTCTGTGGTACACAGGATTCACACCAGTCTTGTAATATATTCTCACAACACTCTTACATTATTTTGTGGTGCACAGGATTCACATCAGTCTTGTAATATATTTACATAGCACTGTTACATTATTCTGTGGTACACAGGATTCACATCAGTCTTGTAATATATTCACATACCACTATTACATTGTCCTGTGGTACACTGGATTCACACCTTTCTTGGAATATATTCATGTAGCACCGTTACATTATTCTGTGGTACACTGGATTCACACCAGTCTTGTAATATATTCACATAGCACCATTACATTGTTCTGTGGTACACAGGATTCCCACCAGTCTTGTAATATATTCACATAGCACCACTACATTTTTCTGTGGTACAAAGGATTCCCACCAGTCTTGTAATACATTCTCATAGCAACGTTACATTATTTTGTTGTACACAGGATTCACACCAGTCTTGTAATATATTCTCATAGCAGTGTTACATTATTCTGTGGTACACTGGATTCACACCAATCTTGTAATATAACCACATAGCACCGTTACATTATTCTGTGGTACACTGGGTTCACACTAGTCTTGCAATATATTCTCATAGCACAGTTACATTATTCTGTGGCACACTGGATTCAAAACATTCTTATAATATATTCACTTGACACCATTACTTTATTCTGTGGTACACTGGATTCACACCAGTCTTATAATACATTCTCATAGCACCATTACATTATTCTGTGGTACACAGGATTCACCCCAGTCATGTAATATATTCACATAGCACCGTTACATTATCCTTCGGTACACTGGATTCACACCATTCTTGTAACATATTCACTTAGCACCATGACATTATTCTGTGGTACACTGGATTCACACCAGTCTTGTAACAGAGTCACATAGCACTGTTACATTATTCTGTGGTACACAGGATTCTGACCAGTCTTGCAATATATTCACATAGCATGATACATTGTTCTGTGGTTCACAGGATTCACACCAGTCTTGTTATGTATTCACATAGCACAATTACATTTTTCTATGGTACATAGGATTCACAACAGCCTTGTAATATATTCAATAACACCGCTACATTATTCTGTGGTACACTTGATTCACACCAGTCTTGTAATATATTCTCATAGCACCATTACATTATTCTGTGGTACAAAGGATTTACACCAGTCTTGTAATATATTCTCACAGCACTGTTACATTATTCTGTGGTACAATGGATTCACACCAGTCTTGTAATATATTCACATATCACCATTACATTGTTCTGTGGTGCACAGGATTCACATCCATCTTGTAATATATTCACATAGCACCATTACATTATTCAGTGGTACACTGGATTAACGCCAGTCTTGTATTATAATCACATAGCACTGTTACATTATTCTGCGGTACACTGGATTCATACCAGTCTTGTAATATATTCACATAGCACCTAAACATTATTCTGTGGTACACAGTTTCATGGTATGCATGCATTTGATCGACCGGTGGATGGCCAATCGGAAAATGTGTGAAAGCAGTGCAGCAGGTTCTCACAATTGCGAACCGGAGATATGCGAAACACACAATACCCCCCCCATTTTTGACCCATGGTAGCACTTGTTTAGGTGGTAGGGTGGTCGGAAATGTCACATCCGGTGTTTTGTACAACATTCCAACCATTTGTCACCTTCAAATTTGACATTCTGATATGGTGTTACACCCGTTCAAGGTTGGTGTGGACACTCAAATGAATGTATACCAGGATTCACACCAGTCTTGTAATATATTCACATACCACCATTACGTTGTCCTGTGGTACAATGGATTCACACCAGTCTTGTAATATATTCACATAGCACCATTAAAATATTCTTTGGTACACTGGATTGACACCATTCTTGTAATATATTCACGTAGCATCGTTACATTATTCTGTGGTACACTGGGATTCACACCAGTCTTATAATATATTCAGCTAGCACCATTACATTGTTCTGTGGTACACAGGATTCACACCAGTCTTGTAATATATTCGCATAGCACCACTACATTTTTCTGTAGTACACTGGATTCACACCAGTCTTGTAATATATTCTCAAAGCACCGTTACATTATTCTGTGGTACACAGGATTCACACCAGTCTTGTAATATAGTCTCATAGCACCATTACATTATTCTGTGGTACACTGGATTTACACCAGTCTTGTAATATAATCACATAGCACCGTTACATTATTCTGTGGTACAATGGATTCACACCAGTCTTGCAATATATTCTCATAGCACAGTTACATTATTCTGTGGTACATTGGATTCCCACCAGTCTTGTAATATATTCACATAGCACCGTTACATTATTCTTTGATACACTGGATTCACACCAATCTTGTAATACATTCTCATAGTACTGTTACATTATTCTATGGTACAGTGGATTCAAACTAGTCTTGTAATATATTCATATGGCACCATTACTTTATTCTGTGGTACACTGGATTCACACCAGTCTTGTAATACATTTTCATAGCACCATTACATTATTCTGTGGTACACAGGATTCACACCAGTCATGTAATATATTTACAATGCATTTTTACATTATTCTTTGGTACACTGGATTCACATCATTCTTGTAACATATTCACTAAGCACCGTTACATTATTCTGTGCTACACTGGATTCACACCAGTCTTGTAATAGAGTCATATAGCACTGTTACATTATTCTGTGGTACACAGGATTCATACCAGTCTTGTAATATATTCACAGAGTATGATTACATTGTTCTGTGGTACACAGGATTCACACCTGTCTTGTAATATATTCTCATAACACCGCTACATTATTCTGCAATACAATGGATTCACATCAGTCTTGTAATATATTCACATAAAACAGTTACATTATTCTGTGGTACACAGGATTCACACCAGTCATGTAATATATTCCCAATGCATTTTTAAATTATTCTTCGGTACACTGGATTCACATCATTCTTGTAACATATTCACTAAGCACTGTTACATTATTCTGTGGTACACTGGATTCACACCAGTCTTGTAATAGAGTTACATAGCACTGTTACATTATTCTGTGGTACACAGGATTCATACCTGTCTTGTAATATATTCACAGAGTATGATTACATTGTTCTGTGGTACACAGGATTCACACCTGTCTTGTAATATATTCTCATAACACCACTACATTATTCTGTGGTACACAGGATTCACACCAGTCTTGTAACATATTCGCATAGCACCATTACATTGTTCTGTGGTACATAGGTTTCACAACAGTCTTGTAATATATTCTGATAGCACCGCTATATTATTCTATGGTACACTGGATTCACACCAGTATCATTGCACTGCTACATTATTCTACTGTACTCAGAATTCACACCCGTCTTGTAATATATTCTCACAGCACCGTTACATTATTCTGTGGTACACTGGGTTCACACCAGTCTTGTAATATATTCATATAGCACCATTATATTATTCTGTGGTACACTGGATTCACACCAGTCTTGTAATATAACCACATAGCACCGTTACATTATTCTGTGGTCCACTGGATTCACACCAGTCTTGCAATATATTCTTATAGCACCGTTGCATTATTCTGTTATACATTGGATTCACACCATTCTTGTAATATATTCACATAGCACCGTTACATTATTCTGTGATACAGTGGATTCGCACCAGTCTTGTTATACATTTTCATAGCACTGTTACATTATTCTGTGGTACACTGGATTCAAACCTGTCTTGTAATATATTCACATGGCACCATTATCAAACCAGTCTTATAATACGTTCTCATAGCACCGTTCATTATTCTGTTGTACACAGGATTCATACCAGTCATGTATAATATTCACTTAGCACCGTTACATTATTCTTCTTTACACTGGATTCACACCTTCCTTGTAATATATTCACTTAGCACCGTTACATTATTCTGTGGTACACTGGATTCACACCAGTCTTATAATAGATCCACATAGCACCATTACATTATTCAGTGGTACACTGGATTCATACCAGTCTTGTAATATATTCTCATAGCATGATACATTGTTCTGTGGTTCACAGGATTCACACTAGTCTTGTAATATATTCACATAGCACCGCTACATTATTCTGTGGTACACTGAATTCACACCACTCTTGTAATATATTCACATAACACTGTTACATTATTCTGTGGTACACAGGATTCACAGCAGTATTGTAATATAGTCACAGCACCATTAAATTGTTCTAAGGTACATATGATTCACAACAGTCTTGTAATATATTCTCATAGCACCGTTACATTATTCTGTGGTACACAGGATTCATACCAGTATTGTAATATATTCTCACAGCACTGTTACATTATTCTGTGGTACACAGGATTCACACCCATCTTGTAATATATTCACATAGCACCACTACATTATTCAGCGGTACACTGGATTCACACCAGTCTTGTAATATATTCACATAGCACCATTACATTGTTCTATGGTACATAGGATTCAGACAGTCTTGTAATATATTCACATAGCACCACTATATTGTTTTGTGGTACACTAGATTCACACCAGTCTTGTAATATATTCTCACAGCACTGTTACATTATTCTGTGGTACACTGGATTCACATCAGTCTTGTAATATAACCACATAGCACCGTTACATTATTCTGTGGTACACTGGATTCACATCTGTTTCGTAATACATTCTCATATTACCGTTACATTATTCTGTGGTACAGTGGATTCAAACCAGTCTTGTAATATATTCACATGGTACCATTACATTATTCTGTGGTACACTGGATTCACATCATTCTTGGAATACATTTTCATAGCACTGTTACATTATTTTGTGGTACACAGGATTCACACCAGTCATGTAATATATTCACATAGCACCATTACATTATTCTTTGGTACACAGGATTCACACCATTCTTATAACATATTCACTTAGCACCATTACATTATTCTGTGGTACACTGGATTCACACCAGTCTTGTAATAGATTTACATAGCACTGTTGCATTATTCTGTGGTACACAGGATTTATACCAGTCTTATAATATATTAACATAGCATGATACATTGTTCTGTGGTACACAGTATTCACACCAGTCTTGTAATATATTCACATAGCACTGGTACATTATTCTGTGCTACACTGGATTCACACCAGTCTTGTAATATAGTCACATAGCACTATTACACTGTTTTATTGTACATAGGATTCACAACGGTCTTGTAATATATTCACATAGCACCGCTACATTATTCTGTGGTACACTGGATTCACACAACTCTTGTAATATTTTCTCATAGCACCATTACATTATTCTGTGATACACAGGATTCACACCAGTCTTGTAATATATTCTCACAGCACCGTTACATTATTCTGTGGTGCACAGGCTGCACCCAGTTTTGTAATATATTCACATAGCACCATTACATTGTTCTGTTGTGCACAGGATTCACACCCGTCTTGTAATATATTCATATAGCACCACTACACTATTCAATGGTACATTGGATTCATACCAGTCTTGTAATATATTCATATAGCACCTAAACATTATTCTGTGGTACACAGTTTCACGGTATACATGCATTTTATCGGCCAGTGGATGGCCAATTGGAAAATGTGCGAAAGCAGTGCAGCAGGTTCTCACAATTGCAAACCGGAGATATGCCAAACACACAATATTCCCCTTTTTTGACCCATGGTAGCACTTGTTTAGGTTGTAGAGTGGTCGGAAATGTCACATCCAGTGTTTTGTATGACATTCTGACAGTTTGCCATTTTCAAATTTGACATTCTGATATGGCGTTACACACATTCGCAGCTGGTGCGGACGCTCAAATGAATGTATACCAGGATTCACACCAGTTTTGTAATATATTCACATACCACCATTACATTGTCCTATGGTACAATTGATTCACATCAGTCTTGTAATATATTCACATAGCACCATTACATTATTCTTCGGTACACTGGATTCACACCATTCTTGTAATATAGTCACGTAGCACCGTTACATTATTCTGTGGTACACTGGATTCACTCCAGTCTTGTAATAGATTCACATAGCACTGTTACATTATTCTGTGGTCTACACGATTCACACCATTCTTGTAATATATTCACATAGCACCATTACATTGTTCTTTGGTACACAGGATTCACACCAGTCTTGTAATATATTCACATAGCACCGCTACATTTTTCTGTGGTACACTGGATTCACACCAGTCTTGTAATATATTCTCATAGCACCGTTACTTTATTCTTTGGTACACAGGATTCACACCAGTCTTGTAATATATTCACATAGCACCATTACATTATTCTTCGGTACACTGGATTCACACCATTCTTGTAATATAGTCACGTAGCACCGTTACATTATTCTGTGGTACACTGGATTCACTCCAGTCTTGTAATAGATTCACATAGCACTGTTACATTATTCTGTGGTACATTGGATTCCCACCAGTCTTGTAATATATTCACATAGCACCATTACATTGTTCTTTGGTACACAGGATTCACACCAGTCTTGTAATATATTCACATAGCACTGTTACATTTTTCTGTGGTACACTGGATTCACACCAGTCTTGTAATATATTCACATAGCACCATTACATTATTCTGTGGTACACAGGATTCACACCAGTCTTGTAATATATTCACATAACACCATTACATTGTTCTATGGTGCACAAGATTCACACCAGTCGTGTAATATATTCACATAGCACTATTATTCTGTGGTACTCTGCATTCACACCAGTCTTGTAATATATTCACGTAGCACCGTTACATTATTCTGAGGTAAACTGGATTCATAATCGTCTTGTAATATATTCACGTAGCACCGTTACATTGTTCTTTGGTACACAGGATTCACACCAGTCTTGTAATATATTCACAAACTACTGTTACATTGTCCTGTTGTACAATGAATTCACACCAGTCTTGTAATATATTCTCTTAGTCTCACTTCCTGACTTCATTCTCCAGCTGGCAGCTGATCATCTGAACATTATCCTTAAAAGCACCTCTCTGGGCTTTTCTCCTTTTAATCCTAAGGATTACTATGCTGCTGCTTACCTACATGTGTCATCAAAACCCAGTATTTATACTTCACTGATCAACCTTTTTTTTTTCCTACTGCAAAAGAAGAAGAACTGTTAGCTGTCCGGAATACTTTTGATAATGATTTTCTCCTGTCCTTCCATGACAAATTGACATACAGGTTTCATTTTCTCACAATAAAAAATATGTGACCTGTCTTATCCACTGCTGTCATCTATCAACCATGGACCCTCTCTCACTCCTTGCTACTTGTAGGGTCTCACTGCTTATATGTTCTACCTGTGATCTTTTCATATTCGCTGATCTGATATTATTATTGTCTCTTTTATTGGCAGATCTATTCCATACATTTTGCACTACACCATTCCATTCAATTCCGCCATTAATCTTCAGGACATATTTTAGGCTGTCTAGAACTCTCTTTTGCCTACTGCCTATCATATCTGCACACACCTTCTACTGCGCCTGTCTCTTGTGTATTTTCTGTGTTGTGATTGAAATGTTTTCCTCCTCCTGCCATGTTGCCTTTACTGCTTCATGATAGAGGCCTTCTGTCACTTAATGAAGGTAAGTGTGACTATCCTGAAGGCAGCGCATCTTCCTGACTAAACTCTCAACTTCGCTATGATGATCTCCTTCCTTCTATCTGAACAAATATGTTATCCTCCAAATTAGTGACATTGGAGAAAGCATATGACAAGGTCCTGAGAAAGCTGATTTTGACAGTCCTGTGGTGGTTGTTTGAAGTCCCTCAAACATTGGTCAGATTAGTATATGACTCAAGTACAGACATGTTTGCTGTCACAGAAGGGTTCCCAGTGGGAGTGAAGGTACATCAGGGCTCAGCTCTGAGCCGAATGCTATTCATACTGGTGATGGACTACCTTAGCAAACAAGTCTGAGGAGACAGATCAACGAAGTTGCTGAATGCAGACAATGTGGGATTATAGGCAAACTCTGAGCATGGCACTTTAGCAAAGTTTAGGGGAATGGAATACAAAACTGAAGGCACATGGGATAAAATTGAGTACAGATAAGACAGTAGAAATGGCAGCAAATTGGGGAAATGAGAAGAAGCTGAGAATTTTGATAGCAGAGAAAATAGTGGAACAGGATAACAGCTTCAAGTGTCTGGATGGGGTGGTTGAAAAGGGAAGGTGTGAATGAGGATTTCAAAGCTAGAATCAGAGGTGCTGCAGCCAAATGGCAGTGAGTGTCAAGGGTAGTGTTTGGCAGAAGAATGCCAAAGAAGCTGAAAAGTGAAGTATACAAAACAGTGGTGCAACCAGTACTACTGTATGATACTGAAACCTAGTCAATAAAGGCAGAGCAGATGAGGAAGCTAGAGGTGATGGAGATGAAGTGCCCTAGATGGGTGGCAGGATGCACACTGTGGGACAGATGAAGAAATGAGGGCAGAAGAACAGAAGCCAAAGTAGCTCCAACTGCAGAAAAGATCAATGAGAACAGATTATGGTGGTCTGAGCACATGTGCAGAAATGTAGAAAATAATCTGGAGAGAAAGATTTGAGAAAGTCAGGAAGAAGGTAAGAGGAAACATGGGTGTCCAGCAAAGAGATGGATGCATTGCATGACAGTAGACCTGTGACAGTCAGACCTGAGTGTCAACGAAGGTAAGAATGTGACACTGAATAGGGAGAGATGGCAACAGTTGACATGTCACCCAACCACATGCACAAAATGGGGGAAAAATTGGTTGATGATGATGATGATGATGATGATGATGATGATACCTACCCAGATGGAGAAGGTCAGTGTTTTCCTAGACATTAAATTTCTGGTTGAAAGATATTGCCTCCTTTCCTTATTGCTTTTCCTGAAATCTCCAAGACTGTTGTACATAACCTTCTAGTTGTTTTTATTCTGGGCTCCTACCTATATTTCACCCTATATTTTATCTCTTTACTCCCCTCTCTATGAACTGTTTTCCACCTTTTCTTAGGCTCTATCATCCTTCGAGGTTTGTTCACGTTTTATATCTGTGTTGCCAGAATATAACTCATCAACTATGGGACTCTTGATTCCTTTATTGTCTTATCATTTTTATCCATTATCACCGGTTCTTTCATCCTTTTCTTGGCAAACAAAATTATTTAAACTGTTTTGCATAGTCCACCTTTCTACACTCATTGGTGCCTTTGTCATGCCATAAGGCATGCAATACTGTGGGAAGTATCATCATCTTGACTGGGTATATCATATCCTACCCATTAACGAACATCCTAAACATAACATCTAGTCATTTCTTCACAGATTGCCCCAGTTTATATTTGTTCTTTTCCATTGTCTTTGGACATGACTCACAAACTTTTAATTATACTGTTTGAATCCCATTCCCCTCATTATAATATGATCTATAATCTTCACTATACAGTTCTTGACTGCTGTGCTTTATTTCAGTTGAAAACTTCCAGAATTCCTGTCATACACAGGAAAGGTAATCATTATCTTAATTAAATCCGTAGGTGTCCTCCTTTGACATATAGTCACCTGTTAATAAAGAAAAGAAAAGAAGACCCAGTCAGGCAGTGGTTTTCCTTTCACTGAGAATATTTGTTTCTCATTCTTTGCCAACACTTTCTTGTTATATCAGGCAGGACTGGAGGGAGTAAACACAATGGCTACAGTAATATAAAAAAATAGTAGTGCACACAGTGGACACAACATTTACATTCATGCAATAAATAATAGTCCGCAGAGTAGAAATAACTTACATGCACGTAATGAGCAGTAGTGCAAAGATTAAACACAACACTTATATTCATGTAATAAACAGTAGTGCACAGAGTGGACACAACACTTACAGTCATGTAACAAACAGTAGTGTAAAGAATGGGCAAAAATCTTACATTTGTTTAATAAACAGGAATGCAGAGAGTGGAAAGTAAACTTACATTCGTGTAATAAACAGGACTGCAGAGAGTGGACACAAGACTTACATTCCCATAATGGAAAGGAGTGGAGAAAGTGGACAAATTATCTCAATTTCCATAATAAACAGAAGAGGGGATGGGAGACTGGAAACAATATTTCTGTAATAAAGTTAAATGGGGCTAGTGGACATAACACCTCTATTAAGCAGCAGTGGGTATAGTGGACAGAGTGTCTCTATTCTTATAACAAACAGAAGTGGAGAGAGTGTACATTCCTGAGGTTTGACTCATGTCCAAGCAAGTCTCAGTCCTGTCCTAAACCTTGCATTCATCACTGATTACAGCGCTCTGACTCACATCACAAATCTTGAACATAGACCCAACATTTTCTTAGTCTAAAGAGAAACCTCGTTTTATAAAACTAAAGCTTTTTTATATTAAAAAAACACCAATCCTGTCTCCATACTCCCCCCTCAACAACAATTCATTAATAAGCTATCAATTATGGCCATACATCCTCCCTATCATGAACCTAATTTCTCTCTCTGTATGTTTCTTCCCACCCTCACTTCTCAGCATAGTTCCTTTATTTTTCACCACTATTTCTGCAGCCACATTTATTAGGACAAATGGCACATCAGTGAACATAATCGTTAAAGAAGCTCCCACTAAAGGTCATACCCCTCTGTTGTAGAGACAGCATTAATCACCCTGCCATTTTCTATATCTCTTGATAGCCATACTTATCTTCTAAGTATAGACATTCCTGCCCAGACTGATCGTTTATAAACTTAATGTATTCCATATATTCAACATCTGCTTCTAACTCTGACCTGAATAATTTACCAAAACTCTTTACTGTCTTCTGCAACATCTTTTTCTCAGCAAAAATAATTCCTTTCTCTTCCCTGAGACCTCAAATCTATGTCCTGTGTATTTTGTCTTCAGTTTTTATTTATTTATTTATTTATTTGCTAGTATCTTGCTTGCATCCTCTCCTTCCATTTGACTTGTATCGCCTGACTGGAATTAATAATCATAGAAACTAACTTAATCCATAAATCCTCCTGCTGCAGCTGCATGCATATAGAAAGTTCTGTTTTGAATTTATTTTGCAAGGATTCTGACAGCCAGTTGTACAAATCACAAATGCCACAACAATACCAGCTACAGGAAATGAATATGCATTTCTGGCAAATGGATGCTGTTCACTACATGATTTTAAACACTAAGCTCACTCCAAAAATTACTTTGTACAATCTATCAGCTTTCTCACCGTCATACTAAATATTCTTATATATTCATATAAATCCAAGAGTGACATTGTTAATTTCTAAACAGTCCTTTAGTCCCAAGTCTAAAGTTCAGATATGCCTATGCCAGTTAACAAATTGTTGGCAGAAATATTTTATAAGCTGACTGATGAAGTCTCTCTTCTTTTTTGTTAACATAATCAGATACTGGTAATTACTCTACTGTCAGGTTATGGCATGTCTTTTCTCAAAATATTCAAGTTAACATTGTAATGACTTACTAGTACCATGGAAAGTGCTATATAATTTTAAACTGAGAACCCTTATTAAGCATTATGATGTAGACTTTTTTTAATTCTGTCACATATGCATATTGTGCAGATGAAAATGCATTAAAATAAACAACTGACAGAGCACTTCTATCATAAGAATAAGATTTAAGCAGATGTTGCTGAATGCAATTCAGAATGTTGATAGCTTAGTGTTACAATAACCCATTCAATGTGCAGAAGTTTAATTTAGCAATTTTCATGCTCATATGCCTTACGCTGAACTGAAGTAAAACTAAATGCAGTTTGGACTACAGTGAGACAAGGCCATATGAAATAATATTGCTGATCTGTAAACTAGTATTCTCATACGTATAAGAAACTATATATGAGATGACCTGCTTTAGTAGCACTGATCATACCTCTCAACCTCTTAGAATGGACAAAGCCATAAATAATGGCGGGAACAAAGGCCCAAAAATAGGAACAATTTATAAATATTGCTCTTACAAACTTAGAAAGTTGATAGAATAACAGGTTTTGCGTTACCATTAATTTCTGAAGACTATGAAGTCTGATACTCAAATGTATGTCATCTTTTTTCTGATTTCATCCCTCAATGATTTGCCAGTGATTTACTAGAAAAAGCACAATTTTATGAGAATCAGACCAAAAAATATGAGGCAAAAATCTAGACAGTCTGCAGAAATTTGTTTAGTTGAGAGATATAGACTGATGGTCTATTCATAAATGCATTAACAATACTTCACAACAATTTGCTTTTATTTTTCAGATATTTTTATTCTGTTCTACACTTAAAATTATGTGCTCTTAAAACTGGCTCAGGAAGTTTATTACAGCAGGAGCTCTACTCACATTTAGAAAGTAAATTGCAGTCCAAGGACAATGCTTTTAATATTATATTTTGAATGGCATTTTAGAAGAAAAATACATTTTTATGAATAAACGAGTATGCTTGGATTTGAATACTCTGCAACTATGAAAGGAGTTTTAAAAGGCAGAATTTGCTTTTTCAAGTGAAATATTTAAGAAGAATTAAGCCATCAGTATTCTGTCATTAATTGTGATACAAATTGAACTATTTTTCACCCAATTTCACTTTCTGTTTTCATTTTAAAGAGTCCCGACTAGAGAATAGCTTTTTTAAATAGTGTGTAATTATAAGGTTTGGCAGAATCACTCCAAGTGTTATTTTGCTAATAATCAAGCATGCCTAATTACTTACTCAAGCTGTAATCTGTATATTTACTCTCTAAAAATGAAATAACTAATATATTTATAATCTATAATTCTGACCTAATTTGTCTAAGAAATATGCCATATTCTTTAGCATTTGAAAAAAAAAATGTTTGATACTAATGCATCTTTATACCACGAGAAAACACTAGCATCTGCAAAATTGTTTTCTGAAATTGGTAGGTTACTTGATCAATGACAAGTTTATTTAGTATCTGAGCAAAATAAGTTAAAATGACTTTTTATTTATACTGTGTATAATATAGTAACAGTATGAAATAAATGTTATGTATGTGTAGAAGCAATTAGAACATAGCCCTCCTATATGTCTTGTCATATTCTAATATAGCTTTAGCTTCTGTGTTATAACTAAATCCATGCATTTAAAAACAGAATAATGCCAGCAATTATTTCCATAGTTTCTCTAACAGTATTTTATTACATCATTGATTGTTAAGGTGTAACTTGAAAATTATACATTTTTTTCCAAAAAATACACTGCACAGCACTTAGGTAGACATGCGGATAGCTAAAATATTGCTATATTGAGAAGAAATAAAGGAACCAACACAGTCAAATGGCAGAATGAATGAATACTGGCATAATGTAGAAAAATGCTTAAGTCATTGTAAATGTACCAAAAGGAAGGTAAGAATACTTTCACACATTTGCCAAAATACAGCAAGAATAAAACAGCTACTTTAAGCTAATGGCAGCTACACAAAGTAAAATAGATTAAAAGACTGGCTGAATCCAGTATTAGAATATGATCCATTGGCCTACTTAGCGTTTTCATTTCATTTTAGGATTTATAACTGACTTGAGTTATCTTGCTAGCCATCCAACAGACTTTTTTTAAATTTGTTTTACTGTCCCATCATCATTGATTTACTGTACTGTCTTTGTCAAACATTCTTGAAATAATCTAAATTTCTTATTATGCTAGTCATTCTGGAAGATTATTCTAATCATTTAACAAGCTTTCTGCAAAACAAAATGTATTTGTTTCGTCCGTGAGGCATTGAAATTGCAACTTCAAACTGTGACTTCCTCTTCAATGCTTTTTTTTGTCACAAATCCTTTTATTGAACAATTTTATGAAATTTATGAATACACATGCACCTAAAACAAATGTGCAACAACATAACACAAAATCAGACAGAACAAGATGTGATGTAGTTACTGAATACAAACAATACATTCTGTATGGGTTCCTAGGTTCACAGGAAGTACTAGGCTGGCGTCCCATACTTTCCCTGTTTGTGTTGAATTAACCTGTCCCATTTTGTTAGAGCTTCCCCATGGTCCATAATTATATATTATTAGCCCTAATAAGAATAACTGGGATCATACCATAGATAATTTGAAGAGACACATGGATGGTAAATAGCATTCAGGACCTTTATGGAATTACATAGTGATATATCATCAACCAAGAAACTGTAGCACATTTAATACAGGCAGAATACTGACACTGCAGCAAAATCTGAAGTAAAAATGTAAAACAAAATGAAGAATATTTGAAGCCTTAACAATGTATTTAAAAATAAATCAGAAAGAGCTATTGACTGGAAAAATGTTAAAAGAAATGTTTCCACAAGGTATGCCAGCTAGTGGATTGACTGTGAAATTTTGGTAGAAATGTAAAAAGTTTAAAATACTTTAAAGCAAGTTTGCAAAACATGTTTAAAGCTTAAGTAATTCAGCATGAGAGACTAGGTAGATATATATAATACTTTATTAGAGAAAATATACAAAAATATCATCTTTAGTACTTCTTTCTTCAAAACAGGGCTATTATACTGAAATATTTTGATTTCCAGTTGAGGTCAGTCTGGAATAGATAACATTTCTTAAGTTTAGGGTTAGGCTCTGACCTAAGGCTAAATACATATGGACAAAATCAGTATATCTGTAACTACTGCAATACAAACCAAAATTTTCAAGAGGCAGGGAAACGTGGATAAAATCATACTTTTTTAACAATTTTAAGTATGCATTATAAAAAAAATTATATGTTGCAGTAGTTTTCTTCAGGAGAAGATGACATATGAATATTGACCATAAATCATGCAAATTGCATAAATATGAAATATATTATTGTATTTAGTCCATACGGAAGAATCTTGTATTTGTAAGTTAAAATGTAATTTTGCAAGTAGAGCATAAGCCTTGGATTGTGGTGTTGGGCCAGTAAATGCCTCTTATTATCCTAAGCACCTTATAGCTGGTTATAACCTTCTATAGCTAATTCCCATGCGATGTCTCACTCTGTAAATATTATAAATAGCTTTTGACTTTAACTGTGTGAATTTGTTAAAATGCATCTGCACGATATTTTTCCACTATGGACAATATTGCTCACGCTTTGTATTATTTGATATGTAGTTGTACTTGTACTTTTATTTTTATTGGACTGCTATCTTTACTGTAATCTGTTTCACGGAGCTTTTCATTGGACTGCTATCTTTACTGTAATCTGTTTCACGGAGCTTTTCATTGGACTGCTATCTTTACTGTAATCTGTTTCACGGAGCTTTTCTCCCTGGGCTTCCACTGAAACAAGACTCTCTGGGCCCAGTGAACTTCCCTGGTAATCAAACTGGAAATAAATAAATAAATGCGTTAATAATGGATGTGTTTTTGACTAAGGACTAATGTCCTTTTTCATTAAACAGCTTATATCTAAAGGCATTGCCTTTAGACTGAGCCTTTTTTTTTAAGAATGATTTCTGTTCTAATTACAGGGTTTTGTTAACTGTGTTTGTTAAAAGTTGCTTTATCTGTACAAGCTACTGCATTTACTCTTAGTGCTTCTTTACAGTTTTTTTGAGAATATTTTCTGTTCTGCTTACAGGGCTTAGTTAAATGTGTTTGCTAATATTTATTTCTGTACAACCTACTGCATTTACCTTTAGAGCTACATTAGTTGTTTAAAGTGTAGTATCTGCTCTGCTTTCATGACTTAGTCAACTGGGAATACTGTTATTGCTACACTGGTTATTTCTTGTCTGTATTATACCTCACTTATCCTCTGATTCTCTAGGGTTTTGCTAGGTCTGGTCTCTCATGTGTATTTTCTTCTTTCTTGGTCTGACTTTTTCTACGTGTCCCCCCTTATCTCTTGCAGATTTTCTCGATGGCTTAAACACTCTGTGATCATCTCCTGCCCAACAGACTTGCCCAGAAAAACACCTTGTGAAAGAGTTATAAATCTGCTTAAGCTACCTGCCTGAAGCAGCTCCAAAAAACAAACTAAAAAGCATAGCTTTCTAGTTCAACTCTAGGTGTTCCTTTTACTGCAATCTATCCACGTTTTGAATCTGTTTTTTAAAACTATCTGCTTTTAAAAAAGTGAACTGCTCCTTATTATTTAAAGTATTACTACAGGGCAAGTGAGTTAACACACAGGTTAGTTTTTCTGGCTGTAGTAACTTACATTGACCACGAGGAAGGGGCACAATGCCAGTAGTCTACCATATTCCTTGCTATTTTAACTAACAATAGTACCAATACCTTTTAGTTTAATGTTATTTTAACTCTCAATAGTTCCAGTGTATGTAGGTTTAATGTTGCCAGCCACACTCTAGTGTTATTTAACCCCAGTACATCTTCTGTACCCTTTGTTTCCTGTTTTTTAATTTATATCTGCAACATTTCCATCTCTGGCTTGCTCTCTTTTTACCTCTTCAGCCCTGATTTTCACAGTTGCTTCCTTTCTAATGGTTATTTTCAGTGCTGTTTCACACTGCTGACCCCCAGTTTCTTTCACTTTCTTTTCTTTTCAGCCCCTCCCGCAGACTCTTCAACTTTGCCTTCCTTCCTCTGGTGCCATCTTTACCTCTCTGAACCACTCTAATCTTTTCCCTATACCACTGTTAGAATGTCCCTTACATATTTTCCTCTGAACTTACCTTCCACTCCACTGATTGTTTTTTTTTTACCTTGATTCTTCATTCCCTTGTCTCTACCTGCTCCGTTCACTCTGTGAGCTTACTGCACTCCCTTACCCTACCCCCAAATCCCATACACCCCAATACCCCTACACTTATACTTAGCTAACCACTCCCACCACTTCCACCGTCCAATCCAACTACCCATCATACCCCCAAAATCCCCTCCCATAGTTCATCCAGTAAAGTAAGCCTACCCTTCAGAATTTACTGCCAAATACGACTTATCCTAATAAACTACCAAACAGTTAACCTAAACCATAACCTCTTACTCAAATAAGCTAACTTCCCAACTTAACTCATCCCTTACTTCTACTCTAAAAAACAACATCATGACCCTCAAACATCTATCCCTACTTACTCAAATAATACTTCTAATTACCTTAACTTACCTAAACTATATCACCCAACCTACTAATGCAAACCACCCCCCCATTTCATACCACTACCCCATCCTCTACAAAGTACACATCTACTGTTACTAATATATCTCCCAGTCTCTACCCCCTCAACACTAGCATGCTCTTCCATTATAGACTCCTACCTAACTCTAAATGCACTGTTCCCAACTACACTAGTCTAATGTCCACAAAACTCTCTGCCTCTATACTACACCCCAAACAAACCAAATACCTCATCCATCATCTTATCCCTATCCTTCTTTCTGGGGACATCCACCCAAACACAGGCCCCTCTACCACACTGAATCCAACTCTCCAACCTCACCCCCAAGCAACAGACAAATACCTCCACTTCTCAGCTCTAAATGCTCAGAGCCTATGCCTAACTCACACCTATATTTCCACTCATTGCCTAATGAACTACAATTCTGAAACCTTCTCAAATGCACTAAAAAGCACAAATTGGAACCCATTAAAGACTCTTCCCCTAGATAATGCTCTCTCCTACTTTAACTCTATTACACAAACCTGCTCAACTCATTTGGTCCTCTAAAAACAAAATGTATAAAAAGTAACCCTGTACCCTGGTAAACCAAAAACACCTTATCTACTATGCAACTCCTTAACAAAACCTGGACGTATTACCATAAAAATAAAACCACTATCGCCATAAACAAACATAAAACACTACAAAATAAAGTCAAAAAACATATTACCTCAGACCGCAAAGCCTATTTCTCCACTCCAAACCAACCACACCATCAATCCCAAACTATTTTGGAAAGGAATCTCATCTCTCCTCAACCCAGGAAAAAAAGAAAACCCTTGCTCCAAACCAGATGCTGCTGATGTGGACTTAGCCACCCAATTTAACTCTTTCTTTATAGAGTCCATTAGCAAGCTAACATCGTCCTTCACCAACACCTCTACAGCACATCCTCAGCATGCACCCATCCCTTCCTCCCCTAGCATCCCCTGCCCCCAACCTGCACCTTTCTCTATCAATCCCATCTCTATATCCACCATAAAAAAACTTCTTCTAAAATGAAAACCTGGTTCCAATGCCCCTAATGAAATTTCCTCCTACTTCCTAAAAGTAGCCACAGAAGCCATTTCTCTCCCTATCAGCATACTAATTAATCGGTCTATTTCAGAAAGCCAGGTCCCCCAACTCTGGAAGAAAGCTTTTATTATTCCTCTCCATAAAGGTGACAATAATAATGACATCCCAAACTTTCGCCCTATCACAATCCTATCCCCTATTTCTAAGCTACTTGAATGTGTGTATACCAACAACTCTTACCCTACCTCATCAATAATCAGCTTCTTACCCCCACACAACATGGCTTTAGACCATGTCATAGTACCTCCACTGCCCTCCTCTCCTTCCTAGAAACAATCAACAAAGCCCACGACTCCGGCCACTTCATATCCACTCTTTTCCTTGACCTCTCTAAGGCATTTGACACTATTTCCCACAACCTCCTTCTTACCAAACTCTCTAAACTTAATCTTCTACCCAGTGGTTCTCAAGCTATCTCACAAACAGGCAACAAGCAGTTAAATAAAAAAAAGCTACCTCACCCTTCCTTAATACATCCACAGGCGTCTCCCAAGGTTCCATTCTAGGTCCCCTATTATTCAACATATTCATAAATGATTTCTTCCAAGCCATTCCAAACTCCAGTCTCATCCAATATGACAATGATTTTACTATACTCTGTTCCTCCCCTTCCATCACAGCTCTTAATAATCTAACACAAGCCACCTTCTCTTCCACCGAACAGTGGATTCTAGACAACCATCTTGCCCTTAATGCAACCAAAACAAAATTTATGTTATTCAGTGCATCCAAAACCTCTTCCCTAGACAAACAATCCTTCATAATTACCAGAAAAAATAATACATCCCTAGAACTAGTCTCTGACACAAAATTACTAGGAATTATCATCGGCAATCAACTAAAATTTGACAAGCATATACAAACAAATATAAAAAAAATGCATAAAAAATTAGGTATGCTTTACTGCCACAGTCACTTTATCTCTCCCACCACCAGGATTACATTAGCTAATACATACCTCATCCCATCCCTTTTTATATGGTGTGTCTATCCTAACCACCCTACAATCTTTCCTCAAAACAAAGCTCTCATCTTTTTATAACAAAATATCCAAATATGCAGCAGGTCATAGAGCCTCTTCCCATCACTGTAATTGCCTTCACCAACTAAGTTGGCTAGAATTACCAAACTTCCTCACATATAGCCAGCTCATCCAAACACACAAACTCATTCATAACCCATCTCTCTGCCCCTCCCTAGCAAATGCCTTTGAAATGCATAAGCCAGATAGACTCCTAAGATCCAATTCCCAAAACGTAATTAAATTGCATAAACCAACACATACTGCTTGATGTCCTTCTCTCTTGCATGTCTCTGGAACTCTCCCCCTTCTTCCATCTGCACCACCAGCAGTCTCTCCTTGTTTAAAACCTCACTGCACTCACACATTACTTCGCAATGGAAATGCTCTTGCTCTCATCCAACCTAATTCTGAGCACACTTTCTTCCTAACTTTCCAAACTTATTTGTTACCTGTCACTACCTCCTAAATTTCTACATCCATTGGGACGTATTCAACCAACAACTAAAAATATCTCATTGTAATTGCCCTAAAAAAACAAAAAAAAAAAAACATTACTACTTATTGAATTAACCTGATGTAATTTTGCTAATGAAAATCTCTTTTTTTATTTCTTTATTATGTGATATTTATTTGAATTGTGTGATATGGATTTGTACTATCGGAAATATGTATTTAACATTTAATTGAAATGTATACTATGGATTTGTGCTTTTTCTGTAATCTGGAGCTTTTCTCCCCAGGACCCCATTGAAAATGGGGTCCTTGTAGCCCAATGGACTATCTTGGAAAACAAACTGCAAATAAAATAAAATAAAAATAAATTAATAATGTAACTGTTCCACGTTATTCAGCACTCATTTGGTTGATTATTGAGTTAAATGTTCCTTTCAGTAGGTATCTGTCCAAACACTTGTCACAACTGGGATGACCACAATGCTTTCTCAGTAAAAAAAAAAATAATAATAATAAAATAAAGAGCCTAAATTGTAAAAACTATGCAGACGATCTCAATGATTTGTCCCTCTTTCCAGCATCATACTAGTACTCAGAGGCAAACTCTGCCCTTGAAAGATCTTTAGCAGACCCTATTTTGTCATATTTATTACACATTCCCATTGTCATGGTAACATAAACACCTGCTCAAGGGATTTCAATTTCTTTATCAAAATAAATAGAACATGTTGGAGATAAAGGTTTGTGTCACATATAATGCTGTTTCTGAGGAGCCATTTTTCACTTCACATAAAGCAAAGTACTTCATTTTCTATCTTCAGCTGTAATATGGACAGATGGATGGGTAACTGCAAAGTCACCCTGGTTTAGAATCCCTGTACATCATGGATAGAGGAAACATATAAATGTAAATGTCCCAACATATCCTTGTTTGGCTCATCTCTCTATTTATATGCAAAATATCAGGGTTAAAAACATATCTATGGGGAAGTAATGTCAGGCATCTTAAGATTCTTATAGATCAATAGCCTTGTAGGTGCCTATGAATCTCTGAACCGATAATGTTTAACATGATGAATTTTCATTTTTAGGTCCTCCAAACAACATTTATTGTTACCTTATAGTCAGGACATAAATTGCAAAATGATGTGATCTTATTTGCATACCCAAAGTGGAATATAAAATATCTCACAGCAAATCCCTCAAGAACAGAAAAATAATGGTGTGGCTATTTATGAGAAAATGTGGGTTACTTGCTGTAGGACAGAGTAGAAGAAAAGCTTAGTGTTGGACTAAGAATTGTACTAGTATATGAAATAAGGAAACTAGCTTGTTGAGCACAGATTGAACCTTACATGTTGCTGAGGTCTGTATATTTAAAAACTTTATATTGTTGTTACAGGAATTAAAGGTTTTCACCCAGACTTTAGACTTATAGAGTGTCTAAGTATCACTCTGTCAGGTTATACATGAGTTGCTTGCTTACCGAAGAACACTGTTGCAGATGTATAACACACACACACACACACACACACACACACACACACACATATATATATATATATATATATATATATGTGTGTGTGTGTGTGTGTGTGTGTGTGTGTGTGTGTGTGTTTCAGTGCATATAACACCTATAAGATGTTTCTGATATCTTAGTATGTAATATCCTAAAAGTTCTGGAATGCTAAGGAATATCTTAGTATGTAATATCCTAAAAGTTCTGGAATGCTAAGGAATATGTTCATCTTCATATAAAAAAATGATGAAATTAAAAAAAAAAAAAATCACCGTAGACTATCCGAGTAAGTCTTGTTGCAAATAACCACAACACTTTAGGATAGTGAGCAATTCTTATTATTCTGAGGATATGGAATACGTTTTTGTTTTAATTACGATGTCATGAATTTGTTGGGCAAATGAAATGGACTCAGAACAGGAAACTCATAAAACAGTGGAAAGACAATGGTTTTGATAAGATTTAGTTTATATCTACAGTAGAACGGTGGTGGTGCTGCAGTAGCATTGTCGCCTCACAGTTAGACGTTGCCCATTCGATTCTCAGTTAGAGCGTCTTCTGTGTGGCGACATGCGTGAACGGGCATTCCTTCGTTGAAGGTTGTGCGTTAGGCCCAGCAAGCCAGAATGTAAAACTCTACTGCCAATCATTAGCGGACCGGAGTTCCGCTGTGGTGACCCCTAACCGGGAAAAACCGAAAGACACAAACAAATGCTGATTTTTGAACAGCTGCAGATATATGCTGAAAGTAAACAGTAATATTATCAACAAAAACAGATTGATAGACTGCAGCACCTTAGATTTTTGGAAGAAGGTGTAAGATTTGTGAATTGTGTAGGCAACTGTTCAATGTTTATATTAAATAATTATGGAAAAGATTGCATCCTTGTCAGTTACATTTTTTTGTAGAAATAAATGGGATTGCACAGGCATTAGTCATAACCTGTGAACATAGTATTCTGTATAAATTTGTAGTATAGCTGACCATCTAAAACAAAGAGTGAGAAGGTCACACAGAAAAATCAATAAAAACTAAATGGAAACTCCAGCCAAGCTAGAACTTCCAGAGTGACATGTCAAACCTCTTGTATCAGAGGCACACGGGGAAGTCATGGGCATTCAGAATCACCATATAGCTGAAACACCTGATGTTCATAAGGGTCATTTGCATATATCCCATGTGCCTCTGACACAAGAGGTTTGAGAGGTCACTCATTGGAAGTTCTAGCTTGGCTGGAGTTTTCATTAATATAGTTGACCATAGAGGTGAAAAGAAAAATGCAATCCACCATATCAAAGTATTTTGTTGCATTAATGCCTTCGGAATGGCTAATCACAAAATGTGTACTTCATAAAAAGTTTTATCTTAATAAGGACTATACAGTGATTGATCTGGAATGTGACAGTTTTGTAAAACCAGAATGGAATGTTAAGTTAATTAATTATATCATATG
Organism: Protopterus annectens; assembly: GCF_019279795.1. Classification (NCBI taxonomy): domain Eukaryota; kingdom Metazoa; phylum Chordata; order Ceratodontiformes; family Protopteridae; genus Protopterus; species Protopterus annectens. The sequence continues at coordinate 1,203,510,277 of NC_056731.1, forward strand.
TTAAGTGATATGATAAAACAGGGTACAGCTGAATATTTCTATTTATGAAACTTATTGCTCTATAATTTAATGGGGACAAGAAGTCAATATTAGCCTTAATTATAAATATTACTCTGGTCTGGTTGAAATATAGGTTACAAATCCTATTAAGGTGGGTGAAATTAAATTATGTAAACAGAATTTTCCTGATTGTATTATTAAACTTTTTCTTATAGAACTTGTCTATAAAGTTATCTGAGCCAGGAACCTTTTTGTTCTAAACTGATCTAATGGCTAGCAGAGTTTCTCACAAGATAGCATGTTTCTAAAAGATTCACAAGTCTTTTCATGTGCTTTTACAAGCTAGTGCCCACTTAAAGTCTACAGGTTTATTTGATAAGCTGGTTAGCAGACTTGTTGAGGGACCCATTTTATGACTAACTTTAGGAATGCTAGCTTGTCCTTATTTGCCTTTTCTTCATGACTGAACTTATTAAGCTGTTTCAGTCTCTTTATATGAGGGCCTGACAATATACCAGATTGCCTCTTAAACATTTTAAATCAGGACTTATCAGGCCTATTTGGATCGCTGTTTAACCACAGCCTTCAGAGTGGCTTTGTCCTGATAAAGTAAAGGACATTAACAGTCATCCCTCTACAAAAAAGGGGACCATCTACTGACCTGGGAAACTATAGACCTTTACGTTTTGCATATGGCTTATATGTAAGACCATAGAAAGAATAATCATCGATTTGACAAATAATCATCTGAACCCAAACATCAAAATTAACAACAAAAGACTAATGGATTATCCACTAATTAAAGATTTTACAGTATGGGATATATATATATATATATATATATATATATATATATATATATATATATATAGATATATATATATATATATATAGATATAGATATACATACACACATAGAGGCAAAACGATACAAGAACTACAAATAGCACTGAAAGTGAATAATAAATACCCCATTATATTACATCAGATTAGGGACATTATATCAACACTAACTAAAGACATACCTACCAATGAAAAAGACCTAACTAGAGAAGCAGAAATCTTTGAAAGTATATCTATAGCAAGAAAATAATGCTATCCATTACCTACAAACTGGTAAATTTCATTAAACACCAATCCCTAGTGTTATACTCCAAATATTGTGACCAACAAGGAAGTGAACTCACAAAAGAACAGCAACTGAAAGCAATTGATTCTACTATTAAGCTATCTCTATTTAAAAAAGCGTATATATATATATATATATATATATATATATATATATATATATATATATATACAGCTAATGATTAATAACAATACTTATTATACTCCTTCTGCACTGAATAAATTTGATCCTAATGTTTCCCATCTTGCGAATGCTGTTCATTTCCTCATGCTGACCTCTTACATGTTCTATGATTCTGTAAATACACTCATAATCTTTGGTGCTCTATAAAGGTACGTTTAGAAAAAAATGGGTTATCAAAAGTCGACCCTATCTTGGGAACTGGCTGTTCTTCACATTACAGACCTCAAGTTCTCTAAATTGAAATATCACATTCTGATTACCCTCTGTTCATTGATCAAACTATACATAACCAAAAACTGGTTAGATCGCACCAAACTTTCTTGGAATGGATTTAGGAATATGGCAACTAAATATATATCCTCTCAGAAACTTATTATAAGGAATACAAATAAACAAGCTTACTACCGGAAATTCTGGAAACTTCTCTTTGACCACATTCTAGAAGAATAGACAAAAAAACAGTAATATTGAAAAAATATATCTGATGGTTAGATTCCAGCATGGCCTAGCCAATCTAAATATTAAATTCTTATTGTTGTTTTTAAACATGATTAGATAGTGTATTCATACAAGATATTAATGGATCAATACCTTGCTTTTTTGCTTCTTCTCTTTTGTATGTTTTAGTAGCACTTTTTGTAGATAATGTATATCCTATTAAGATTTAGAGTTTGTAGCTTGTTTTTTAGTGGTGGTATTGGAACCATATGTGTAACCATTACTGATTTATCCAAATGTCAGATTCTACCTAGTTTGTACTTGTTGCACCTACCTTGTTTGTACTTATTGTATAAAATAATAACATTTTTTATTGAAAAATAGACTTGATAAATAATGACATAGGAAACTTCCAAACACTGGAACTGACCCAATTTGGCTTTATCAAGGGCAGGTCATGACTACTCAATCTGGTGGATTTCTTGAGAAAGTCATTAAGACCATGGATTAGGGTAAAACCGTACATGCCACCTACCTTGACCTGGCCAAGGCATTTGACGCAATTCCCACCTTGGGTATTCTAAATAAACTCAAAAAACTGGGCTTAACCCCCTACATCACCAGATGGATAGCCAACTAGCTCACAGACAGGACACATGTGGTTAAAGTAGGTGCATCCTGATACAGCAGGAGACCAGTTACTAGTGATGTCCCACACCTGTTCAGAATATACTTCTTTGAAGTCAAGGATAATGTAGAATGCCTCTGGATGACAACGTTTGTTGACAACTGCAAGCTGGGGGCAATTTCTGAATCCCTCAGTGATGTAGATATCCTTCAGGAGGGTCTAGACGAGACAAATAATTGGTGCCAGAACCATGGCCTAAAACTAAACTTGGAAAAGTGCATCATCATACCATTAGGTAAGTCAAATTGCAACATCAATTGCACACCCCTAAGAGTAGACTCCAAGGTGAGAGATCTAGGATGTGAAATCTAGGATATCTTTCTATGTGACACAACATATAAGTAAAGGTATGGCATCCAGATCCAAGGAAATTATAGTCCTGCTGTACTCAACCCTCATTAGACATAAAATTGAGTACAATGCGCCATTTGACATGTACTTGACTAGGCACTTAAAGCAGCTGGAGTGACCTCAGAGGTTCCTCACAAAGAAAACACTGGGTGGAAACAACATGCCCTATGCGAATAGACTAATAGTCCTTTCCCTTTATATATATCCTACCAGCTTTTATGGAGTCACCTAGGCCTTTCCGACAAGGCACCACAAATCTAGCCCTGGTGGAGCTGCTACACATTCACAAATCAAACAACACCAGGTTCACCCATTCTAGGGATCTAAACTTAGCGTCTCAAACAAAACATGCTGGAGAGACAGATATGTGCCTCAGAGATTGCTCCTTATTTGGACCAGGCTTCCTTTTCACATTAAGCAAAGCTCTTGCCTGGCCCTTTTCAAATGCAATTTGGATCAATGGATGAGGAACTGCAAATTCACGCCTGGGGTAGTACCTATATCCCTTATGGACAGGGCAATCTGTAAGATACTTAATGCATAGGCACAAATCCATCAGATCATCTTAACACTAGGGACCATATATTTGGTAAATGTGGATTATATTGTCTAGGCTTGAAAGGGCTGTTGAGTCATTAGACTTGTAATCTCCTATGAACCTATGAAGAGAGTGCAGTTTTTGCTGCCTCACTCTGTTCTCATCTGATTTGTTTGATACGTTGATTTCTGTCAATGCGCTACCATTATGAGGTGTCCACTACTACACACAATACAGTAGAAGATGCTTTTTTCATTAGCTGCTTTTGCAAAAACAAAGTGAGACATTTTCAACCAGTGATACTGTTTCCTTTTGCATCTGAGTATTCTGGCTGCCTTCCTTGCTACTTATACATTTTGTTTGTCTACCTTTAGGTCACCTGATTTGACCACAATAACTCCTCACCTCATGTGTGGCTGCAAATTCCTCCCCTATAATGTGTACTCTTTTCCAAGATTTTTTGTCTGCCTTTACATTGCTTACATTTCTTTTATTATCTTTAGCCTGTCACATTGTCAAACATTTTTTTTATTGTTCTTTAGTAGTTTCTCGTTTTCTGTACACATTCTTCTCTATGCATCACATGCAAGAAGGCAAATATTTCATGTCACATCTACAAATACAGAAAAGGAGTGTTACAACTATTTCTTCACATTCATCAAAATGGACTTAAAGTGACCATATGGGCCTATTTCCCCACTTATATTTTACATATGCTATAATCCCAAGTATCTACTCCATGTTTTTCAAATTTGTATGATAATTACTTATTTTCTTTACTTTATATTTATTTATTTATTTGTCAATCAGGTTAGCAGACTTGATCAATGACCTATTTCAACTACGAACTAGGCAAAAAGCTAAGAACATAACAGAAAGTGGCAAAACATTAAGTACTGCAAGTGAGTAGAGAAAATATACATATATGACATCTGTATAAGCAATTAATGGCATGAAGAAAACAAGAACTTCAAAAAACATTCCTTTTGATTGTTGAAACGGGTGTGATATTCAAGAATGAGCCACAATGTCATAAGATACAATAGAGCATCAGCCAACCCCAACATACCTCTCTTAGACTAAGAATGACTCATAAATATAACAATAATCCAAATATTAGCTAAGAAACAGATCTTAATGTGTCTGTCCTTTGGGAAGTAACATCATTTATTATTGACAGAGAGATCTTCTTCCTGTTTAATCTTCAAATTGCAAGGTGCACCTTGTCCTTAAGGTGCATCAGTAGACTTTCAGCTTACTGGGGACAGCTTACTAAAGGCCCTACCCCAGTGGTTATGTGGAAAAGTGACATTTACATGGACAGGAATTCTTCCTCTGTAGGTGTCATGAGATAATGCTGGTGAGTGATCTCTGGTTTACTGTTAACTTGAGGACTATATTCTAAATGAAATAATGTAAAGCCTGTCATGTTTAGTTGAAGCATGACCTTGAATTTTATTGGCAGCAATGTCCCATGCTGTCTGCAAGTGGAATAAAATGAAATGAAATATTTTATTTAGATTTGTTTACTGAATCTCTATGTTACCAAAGGAATCAAGTGGTAACATCAGTGTTATGGAAGGAATTAGGGGCTAACAATTTACTACAAATGGAAGGGCATATTCCAGTCTTGGCATCAGGATGTTCAATTCAACTGCACACCTTGTTTCAGGTGTCAGAATGCAGATTAGCTTGTAACTCATGCTCAGCCTTGCACAAATCTTTTTCAGGTCTTCTAAACTCTTATGAGTCTTGGGTATGCCAAAAATGGTGGGGGTCCTAGGGTGCAGTACCTTTAGAAATCCAAGGTCACTCACAGTAATCTGACTATTCAACATCAAATCTTCTAGTGCAAGGTCAATCCTATGATGTGAAATATTCATTTCATTGACCAAGACTTCTTCATATGTATCTGTATACAGTATAGATAATATTCTGTTAATATATTAATTCACATCCATAACCACTAAGTCCCCACCTTTGTCAGGTTTCATTACCTTGACCTGATGCATGCCACTGATGTCCTTTAATAAAGTTCTTTCTTCCAGTGTTAAATTATGATGAATATTGACCCCCACTTTTCTTCCCTACCTTTTTCCTGATTTTATTTTCACACATTTTTTTTTGGTTATAGAGTTTGTTAATTGTTGCTTAGATCTATGTTGAAACTGTTGTCTCACTGTTCTGAGAGACTGATCTGCAAATATACAGAGCTGAGTATATCTTTTAGGTTTTATAGTTTGTACTGTTAGTTGTTGCTTAGATCTCTGTTGAAACTGTTGTCTCACTGTTCTGAGAGACTGATCTGCAAATATACAGAGGTGAGTATTTTTTTGGTTTTAAAGTTTATATTGTTAGTTGTTGCTTAAATCTCTGTTGAAACTGTTGTCTCACTGTTCTGAGAGACTGATCTGCAAATATACAGAGCTGAGTATATTTTTTTGGTTTTAAAGTTTGTACTGTTAGTTGTTGCTTAGATCTCTGTTGAAACTGTTCTGTTCCACCCACCCTTCCTATTTTTGGTTTGTAGTTTAAATTTAGTGTTTTTTGCAGTTGCCCGCCCCACTGTATATTTGATCTGGGACACTCCCCCAGTCCCTTCTCTTCACCGCATTCTACCTAATAAACTCTTTCTGCACTTGCTTTTAGTCCTTTTTAATTTAATTGCATTTTTAAACTGTGTTTGGTCTCATATTGCTTATTGCTACATAGTCAAGTGTGCTAGCTTGCACTGCATGTGAAGTGTTTTTACTACTGTTTTTGCTACTTTTCTGAAAAACAAACAAAAAAAAAAAAAAAAACAAAAAAAATAAATGTAAGCCTGTTTCCTACATTTCCTGTAACTAGTGTTCCAGATACAGATTTGCTGTATCCAGGACTGTATGCAAGCTTCTGACACCCCCCAAGCCTTTCTGTGTTGGAAGGAAGCCTTCTAGCTTTTCAGTCGGTGTGGTAAGCACTAGGTAACCTGTCTACCACATAAGGAGTGTTTCTGGCCCAGAAATTGTAGTTATTAGGTGTTTGGGCAATCTTCCATCTCTCTCAACTTTCTGATTTGAAAGCCTACATTTGGACTTGTTTCTGTCCTGTAACTCATCTAGTGCAGATACAGATTCTTAGTTTTAGCACTTAAATTTGCTTATTTATGCTCAGCACTTGTTCAGAACTTGTAAGCACTAAATAGGCTACTAATTACTATAGCACTCAATCTTCCTCATTACCTAGAGGAAAACAGTTTTTGTGCTTACTTTTCTCACTTGCTTAGAGAAAAACAGCTCTTGTACTCACTTTCCTCACTTATCTAGAGGAAAATAGTTTTTTATTCAGGCATGTTCAAGGGTCAGCTCCCAGTGTTCTCTCTTGTCTATCTGATGAATCTGGGCATCTTGAGACAATGTAGAAATTGCCTCATGTACACAGACAAACCTCTCCTCCTACCACCCAACACTACAACCTGTGAAAAATGAACTTATCTAGCCAAACTGAAGGTAAAGCTCTCTCCAGCCAAGACTGAACTTGACAGTCATGAGAAGAAGGTAAACATTTGCACCACACCACACTCATCACATAGTCTCACTAAATCTACACAACTAAAATCCACACATAGTAACACAATAACATTCATGGAGGCTCTCAATAATAATCTGTCTAAGCAACAGAGACCTCCAAAGCAGAAACGCAAGCAACCTCCATCCCCCAACATAACCAAAATGACACATAGCCCACAGACTCAGTGTGCCACTCAACCACAGCCAATAAGGCAAAACAACGTACCCAACACACTAGTCATAGGTGACTCTATAGTCAGGCACACTGATGTCCCACTCACCAGGCTAAACAAGTAGAAGGTTACTGTCAGCTGCCTGTGGGGTGCCAGGATCCACCACATAACCCATGCACTCAGGTCACTCCACAACAAGTACAAATATGACTCTGTCATTGTCCATGTTGGTGTGAATGACCTGAGACGTACCTCCTTGGACTACATGAAAACAGACATGGAAGAGATCTCCGATCTTGTAGCCCAGGCAGGTATGACCCTAGCCCTGAGTAGCATTCTGCCATCACCCAGAATGTTACCGCAGTACAAGGACAAAATGATTGACTTCAACAATTGGCTAATCTTCTTAGTGGATCCAGTATCTGTCTGCTTGGGATGACATGGTCGACAGACCAAAATGCTTTGCACAGATGGCCTGCACACTGTCACCTCTGGGATTCCGGATACTGGCTAAGGCTTTTGCTGCTCCTATAGTGCCTTTTTAGGCAGGGTTCAAATAACAAATTCACCACCATAACAGAAACAGGCAAGAAAAAACTGAGGGTAATGCTACTCAATGCTAGAAGTCTAAATCTCAAAATGCACTCACTGGAGGCACTCCTTAAAATGGAGAACATTGATATCTGTGCAGTGACTGAGACCTGGTTCAAGGCTCCAGAGAGCACCCCTGCACTACCAGGCTATAATTCATACCACACTTTTTGGCCATGTAACCTGGACCGAAACACCAAAGGTGGAGGTGTGTCCATATTCATTAAGGATATCCACAACTCCAGGCCAGTTGCTCAGCATAATGCATCTGAGGTTATCCAAGTGCAACTAATTCTGGGAAAAACTGCAATCCAAATTGTAGCTTGCTACAGATCCCCCACCATGCCCCAGGATTCCCACTCCTCTTTTCTTGATGTACTGGAAAATATTATGGTTCAACCAAACACCCTAATAATGGGCGACTTCAACTACCCCACCATTAACTGGTAAAACTACTTGTGTACCATCTCTCAATGCTTTTTGGAATTCATAAACTCCAATGCCCTAGATTAACTTATCCACACCCCCACCATGGGCAACAATATCCTAGAGCTAGTCTTTACCAACATGAGTGACCGGTGTTCCACACCTGAAGTCAACTCCTCGTTGGTCTCATCCGACCATAAGCTTATCACCTTTGATATCCACATCCCGCCCCCACCTCCTATTAAGGAAACCACAGTAAAAAATTTCTCCAAAGCCAACTTCATGCTTCTTAAGACAGAAGTGATGAACTTCATGACACCCATGCAGATGGACAATACAGTTACAACTGCTGAATCCTACACAAATGCACTCTATAAGCACTTACATGAGTGCATGGATCGTGCTACCCCAAACAGAACCAAGATGCTATCCTCCAAAAAAGGAAGCCAATCTGGTGGTCCCGTGGCATAAACAAACTGTACAACAGAAGGAAGAAACTGTTGCAAAAGAGAGTAAAATCCCATGAGTGGAGGAGCTCCCTGGTCAGCCTCAGTAAGAAGCTGAAATCCCTTATAAGATCCTCCAAAGCTAGCTACAAAAACAAAATCACCACTAAATCCATGGACAACCACAAAACATTCTATAGCTATGTGAAGAATCTAGATGGCAGCACCCAGATCTGCTCTGAGTTACAGCACAAAGGCATGAAAATTACAGAACCAAATGATATTGCCAGCATCCTGGCAGAGAGGTTCAGTGCTAACTTTACCCCCCTCTCACCCCATAAAGGGCCCATATCTATGCAGAAAGAATGCAGAATCCCTGTAATCACAACTACGCAAGTAAAAGCTGCACTCTCTAAAGCCAAAAACACAGCATCCATGGGACCGGACAACATCCCAGGCTGCATTTTACACAAACTTCAGAACGAACTGGCTCCCCACTTAAGCACCATGTTCAATAATTGCCTCACATCAGGCTTTGTTCCCACTGAATGGTGCACAGCAACAGTTATCCCACTCCACAAAGGGGGAGCTACCACTGATCCCGGGAACTATCGACCTACTAGCCTGACGAGCTTGGTCTGCAAGGCCATGGAACATATCATCATGGAACTCATAAACAAAGACATTGGTAGCCTCCAAACTCTGGATTCCACCCAGTTTGGGTTTGTGAAAGGCAGATCATGCCTCCTGAACCTGATCAACTTCTTTCTGGCAGTCACCAAAGCCGTGGATGAGGGTAAGGTGGTTCACACAGCCTATCTTGACGTTGCCAAGGCTTTCAACACCATCTCCCATTCTGGAATTATAGCTAAACTCACTATACTAGGTATAAATCCCCAAGTCACAAGATGGGTTGCCAACAGGCTCACTGACAGAACCCACACTGTAAAAGACTCCAAATCTGACCTCAAAGCAGTGACAAATGGAGTACCACAGCGTTCCATCCTGGAACCTTTCCTGTTTGGTATCTACTTCTCTGAAGTACAGGCTAACACAGAAGGCCTCTGGCTAATGGAGTTCACAGATGACTACAAACCAGGAGCCATAGTTAAGTCCCCAAATGATGTGGACATCCTACAGAAGGGCCTCACTGAGACAGATGCCTGGTGTCGGAGCCATGGCCTCAAGCTCAATGCCAAAAAGTGCAGTGTCATCCCCTTTGGTAAAAACTCTGTACCCATGAACTACCACATAGGCAGTAATCTACTTAGCACCGAATGCATGATAAGAGACCTTGGGACCCAGGTGGTCAGTAGTCTCTCCTTTGATGGTCACATCGCCACGGTAGTCAGGAAATCCTTCTATGGGGCACACCTCATCACAAAAGGTTTCTCATCCAGGAAAAAATAGGTCATTGTTCCCCTCTACTCAACACTCCGTAGACTCATTATAGAGTACAACGCCCTTTTGGAATGTACCTCACAAGACATCTGCAGCAGCTGGAAGGGCCACAGAAGTACCTCACAAAAAGGATCTCTGGCCTCAAACAAATGCCCTACACCAACCGCCTCAAAAAACTCCAGCCTACTCCAAGGTGATCTCTGCCTAACATATAAAGCTATGTCAAACCCAGAGCTGTTAGGCATGCTACACCTAAAGAAATCCCAATCCCTCCAAGCTACATGCTCTAAGGACCTAAACCTTGTCACCACAATAAACAGGACATGCTGGAGTGATAGATTCCTGTCCCAGAGACTTCCTCTACTCTGGAACAAGCTACCCATCTATGTCAAGCAAAGTTCTTCATTAGCACTCTTCATGAAAAATCTTGATGAGTGGATGGGAAATAAGAAATACAACCTGGGGATCACTTCTGTATCTCTGCTCAACAGTGGCACAGGAAAATAACTTTCTTGGGTGGCGTAAGCCATGGAACCTTGTTGGCTAGGCTTACATAGGCCCTTGGGCCGATAGCCTAGTACCTACCTATGAACCTATGAAGTTATGAACATTCTCTTGAATATGTTAATTAAAGGATGCAGGTGTGGATTGAAAGTACTGGGTCTCTTACATACAGTGTTCACATTTAAACTAGAATGTTTATGTGGACCTTGATGGAAATGCACACCCAAGGTCAACTTTCTCACAAATAATTTAAGCTATACAAGGGATTCATCAATGCTAGCCTGTCTAGAGGGGACAAAGGTAAGCCCTTTATCAAATAAGTCTGCCCATTCTGATGTTACTTGGGCAGAACTGTAATTGAATCTCTTAAAGTCCCCTATTTTATTCTTGACAAGCTTGCATCTAGATATGCTATTCACCACCTGTACCTGCCTCTCACCCTCCCCCTGCCATTCCTCGGGGGTGCTTCCTTCGTGTATTTTGGTATCTGGGAATAATTCCCATTTTTGTTCCCCTACCAGCCCTGCTGTTGTCTCTGCCTCTGATTCATCAGTCTCTCGAACCTCATCAGAGGTTGCACTTTAAAGGGCTCTTAGGTTCAACATAATTTTCATCCACAGCATCATTGTTAACATCATAATTATTGACTTGGTTGACATGGTTGTTGTTCCTATTCTGCCCTCGTGATGGGTGTGAGTATGCTGTCCCAGACTCATAGTCCAATTTATCTCTAAGAAGCTTTGTCACTTTTCTATCTTTTAACATCACCATTTGATCTTATATGTCTCTTAACACTTTAGTGTACTCAGAACTTTTAAATTGAAAAAATAAATAATTTCTGATGTTGTCTTCAAGAGTCTCAGTGTTCTTTTTAAGTTCAACTATTTCTATTCATTAGGTTTAATTAAAACACTAAGCAGTTTGCATCCTTGTTTGTTAAAAAGTTCAAGCAACTCACAATGTAATTCTGTTCCTTGTATAAGTCCTGTAGGGTATTTCCAGTTCTGGAGTCCTTTCGGCACTTGCTATCTCTTATAACACTCCTCTAAATAAGAGTTTTCAAGCTATAATTTCCATAGTTGAAATGTTTGGTCCTTTACTGCTCCAATCTGCTTGTCCAAGCAGCCATAATTTACTTCACTCACTGCTACACTCAAAGAGAATTCTTTCCGCTCCAACCAAGAATGTACAGAAAATGTTTCATTCTGTCTTTCCTCATTGGCCAGTTGGCTCTATCGTCACCATGGAAACCAGGAAGTGTATTATCTGAACTCATTATAACCCTCTCTGTTCTCTGTGCTGGGGTTATTAAGTCCGATTCAGATGTTTGTATGGAAAAAAAACTGATCCACTGTCTTGATTAAACAAATGACGCCGAAAACAAGCAAGCTTCTCCTCCATATATTGTGTCAGCACCTGAATAAGTGCTGACAAATTCCCAATGCTTGTAGAAAGTCCATGACATAAACAACTAGAGTCACTGTGAATGTTCCCGCTCTCACTCATAACCTCCACCAGGAAAATCACAAAAGCACAAAATACACTGAAAAAACAATAAAACAGAGCAGACCATGAACTGCAGACCTCCACTTTAATAAAAGTTTACCACTTTCGTCACAACTCTTTACAACTTCTTCAGAACACCAACATACAACAGTGAAATGTTTAAATAGGTACATCACAGTCACATGATACTAAAACCACTCCTATCTATACCATTTAAAAATACAGTCGTCCAAAAAAAAGCATATTTTTACATAGTTCAAACCCTTGCTTGTTACAAAAAGCACCGATAAAATGTGTATAAAAAGACATGTATGAACAAAAATATCAGTATTGTGATAGCTAAAATAGCTCATAAACACAAATCTAAGAAAAAACATATTCAGCCTTTAGTTTCAAAACACTGCTGATCAAGGCAGACTCATTTAGCCCAGGGAGCTCCACCTTTTCTATACAAGTGTATTTAAAAGAATGTGTGGGATTTTTTCTCACATGTTTTGCAAGAGCATTTCTTTCATCATTCTTGTTTATGTCATATTGGTGTTGATAGATCCTACTTTTAAATTTATTTTTGGTCTTACCAATGTAAAATGAAAAACAGTGTTGACACTCAGCAAGATATGCAACATTATTGCTCTGGCAGTTCAACTTCTGACAAAATTTAACAACTCGCTATCTGGGTATACAAATCTCTTCACCTTCCTTTACATAAACTATATTAATTACAATGTCTGCATTTAGACATGCAGCCAGGGTGACTTTTTTCTTTTGTCTTTCAAGTATGTTTTTGAAGCATAGATCTTTCTAATACACCACAATAGGGTCCTTCCCCATTTTCTCCACATACTCACCTGTCAGCCCTAAAGATGTCCCAGTTATGTTGTATTATGTTCCTAATGCTGGCAAAATGTGTTATATGGCAATATTAGGTCTCTTTGAAAATTCACTATGTCTCTCTTACCATTCATGGTAACTAAATCACTGTTTGTCCAAAGTAGTGGCTTAAAAATGCCTTCCTGTCTTTTCCTGATGACCTCCAAAAAATATTATCCAAGAATATAGCTGGATAACCTCTGGGTTGGAATTGGAATTGGAATTATTCCTAGACACCACACTACACGAGGGAAGCACCCTCGAGGAATGGCAGGGGGAGAGTGAGTATTTGGTGGTATTTGTGAGAAAGTAGAACTTAATTCTGTATTTCCATCAATGTCCACATGAACATCTTAATTTAAATGTGAACACTGTATGTAAGAGACCCAGTACTTTCAACCCATCTCTGCATCCTTTGATTAACATATTTGAGAGAATGTGTGAAAATGACATCAGGAAAAAAGTAGGGAAGAAAAAAGGGGTCAATATTCATCATAATTTAAAACAGGAAGAAAGAACTTTATTAAAGGACATCAGTGGCATGCATCAGGTCAGGGTAATGAAACCTGACAAAGGTGGGGGCTTAGTGGTTATGGATGTGAACGAATATATTGACAGAATGTTATATATACTGTATACAGATACAGATGAAGAAGTCTCGGTCAATGAGATGAATATTTCATACCATAGGATTGACCTTGCACTAGAAGATTTCATGTTGAATAGTCAGATTACTTTGAGTGACCTTGGATTTCTGAAGGTACTGCACCCTAGGACCCCCACTATTTTGGCATACCCAAGACTCATAAGAGTTTTGAAGACCCCCAATTGAGGCCTATTGTGGATGCAAAAGCCTCAAAAACCCTGCCTCTAGCTAAAGACATAGATGTGAACCTTAAGAATCTCTTGAGTGAACATAAATATATTTTCAGGGATTCTTGGGATTTTTTATGAAAAATTTCAGATGATTTACATTCTGAAGAATTGTTATTTGTCACTATTGATGTATATGATCCTTATTCTGTCATCTCACACTCTGAGGGGTTGGATATGTTCTATGAGTTTTTATGAAACCACCCTAGTGTAGACCATGACAAAGCACTGATTATTACCACCTTAATGAACCTGGTTTTAGGCAACAACTTTATAATTTTTGAAAATCAGTTATTTCGACAACTTAAAGGTATGGTAATGGGTGCAGTTTGTGCACCCACATTTGCCAACATTGTCCTTGCCCAATGGGAAAGTCATTACATCCTCAACTCTAAGTTAGTAACTGTTGGGCACTTTACAATTGATATTTAGATAACGTCATTTTTTGGAAAGGTGGTAGGGAAAAACGTAACAAATTGTTTGTACATTTGAACAGCAGTACATCATTTTTTAAGTTTGCCATGGAAATAGGTAAACAGGATGTCCATTATTTGGATGTGACCATCTCAAAGAATAGAGGTTAAGGTAGGTTTGACTCTAACATATACAGAAAACCTACCTACTCTAACTCATTACTTCATTTTAAAATCCATCACCCTATCTATCAAAAAAAGTCCCTGCTCAAAGGCCAAATGGTGAGACTCACCTGTATGGTGAGTAATGACTCTACCTTTAGTGAACAATGTGCAGTTTTGAAGGATATGTTGACTAACAGAGGGTTTTGTTTGTGTCTTTCGGCTTTTCCCGGTTAGGGGTCGCTACAGTGGAACTCTGGTCCACTAATGATTGGTAGTGGATTTTTTATGTACCGGGTTACCAGCCCTGATGCACAACCTTCAACGAAGGCACACCCCATTCACGTATGCCTCCACACAGAAGACACTCTAGCTGAGAATTGAACGGGACGTCTTGCTGCGGTAGCGTTGTCACCTCAATAGAGGGTATCTAGCTATATTCTTGGATAACATTTTTTGGGAGGTCATCAGGAAAAGACAGGAAGACATTTTTAAGCCACTACTTGAGAGAAACAGTAATTTAGTTACCATGAATGGTAAGAGAGAGATAGTGAAGTTTCAAAGAGCCCTAATATTGCCATATAACCTACATTTTGCCAGCATTAGGGACATAATACATCATAACTGGGACATCTTTAGGGTTGACAGTGAGTATGTGGAGAAAATGGGGAAGGACCCTGTAGTGGTGTATTAGAAAGATCTATGCTTCAAAAACATACTTGAAAGACAAAAGATAAAAAAAGTCACCCTGGCTGCATGTCTAAATGCAGACACTGTAATCAATGTAGGTATGTAAAGGAAGGTGAAGAAATTTGTATACCCAGATGGGGAGGTTCATAGGTTAGTGCTAAGCTAACTGCCCTTGTGAGCCATTTTAAGCCTAACCAATTACCCCATGTGGGGATCAAACCCTAACCCTTGTGTTTGTAAGGTAAACACCTTAACCATTATGCCAACCTCCCACCAGGAAGGTGAAAGTTTGTCAGAAGTTCAACTTCCAGAACAATAATATTATGTATCTTGCTGAGTGTCAACAATGTTTGTCATTTTACATTGGTAAGACCAAGAATAAATTTAAAAGTAGGATCTATCAACACAAATATGACATAAAAAAGAATGACAAAAGAAATGCTCTTGCAAAACATGTGAGAAAAAATCCCACACATTCTTTTAAATACA
The DNA here is from genome assembly GCF_019279795.1 of Protopterus annectens. Taxonomy (NCBI): domain Eukaryota; kingdom Metazoa; phylum Chordata; order Ceratodontiformes; family Protopteridae; genus Protopterus; species Protopterus annectens. The sequence goes on from NC_056731.1 coordinate 1,203,525,696, forward strand.
CTTGTATAGAGAAGGTGGGCTTCGATCAAAAGGGTGGACCTCACAAACTGGTCCTAGAATATAAGGAGATGATTTGGCAACTCAGGAATAATGCACTGGAGCTCCTTGGGCTAAATGATTCTGCCTGTTGGCAACTCAGGAATAATGCACTGGAGCCCCCTGGCTCTTTTTAGCAAGCAAGGTTTTGAACTATGTAAAAACATACTTTTTTGGAAGACTGTATTTTTAAATTGTACAGATAGGAGTGGTTTTAGTCTCATGTGACTGTGATGTACCTATTTAAACATTTCACTGTTGTATGTTGGTGTTCTTAAGAAGTTGGAAACAGTTCTGATGAAAGCGCTAAACTTTTATTAAAGTGGAGTTCTGCAGTTCGTGGTCTGCTCTGTTATGTGTGTGTGTGTGTGTGTGTGTGTGTGTGTGTGTGTGTGTGTGTGTGTGTGTGTGTGTTTTGGGGGTGGTATCATGTGACAGACCTGGTTTGTCAGGCAGTATTATATGTGTGTGTGTTATGTAAGAAAAATTGTTAACAGGGTTATTTGCAGACATAAACAATAGGAGGGCACATGCATAACTGTTTCAACTAAAAATAAAGTAAGGACAGTTAACAAGTAATTATCTTTCAGAATGTATAATTATAAACTATTCAAATAGTTAAGGCTCAAAAGATTGATCTCTAAAGACTGAATCTCAAAATAATGGGAACAAACCTCAAATAACTTATGCAGGGAGTAAGACCCTTCCTCTTCGTTCTCACACCTAATAATTATGTGTATCAACTCTGAGATCACACAGCAGAGAGGAAAGGGTAAATTCATAGACACAACTGTACCATATTCATGTACATAGGGCAGCTGGCAGCCAGCAAAACAGAGAAAAATGAATGTTTCCTGTTTTGAGCATTCGTGCTTAGTAACTGTAATCATATTTGAATATATATATATAGTTGCAATTAATGAGTGAACTGTAACATTATGACTATACGTCTGTCCACATATGTGTGTGTGTGTGTGTGTATATATATATATATATATATATATATATATATATATATATATATATATATATATATATATATATATATATATATATATATATATATAAACACATACATATATCTGGCCCTGTTGCACTAATACTATTGTTTGAGACAGAAAAAAATAGTATTCATCTCATAGCTATTCCTCATACATTCATACATTATGGACAGACAATGTTATTACTAGCTAATCCACATGGACTTAATTTATTTTTATTTGTTTAGTTATTTCAACTTTATTTACCGGGTAGTGTCTGACTGGGTCAAAGGCCCATTTTCAGCATAGACCCAGGGAGGAAAGCTCCAAGAAAACAATTACAAATGATTTACAAAGACAATATGAAGCAAACCAGTACTTATAGATAGGATACATCTTAAGTATTACAAAAACATAATATAATGATTAACAGAGAAATAAAAGCTAATACTATAACAGTTACTTCTATAGCTAAAGATACAACTTAGGTAGATACATAGAAATATAACATACAGGTATACTAGTTAATTTTTTTTGTTGTAGTATAGCGTTAAGCGTCGTGATGTAGTGTTAGAAGGTAGCCTATTGACTGAGAGACGCGTGATGGGGTTAGAGAGACATGGGATCCACCTGGAGATGTGCAGGTACATAGCCATTGTTTAGAGAAAAATTCTTTTAGTAGCTATTTGAACTTGTGTGAATCTTGAGTAGTTAGAATATGCTGTGGAAGTGAATTCCAGATTTTGACTACTTTGAGGGAAAATAAGGAATCTCCATAAGAGTTGAGAGATTTAGTTATATTAAGCATTAATTTGTTAGATGATCTAAGGGACATAAGGTTAGTGTATGGCTGAACAAGATTAGACAAAGCGGGACAATAGTCAGGATTGTAGAAGACATGGTGGGCAATTACTAGCTGGTTGAGAGATAGTAATTTGGGAAGCTTGATACAATTTAGCTGGTGGAGAGTGATAAAGTGATGTGATTTATGGGGTAGGTTTGTGGCGAATGTGGCTGTCTTATTATAGAAGCTTGTGTAAATCTATTCTGTGTAGGTTTGTAAAGATTTGGGAACAGTATAGTAGGGTGGATAGGAGGTGGGATCTGGCTGTTGATATTCTAGCATAGTTAGTTAGGTAGGGTTTAGCCTTATAGAGTGCACCATGTTTTATATGGATTTTTATGACTGTTAGTGCTACGTGTTTGTCAAATTTTAAACAGCTATCTATTGTGACACCCAGAAGTTTGGTTTGCTCAACTGGTTCAATTTTTGTTCTGTTGGAGGAATATATTGCAATAGGGGGTGGGGTGTTTTTTGAATTAGTAGAACTGAAGATCATATGCTTGGTTTTATTTGGGTTTAATATGAGTTGATGGTTGGTTAGGTAGTTTTCTAAGTCTTGGAGGGCCTTTTGTGTTTTCTTCTGTAGTTTTGTAGTTGAGGGGGCAGAGCAGATGAGAGAGGCATCATCAGCATATTGAATGATGGAAACGAGGTTAGTCGAGGAACTGAGGTTATCAGTAAATATGATAAAAAGAAGATGGCTGAGGATGGAGCCTTGGTGGACATCAACAGAGATGGGTAGAAGGGGGACAGTTTGTTTTTCCATTTGCTGGCTTGTTGATGGTTAGAGAGATCACTATGGACCTAGGTTAAGGATGTTATGTTGAGATTATAAGAGGCGAACTTATTGAGGAGGATTTGATGTGACATAATGTCAAAAGCTTTAGACATATCAAGCAAAGTTGCAGCAACTAGTTAGCCATTGTTTTTGAGGAGGTTAATATTGTTTGTGAAACTAATAAGAGCAATATTAGTACTATGTCTAGGATGGAAACCATGCTGGGTAGGGGATAACAGGTTGTTATTAAGAAGGCGATCAAGGATTTGTTGATGAATGCATTTTTCTAAGATTTTGGATAATGAAGAGAGTATGGCAATTGGTGCGTAGTTGGAAAGGTCAGTGAGAGGGCCTCCTTTGTGGAAGGGTATGATATATGAAATTTTCCAGAGGAGGGGAACATATTGTTTAGAGACAGAGTGGTTGATTAGAATATATATGGGTTAGGAGATGGATGCGGCGACAATTTTCTTGTTGGACAGTTGGTCAGATGCAAGAAAGCAGGACTTTAATTTACTGATGAGCTTTTTATATGACTAGTTTGATTTGGTTTAAGTGAGAAAGAGGAGGAGTTGTGTTCTGAAGGGTTGGGTATAGATAGTGGGGTGTTTGGCCTGTCATTTAGCAGGGAGGTTATAGAGCTAATGAAGTGAATATTGAATTGAGTAGCTATACACTCAGAGTTGTTGCTGGTTGATGGTGCAGGGGTAGTAGGTTTTCCTGAGTTTAGAAGATGGTTAATGACCTGCCAGAATTTCTGAGGGTTATTTTCGTGTTTTTGCTGACATGTTAGGAAGTGTGATTTCTTGTCTTTTTTCATTTGTTTTTTGGCTAGATTTATTAGTTGCTTGTTGGAGACCAAGTTATCACGACTTCTATAGTTACTGTAGGGAGTCCAGGCCTTATCTCTTTATTTGAGGATTAAAAATGAGAAAAATAATGCCCTTCCGCGTGGAACTACCAAAATTCAAAATTTAAAAATACTCACAGAAAACTTCTACTGAAGGAGGCACAGTGACAAAGTTGTGTGTCTTTAGAAATCTAATCCATCAACAAGCATGATAGGCGTGGTCATGTAAGTAGTCCAAAGGAAACAGCAGCAGCATAAAGTATCATTCAGCAGCTAATTCAACAACAAACAAAGTTGACATGGTCATGAAATTAGTCCAAAGTTTACAAACACAAGATTCATGAAATGTAAAACCAAAGGAGGTCAAAGCCAGTAGAAAAGCAAATATATCAGTTTGTGGAGTTTATTGAATTAGTAAGCGCTTTCGCGGATCTACCATCCGCTTCATCAGACTAAAACCAAATGAGTTTAAAAACAGCTTATATAACTTCTAAGAGTCATGTGATCGATCTGGCAGTCAGCTGATTAAGTCAAACTCATTGTCATAGAAAATTTAAAGTTATACACAAGGATAAAATCAATGTGCCTACATTAATATTGTAATGCAACTAAAAATACTAAGAACACTATTAAAACAACACATAATAGCAAATTTATCATTTAAAATATACAAGTATACACAAAAAATATTTTCAAGGCTTATGTATAGGAGCAGACAAATGTTCAACCATGTAAAAGCTCCAAATAGGGCAGTATGTAAAAGTGAATACACAAAATACTTTCAAACCTAGTATGCTGGAGATGTGCGACTATATAAGTGCACCAAGAAAGTCATTGTGTAAATGAGGAGTGTAATTATATATAATATGTTCAAAGTAACTGTGTATTTTATTTTACCAAAAACAAACAAAAACGTCCCAATTAATGAGTGAATAGAAGACTACGCTGGTATAGCTATGAATGCAGGCACTAAAGATAAAAAGTCAGAAATCACAGTCAAAACTGTGCATAATACATGAAAAGCAATTTTTTGTTGTTTCTCTCATAGATGTCATAGTCATTTAATTTTACGCCCTTTTAGATGTGGTTTCAGGGACACTGTGTCATTGAGACCCATGCCTTTATGAGCAGAAAGTCTGAGTATCCATTTGACTTCTGCTTGTTCTGTGAGATTCAATGTATCACCCAGTCTTTCAGATTCTTGTTGAGTGTGTAGAACCTGAAAGAGAAACGTATGATCTATCCCTTTAGTTAGCGTGTGTTTGGCTAATGCACTATAGTCTTCTTTCCTGTTGTAACAGTAACAATGATCTCTGATACGTTCTCTCAATGATCTGTTTGTCTTGCCAACATAGAAACAATGACATGAGAGACAGTGAGCCACATAAACAACGTTCCTGGTATGGCATGAGCTGTTGTTCCTGAGTTCCCATAATGCACCCGTTTCAGGGTGTTTAAAAAATCGTGATTCATCTATGAGGTGGCATTGTTGGCATTTGCCACATTTTTTAGTGCCCTCAAAGTTAGAGGCATGAGAAGGCATTCTCCTGTTTTCTGTTCTATAACAAAGTGATCTCTTGAGGTTGACCTTGTTGCTATATATAAACAATGGATGAGTTCCAATGATCTCAGCAATATTTTTGTCTGCCATCAATATGTTCCAATGCATTGCTATGGCATGCTCTGCAGTGGAGATGTTGTTAGAATAGGGAAGAATGATGGCTTGGTAGGGTTATGCATGCTCGTTCTGTGTCAGAATGCTGGGGTGTAGCAAGGTTTGCGGTATACCTTAAAAGGTGTAGCGATGGGCACAAGCTGTGCAAACAGCTATGCGAACTTAGTGATGGTCACATGGGAACTTACCCATATATTTAACCAGCACAACATAACATTTTATCGAAGGTTTGTAGATGACCTGTTTTTTCTATGGAAAGGTTCACAGGAAAACTCACAACACTTGTAGGAAACATCAACAATGAGGAATGTTTTCTGAAGTTTACATTGAACTACTCATTGAACAGTGTCGACTACTTAGATACTACAATATACAAAAAGGAAGGTAGACTGTCTACTAAGGTATACCGCAAACCTTGCTACACCCCAGCATTCTTACACAGAACGAGCATGCATAACCCTACCATTTTTGGTAATATTATCAAGGGTCAGGCTATGAGGCTATCAAGGCTCTCATGTGAAGACACATCCTTTCACAAAGAATTAAAACAACTTGAGTCTGGCCTCATTAACAGGGGCTACAGTAAACATTATATTTCTAGGGTTTACTCCAATATGAATAACTACAGGCAAACGAGAGCAAAACCTTATTTTTCTGAAAGCAGTTTGCAAAGGTGCAAAGAAACACAAACAGTAAACCTTCCAGACATGCCATCATTCTTCCCTATTCTAACAACATCTCCACTGCAGAGCATGCCATAGCAATGCATTGGAACATATTGATGGCAGACAAAAATATTGCTGAGATCATTGGAACTCATCCATTGTTTATATATAGCAACAAGGTCAACCTCAAGAGATCACTTTGTTATAGAACAGAAAACAGGAGAATGCCTTCTCATGCCTCTAACTTTGAGGGCACTAAAAAATGTGGCAAATGCCAACAATGCCACCTCATAGACGAATCACGATTTTTTAAACACCCTGAAACGGGTGCATTATGGGAACTCAGGAACAACAGCTCATGCCATACCAGGAACGTTGTTTATGTGGCTCACTGTCTCTCATGTCATTGTTTCTATGTTGGCAAGACAAACAGATCATTGAGAGAACGTATCAGAGATCATTGTTACTGTTACAACAGGAAAGAAGACTATAGTGCATTAGCCAAACACATGCTAACTAAAGGGATAGATCATACGTTTCTCTTTCAGGTTCTACACACTCAACAAGAATCTGAAAGACTGGGTGATACAGTGAATCTCACAGAACAAGCAGAAGTCAAATGGATACTCAGACTTTCTGCTCATAAAGGCATGGGTCTCAATGACACAGTGTCCCTGAAACCACATCTAAAAGGGCGTAAAATTAAATGACTATGACATCTATGAGAGAAACAACAAAAAATTGCTTTTCATGTATTATGCACAGTTTTGACTGTGATTTCTGACTTTTTCTCTTTAGTGCCTGCATTCATAGCTATACCAGCGTAGTCTTCTATTCACTCATTAATTGGGACATTTTTGTTTGTTTTTGGTAAAATAAAATACACAGTTACTTTGAACATATTATATATAATTATACTCCTCACTTACACAATGACTTTCTTGGTGCACTTATATAGTCGCACATCTCCAGCATACTAGGTTTGAAAGTATTTTGTGTATTCACTTTTACATACTGCCCTATTTGGAGCTTTTACATGGTTGAACATTTGTCTGCTCCTATACATAAGCCTTGAAAATATTTTTTGTGTATACTTGTATATTTTAAATGATAAATTTGCTATTATGTGTTGTTTTAATAGTGTTCTTAGTATTTTTAGTTGCATTACAATATTAATGTAGGCACATTGATTTTATCCTTGTGTATAACTTTAAATTTTCTATGACAATGAGTTTGACTTAATCAGCTGACTGCCAGATCGATCACATGACTCTTAGAAGTTATATAAGCTGTTTTTAAACTCATTTGGTTTTAGTCTGATGAAGTGGATGGTAGATCCGCAAAAGCGCTTACTAATTCAATAAACTCCACAAACTGATATATTTGCTTTTCTACTGGCTTTGACCTCCTTTGGTTTTACATTTCATGAATCTTGTGTTTGTGAACTTTGGACTAATTTCATGACCACGCCAACTTTGTTTGTTGTTGGATTAGCTGTTGAATGATACTTTATGCTGCTGCTGTTTCCTTTGGACTACTTACATGACCACGCCTATCATGCTTGTTGATGGATTAGATTTCTAAAGACACACAACTTTGTCGCTGTGCCTCCTTCAGCAGAAGTTTTCTGTGAGTATTTTTAAATTTTGAATTTTGGTAGTTCCACGCGGAAGGGCATTATTTTTCTCATTTTTGACTTTTTGGGCACTACTGTTTCTGTTTTTTATTTGAGGATTAGTTTAATATCTTTAGATAGCCAAGTTATCTGTTTAGGTTTGGTACAAATTTTTCTAATGGAAGCTAAGTTATGAAGTATGTTGAGGAAAGCTGTATTAAAATATTGTACAGCAAGGTCTAGTTTCAGGAAGTTTAATGGAGACCAGTAATACTGTTGTAATTGTGTATTGAAAATAGAGGAGGAGAATTTTTTTTGTTGTGGATATGTTTGTAGAGATGTTGTTAGCTGTATGTATTTTTTGGTTACCTATTACAAAATTGAAGTTACGAAACTTCGAATACCATATGGTCGACACCATATAATCAAAGTTCCGTAACTTCGAAATTAAAAAAAAAAAAAAAAAAAACGTACGGGTCTTGGGCTTGCAGTGACAGATAGTGCCAAAAACGTAAAGGGGTTAAGTCTCAAAGTGAAGCACAGGATAGGATAGTAAAGAAAAGGTGGCAAAGAGACTCAGAAGTGTGCAGGGCCTTAGAGTAAAATTATTTGCTAGCCACTTTCAAATAGGTAAGAGGTACAACTATACTATTTTGTCTCTACTGAATATTCACAGTGACAATTGCAGTGAGACATGTACTATGCAGGTGAGTTGCAGTTGTAAACCGCGCTGGTATGGTACTCTTGTTCCAGGGTAGTTCCATGCTTTTGGGCTGCAAAGTCTTTAAGGGAAGGTGATTTATTTAGACCTTTACTGTAAATAGAGACAAAAGAGAGAGATAGAGATGAGAAATATAATAAAAGAAACAGATAAGCGAATATATACAAACATGTATTGTATTACATGTACAACAGAAGTACAGGGCAGGAGAGAGGGAAAGAGTGGGAGAATACAGCTGGTGCTGTAGGGACTATGGACAGAAAGCTACCAATGAAGTTCTTCAAATTGTAAGAATGAAAACACTTAACTGATTTTGGAATAAAGTATTTGTTGGCTCACTGAGAACGCTTACCATTTATCTTCTACTGCTTTTTCAGCAGTGGTCTTAGTTTGTTCTTCTATACATACAAATATTTCAAGCATGGGCATTAATGCCCTTCTAGCCTGTCAATATACCAAAACATTTGTTCCCATTATAAGTGTCTGGGCTGTTCTTAAAATTATTTAAACTAGTGCTTGCTTTAATGTAATTTGCTAGTCTGTTCCATGCATCAGCTGCTCTCTCAGAGAATTAATTAGTAAACTCCTTATTCCTGTAGACACTTCTACATAGTGTGTCTGATGATTCTCTACTATGTTTTGATAAACCCAGACATTCCTAGAGGTAGCTGTCTCTAAATGCCCTATATAGCTAAATAATATTTCCTATTAAATATCTATATGAGACACTGCAGATATTTAGTCTTTCATAATAACTTAAATTTTCACATCCATGGATGCCCTTGGTATATTTCCTCTGTACTCTTTCCAGTTTACTCATGCTTGTTTTCTTATAAAGTTCCCATATTGTTATTCCATACTAAAGTTTGAGTCTAATGTAATTAACAATGACTTCATCATTTCTGATTTCCTAGACTTTATAAATCTTGGTATATAACCTATATTTCTATAGCTATCATTAACCAATTGGTTGATATGATTAGAAAAACTCAGTGTTGGATCTACCCATATACCCAGGTCCTTAAATGAATCTACAGTTTCAATCACTGTGTGCTGTATTAAATACCTTTCAGTATATGTCTCCCAAATCTCAAATGCTTAGTTTTGATGTGGTTATCAGCATATTATTCTCCTATGCCCAAATGGTCAATTTAGTCAAGTTCTTTTACAAGCAAGTATGAGCCTAGGACAGAGACCCATGGGACACCCTGACTGTAACTAAGATTTTCACCTGTCCAGTTGCTGTATGACACTTGCCACATCCTATTTGTAAATCATTCATCTATCCATCTTATCAAGATTACATCAACACCTAGTTGTTCTAATTTATTGATCAGTGTTTTGTGCATGATCCTGTCAAATGCTGAAACTAAATCTATATAAATTACAACACTGCACAATGTTTCATCCACAGCTGTTGTTATATTGTTGTAGAACATAATGTTACAGGTGATAATAAATTTATTTTCAACATATGCATGCTGATATATGGTTTCAAGTCCCAACATTTTAATTCTGACAATAACGTATCTAATATTACATTTTCCATTATTGTTCCACAATATAAAAGTAGACATAAGGGTCTGTATGACTCTCAGTTTGTGAAGACAGGTTTAATAAGTGCAAGTCTGCAGTCTTGATGAATCTCCCCATATTTATATGATGTAGTAAATACTAAATGATAATGGTAGGTAAAGTCCTTCCTGAAGTGTTCTCAGGTCATTATTACTAATTCTATCTTTTCCCTGTGCTTTGTTTGGATCCAGTTTGCATATTTCTTTTTTCAAAACAATTTAATTTGATTTCAGTTTCTGATGTTACCTAGAAGTCACTAGGACAACACATCATCTCCTCCGTGTAGCCAAACTGTTTTTTACAACATTCTGTAAATATATCTATAATCTGTTGTGTCTGAGAATAAAGTTTAGAATCTACACACAATTTATCAATTTGCATGTCTTTAGTCCTTCCACATCTTATGTACAAA
>NC_056731.1:1203545846-1203595846 GCF_019279795.1 Protopterus annectens
ACCCTCATCTGTTCAACATAGATTCATTCAGCCTGGAAGTTACTATAGTGTATTAATGTCATGCTCTGTTAATCAGTTGCCTCCTGTATTGCAGAGTATGATATCTTCAACCTCCATTTGCCTTCTGTGTAATTCTGAGAAAAGTACTTAACCAACTAGTGCTCTAGTAAATGGGCTAGGGTCCTTAGTGGCATCCACAATTGTATGGCTAATAACCGTCTATGAACCTATTTAGAATCTCCTATCCCATTAGCCTGTAGATTCTAGATACATTTTGAAAACAGTGTACTTCCCTACCTCTGACTTCTGCAATAACATCTGATTTACAAGCATTCCACTCCTAGAAGCACACAGACCCATCTCAAATACCAGTCTTAGAAAGGATTTATGGTTTATACATAAAACTAGCAACAGCATGGAAAAAATCCTCTTGATACTATGTCAAATCAACAAGCTAAAGAAGTTTTTTCTCAGCTTGACACTTCCACAATGTCCCCACCAATGGCAAAAAAAAAAAAAATCTCAAGATCATGGGGTGTAGTCCAAGTCAAACTCTATGTGCTACATCTGGAGAATGATGACACTACGGGAATGAAATAAAATGGGAAGGCTGCCCCTGAACACCGTTTCTAGAAAATGTTTATATGCCACATTATTGTGGATACACATACAAGTCTATATATCAAACATTTCTTTCTTCACCCAAAACGCTAAATAAACTAATCCTTTCTGTTTTATAACCCTGTGTTTTCATGCCTTACTGTCCTCTTCATTTTGCTTCAATAAAATGATTCAAAGTAACTTTTCTTATGGATAATTCCCTGAAAGAAAATTACAATAAAAAAAGAATAAATACAACTACAATTTTTCTTCTTGGATGACCAGTACATTTCTCTAATGATGGGTTCATAATGTTCACTGTAGGAGATATGAAGCCACATGCAGTGTATTGCTTTTCCGGAGTTTATTATACTTCAGAAAGAAAATGGTAAGTCTAAAATAAGAAATAATAAAAAATAGATAGAAAAATGACATGCAAGCAAACATATGACAAATTAAAGCATGTCTAGTCAAAACATGATCCAAGTCTAGCTGCTAAGCTTAAAGCTTGCTTGCTGTGATTAAAGGTCTTGCTGACAGCCTTGCTGGTAGCACAGTGGAGTTAGAAAAATATTGGCCTGTCAGTGCAATACGGGAATCAGCCGTAGTATTAATAAAGAGACTGTCTAGACAGTGATTTCTCAGGCATTTTATAGCAGCTCCTTAATAAACTATTCCACTCAGAAATGTACATTTGGGGTTGACAAGCTCGCTGAGTAACCTGATAAAAATTTGTGAAATGCAGCAAGTGTTCAGGGTCCAGTCTGAACTTTGGAAGCTCAGCTGAATGACATGTTAAATTTTACATGAAGATTTGTACATTTACCAGTATACAATATCTGACAGCACAACTCATGCACCTCATTCCGCTGACTCACTGTGTTCATTATTTTTAACCTAGTGGAATGATATATTGGAATGCTATTAGAACAGGGCCAAGGTTGATCTAATGTAGATATTATGATGGACCAGGATAGGGTATGTTAGCAAAATGTTACTACTGGCATGGTTATTGAAATTAGTTGGTGCTGCAAGTTAAGTCTATTGAAAGTCAGATAGTTAAAATAAAATTTAGCATGACCCAGTAGCAGTGTAATGAGAAAAAAGTGATTAGCAATGAAGCTTGACTGAGAATCATTTCTCACAGTGTGTTATTCAGGGTGACTATGCATGTGACATTAATGCCAGTGAACAGAAAATACATCTGTCTCCCAGATATAACTACTGACTATTCCACATCAGTTCATTCAGAAGCATAAGTGAAGTGCATGTCATTGTTTATAAATAAATATAAGTAACTACACTAAACTCTCAGTTAACCAGCACCCATAGAGATTGGTAGATGCCGGACAACTGTAGTTTCTGCTTGCTTGAGAGTTACTATTAAAAATAGGCCTGAATAATACTGTACCCTTTACTATTTGTTTGGTTTGACTTGTTCACAGGTTGCGAAGAGAAGGAATTTATTCCTAGCTTCCTTTTTAAAACTCTAAAACTCTAAAAACGTAAGGTATGTTTCTGCGGGGGGAGGGTAGACAGAAAGTGTAACACATGAAAATGATACTGTATTTCTTCGATTTTGCCGATTGCTTGAGAGTGCAGGTTGCTTGAGTTCTGGTTAACTGAGAGTTTACTATACAAATGTTATGCTATCATCATGTTTCTTACAATAAAAAATGCAAATAAGAAACATCAGAACAATATTCCAGCTACATGAGACTTAGTTACAATTAACTTTTGCGCCGAAGTTCAGTTTAATTTCATGTGGTATCTGCATACATTATTATTATTTTTATTTAATTTTTGATTTAAGTTTCATATTTTATTTACTGTTTAGTTATCCCACTTTAGTTTTAACTGCATATCTCCATATCTTCCCTGTGGGGATTACATCCTATGATTTACTTGCACTGAAACAATGATATACTGCAGTGTTTAGTGTTATTACAAAATGTAATACCTGCACAGGCCTTATTACTAGGCTCAAAGTAATACCAGAAGAACATTATGCCCACAGTATTCAATATGCCTTCAGAAGTTAGTATTGTAGACAACTTTATCGCATGTGTGTTTTCACATCTCCAGACATATAAAACTAGAATGAATGCAGCGTAAATATTCACAATGCCAAACTTGTCAAGAAAGTCAGGGAAATAAATGTTATAAGATGTGTGCTTTAAATAATTTAAACTGATTAACTGGCATAAACTAAAATTAAAAGTTTTTTTTCTAGGTAATGAACATAACTATTAACTAAGCACACAAAGTTCTATACTAATAATATGAGTGAAGGGCAATAGGCAGCTTGGTACACAGTGGAAACCTAATGGCTTTGCTGCAAAATGCAAAATGTTAATTTTAGACATTCATATTCACCAGCTAAAAGAAAAAGTCTTATACGAAGAGAAGAAAACGGAATCACTCCATCCCAACCCTCCGCTATGTGTGATCGTAGAAATTTAACATTTAGTTAAATAGCAACTCCTAACATTTCTTTTATGCTCCCTTTTAAGCATTAATCTAGATGTCACTGAAATTGTATGTCATAGCAACATATTGTACTTTGCCCACTGGACCAGAAGCAACAAGAGCTTGGCCGTGCCATTAATAGACTGCTAGCTGAAAACTTGTAATACACTCTAGTATTTGTACCATGGATGGTTTAGATAAGTGTAACATACTCACACAAAATGTTGTTAAAAAATATATTGTGTATGGCACTAGATTGCTTAGCCAAGATGTCTGCTTAAGTCCAAGGCTCCAGATAGGACCTGCAGAAATTTCAATAAAAATATTGATACCAGGGATAAAAGGTAATCCAGAAAGAAAGAAAGATGACTGAGAAGGAACAAAATGAGCAAGCGATGACCACCTTTAAAGTTGCAGCTAAGGAGAGGTAGCTGTGTATTTTGTTTGACAAGGTAGTCACTGCAGACCAACTTGTCACCTCTTTGACTTATTTGCGAGATTTGGAGGAAGATAAAGTATCAATTAAAGCTGAGTTACAGGAGCAGATTCACAGAAAACAGGAACTAAAATACATAATGAAAAAACAGTCAAAAGATGGGTGATTCTGAAAATCGCTGAAGAAGGAGTAACATCAGGATAATTGAAATACTACGTATATATATATATATATATATATATATATATATATATATATATATATAGAGAGAGAGAGAGAGAGAGAGAGGTCAACAGGGAACTGGAGTAATTTGTAGTGCAGCTATTGCATGGGAAATCTGTGATACCAGGAAATCAAGAAATACTAAAAGATAAGATAAACAAGGTGGGGTGGCAGCAAGTAGCATCAGAAAGTGAACAGAGATATGTTTTATCAGTTTCCATTCCTTTGTTCTGAAAAATAAAATAGTAAGAAAATCAAAATAACTTAAGGTTATCCTGTTTGCAAGAATGCTCATAAAGCTGGTTGAGAATTATTCAAAAACACCCTGAAAGAGAAAGAAAGCTGTGTTGAGGTACTAAATAAATTAAGAATGAATGGAGCAGCTGCATGCTAGGCATACTTTGCAATTCTGGAGGTACAGCAAGAAGGGTAATGGTTTATGCTACACATTATGGAACATGTTCCAAAATTTAAATAAAGGTACCACCAACAGCTAAACAACCCAGGCAGTAAAAATCTGAATAATTTGCCCAACATAGAGAGGGAGAGCAACCTTGTAGGAGAGAAAACACAAGAGATTTGGTGCATGTGTAACATAAGGTGTTGAAACCTCCATAGGAACAAAAATATCAGAAAAGTATAGAGAGGTCACATGCCAGTAAATGAGATGAGCAGGAAATACAGTAAACACTCAGTTAACCAGAACTTGAGCAAACCGGCACTCTCAAGCGACCAGCAAAAAATAAATAAATAATACATCGACGAAATACAGTACAATTTTCATGTGTTGCAATTTCTGCCCCTCCTCCACACACACACACACACACACACACACACACACACACACACACACACACACACACAGAAACATACCTTACATTTTTATAGTTTTAAAAAGATAGGAACAAGTCAAACCAAACAAACCGTAAAGGGTACAGTACTAGTCAGGCCTATTTTTAATAGTGACTCTCAAGCAACCAGAAACCACAGTTATCCGGCATCTACCAATCTCCATGGGTGCCAGTTAACTGAGAGTTTACTGTAAACAAATCATAAAGGCAACAACAAAAAGATTAGACAAAAATGGTTTAAGGGAAACTAGTGCAAGAGATAAATCAAAGGGACATAAAAATGAGAAGCCTATCCCATGGTAGTCTTAGGCACAAAAACACAGAATGAAACAAAGACAAAGAAGAGCTGTAAGGAGATGGAAGAATAGTGCAGTAGATAGCTCAAGTGATTCAGAAGTGAACTGCTGGACAAAAAATGACTACACAAGCTTGATAGAAATATTTATGATGGATGGCACATTTTATAAAAACAGAAGAAGGAGAAACACAGCCAGAGTAGAATTCCAAGGAGATGTGAGAATGGTCCATTTGATGGCTTAGGCAACTCAGAAATGAGCCACTGGACAAAAGTACAATTAAACAGGCTAGATAGAAGCATTTATGATGGATAGCAGAGTTAAAGACGTAGAAGTCAGGAATACAGAAGGGCTGAAAGTGTCAAAGAAAGAAAGAAAGAATGAATCAATAAGTAAGTTAAAGGAATGACCACCGAAAGGCAGGTGAACATGGACAGTACAGAAAGGATATATTAAATGATACAGACCCCTACCTTGCAAACCATGCCTCAAGGAGCATGACATTAGCATTTTACAAACAGTAGGATGAACTAAATCACTTCCTAGAACAATGATAGGTAATGCAATCAAGGGAGTAAAGGTGAAAGCCTTCAAGTTATGCAATATATTTTTCTTAACTACTTATTGATGTACAATTAGTTGCAATGAGCCTAAGTGTAATGACTAAGGTTTAGAAAAAAATAAGTAATAAGTAATAACTGATGTAATAACTTGGTGTCAGAGATGAAAAGGAGTGTATGTGGGAGCAAGGGAAAAGCAAACAACCTAGCAATAAATTGGGAATAAAGAAACAGTGTTGTATAAGCAGCATAGTAAGCAGCTGCGAAAAAAAAAAAATATATATATATATATATATATATATATATATATATATATATATGTATATATATATATATATATATATACACACATATATATATATATATATATATATATACATATATATATATATATATATATATATATATATATATATATATATATATATATATATATATATATATATATGTGTGTGTGTGTGTGTGTGTGTGTGTGTGAGTGTGTGCTGGACTATCCCACAAATGTAATTGGCATACAGGACTAGTGAGTAACAGTGGGGAAGGGAGGCCAAGGAATAGAAATACTGAAATATAAAAAGTGTGTGGCATTAGTACTGGGTTGGCATGAAATATGTTAGCCCTAGGGACAATGGAAGGGAACAAAAGAAAGTCTTAAAAGGGTCATGTCCAGGAGATATTCATGCACATGCAAGAGTCAGAAGGCAAGGAATCAGAGTCCAAGAATGGGTAGGAGGGGCTGAGCAATCAGAGGCCAGGAATGTGTAAGGGGGTGAGCAATTAGAAGCCAAGAATGGGTAGGAGGGGATGAGCATAGACAACTACCAAAGAGCAGAATGTTCAACTTGGGAAGCAGACAAAAAGGATGGATTATGCCAGATGGCAGCACCTGGGAAGCAGATGGTAGAGTGGGAACAAAAGCAACAAAGAAAATATAGTTAATTATATGAAACTTTGAGAAACTCATTAAATCATTTCAAAAGAAGGAGAAGGAGACTATAGGAACAGTTGAAGACGATTGAGGGAGACATTGTTCTGTTATAAAAAATAAAATTGAAAATCAAAGATGGGGCAAAGATACTGTGCTATGACTACACAAAGAGAGAAATGGAAAGCAAGGCAGAGGGATGAAAGAGGGGCATAGCAATTGTATTTGACAGAGGTCCTCAGAAAACCATAGAGCAAGTGATAAAATATGGGAAGGTGCATGGATCATCTGACATGGAAGGGTGGAAAGTGCACATTGAAACAGGAAAAAAAAAAAAAAAAATATATATATATATATATATATATATATATATATATATATATATATGGGTCTACTTTGAAATCTTGAAGTTTCAAAACATTGAACTTCATATGGTCGAGAGCACAAGAAAGAAAGATTTGAAACTTTGAACAGTTTAAATGGCGATTGCCATACAGTGCAGAATGGGAAAATGGGAAATTTACCATTTTCTTCAGTGTAATGTGATCTTGGAGTTGTATATTTAAGTAGCAGGGGGTGTGGGGGATCAGGGGGCTTGCCCCCCTGGATAAATGTAATTGTTTTTTGAAGTTTCGAACATTCAGAACTTTGGTCCTATGATCTCGACCATATGAAGTTTGAAGTTTTGAAAGTTTTAGAGATCCACTCACACACACACACACACACACACACACACATATATACACATAATATAAATATATATATCTATATATATATAAAATATATATTTATACAACAACCCCCCCATTAATATTCCAAAACGTGCATGCTGATTGGTCAGCGTGCACTTTGTAAATCAGAGTTATAGTAATGGAAAAAGGACTGGTCGCCCGGACTTTTTCCATTAGTATAACTCTTTTTTTTTTTTACAGCAACGGAGAACGCAAGATCTCTGTTTCTTTTTACAACCTGTCTCACTATGTTAAACCCATTTAACATAGCGAGACACTTTAAAAAGCAACGGAGATCTTGCTTTCTCCAATCCTTTTTTCAAAACTGTCTCACTATGTTAAATGGGTTTAACATAGCGAGACAGCTTTAAAAAAGCAACGGAGATTCTCCGTTGCTTTTTTTAAAGCTGTCTCACTATGTTAAACTCATTTAACATAGTGAGACAGGTTGTAAAAAGCAATGGAAATCATTCTCCGTTGCTTTTGCCCACAGCTCTGATGTACTGCGTAAGTATACGCATGCGCAGTACATCAGAACTGCCCCAGAATACCAGATAGCTGCTGAAGGGCAGCAAGGAGGCATTATACAATGCCATAATTTATGAAAAGTAATTATTTTTTTTCTTAAATAATGTCATTGTATAATAGCAATAACCCACTTCTGGGTGTGTGTAATGCTGGATTTACCCATGGTTGGCTTTGTTTGGCCACTCGGACTTCGCCCTCGTGACCAAACCACACCAACCGTGGGCAAATCCAGCATTACCCACATCCAGGTGTGGGTTATTGCTATAATATAGATTATATGCACCAAACAGGAATGACAACGAATTCTAAAAGAACTGTTTTGCTAACTGGGCACAGCCAAGAAATGATGGCATAGAGATAATAAGGAAAACTAGAATGTCACATGACACTAAAAAGACAAGTTATATGAAAGGAGAGAATGTAGCAAAAATATAACAACTAAGGCAGAAAAAAACTAATGCTGCTGTCCAAAGGTCCAAACTTTGAAGACAAGAAGTGAATATTGAGAAAAAACACAAAACTGGACCACCACGATAAAATGATGAACTTTTAATCCAGAAAAAGTTGATAAGCGCTTTCACGTACACACTAGGTACGCTTCTTCAGATCTCAAAATACAACAAAAGCTTCTTATCTTAAATCGTGTACATAAATTCAATTAAAACCATTAGTCAATCAATTATTCAATTAATTAATCAAATGTTAACTCACATGTCTTACTAGGCTATAAAGATCTAAAACAGTACATTCTAGTAAACCAATGAAGATTTTCAACATCCAAACATGAATCTTAGTTTTAAACCTAGATTTTATGCTTCCTGTAATGATTCGAATCTTATTTATTTAGCAAGCTGTAAACAATGTCAAGCCTTCTATATAGGCATGACATCACGAAGGTTAAGGGACAGGATCTATAATCACATTTATGATATCAGGAAGCTTAATCAGTTGAATGCCCTGGCAAAACATGCTACTATGCATAAGGGACACTCATTTGTTTTTAGAGTGTTACAACTAGTTAATAAAACTGAGAGAGGAGGCAATATTTTAAATAGGTTAGAAACCATAGAATTACAATGGGTCCAGTTTTGTGTTTTTTCTCAAAAATATAACAACCCAAGGAATACAGGAGTGACATACATATCAGATCATGCAACAGTGAGACTTAAGGTTAGTGTACAGGAACAGAAAACAGTGGGAAGAGGGTTTACACAGGATAGCTATAAAGGAAAGGAGACAGACTAAAAATAAACACTGCGAGTTTTTATAAAGGAATCGGTATAAGACAATATAAAAAACAGGGGTTGACTAAAAGAACACATTTGGCATGGGATCAAGGCCACTGTCAGGGATAACTGAAGAGAATAGAAGAAAAGAAGGAAAGGTAACTGAGGACCTGGAGAGGGAGAAAGAGAGATGTGGTACAGGAGAAAGCTGGAAGCAATGAAAGCAGAAGCAAAGCAGTAGAGAGCAGAAAAAAACAAAAAGAATGGAACTCGACAGTAAAATTATCATGGAGCAAGAAGTTCAACAATGATGCTGGAGGTCTACTGGTATAGAATGCGGGAGGCATAAATGAAACGGTAAGCCATGAAATACAGGAAGAAGCAGACAGAGAGCGACATAGAGGATAAGGGGAGGAGATGAAGAATATCTAGAAGAGGATGAGCTAATCAAGAAATGATTCAAGCAATACCACAAGCAAAAAAATAAGGTCAAATGTCTTGAAATGGAAATTGGGAAAGTGCATCGGGTTATATATTGGAAGATGAACAAAGAGACAATCTGAATACAGAAATGACAAGGGATGATATAAGGAAAACCACATATAAGATGAAGAGGAGGAAAGCTGGAGGGCCAGATGGATTCCCCTAGAGTTCTACAAATGTAGAGAAAAGGAAATGCTGACTATTTTATACGAGAAGTACAAGAGAATACAGGACTCAGGCAAAATATGTAAAAGTATAAGTTTTACTGCAGTTGTCTTTTATGTGTCTAGCTTTCTGTTGGTCATTTGTCTACTTTTATATGAATGAGTTTCTGACAAAATAGCAACTTAGAATATAAGATCTCAGTCTCTGCAAAGTAAGTCTTCCTCAAATTCCAGGAAAGTCCTTGAACCTACTGTTCATGTCAAAACAAGCATGCTAGCCTTTCCCCCAATAAAAACACTATTCTGAATAGAAGCTGACTGGTCTCTCTAGTGTATGCACAGATATATTACATTATTAAGATTTTGCTTGGCTTATTATTTTTTATCCTTGAAATTCATCCCAATATACATAATCTCTGTCTATTATCCTGTCACATTTAACCAGCTAGCTCTAAAAATTCATAGCGGACAGTTAAAATCTATGCCTTCCCTTCTATTTGCTAACTTGACCCATTCCTTCACAGGAGCTAAGAACCCTATGCTTCATTCATCCCCTTCTCTGCAGTGAGGTCTGAGCAGAATTAGAGCAGGATCAATCATTTATACATCAGGAAGCTGGCACACCCCCAGCTAATCTTCTCCCATGGAGGCTTGCAAGATCTACAATAGCTACTTGCATGGGATGCATGCTTGCTACCACACATGCCAAATGACTCATACGTAATGCACAGCTACAGCATGGATTTTCTGGGCTCACTACTGTGGGTACTATATGTATACTCCTACAGATGTTCTCAATGCATTGAGCTGAGCATATACTTTCCACCTTGGGATGTTGAGCTGCTGTAAGCTGCTAACTCTCACACTCCCCTGCTAAGTCTATCCATCATGGGTTATCTAGGCTGTGCTTAGCCTTTATCCCACTATATCATAGGGCCTGGTCTTTAAAAAGGTCTTTATCCCTTTATATCATGGGGCTGGCCATTAGAAATATGCTTTAAGATATTTTATGTTAAAATATTCTTTTAACTTTAATGAGATGTTATCTTGCTAAAAAAAAAATTGAGAGCATGCTGCAAGAAAGAGTGAGAATCTGCATGTGTAGGTGGGGACAAAGTACATAATATGTCTGTGTTTGATTTAAATGTCCTGCTTTTATATACATTAGAAATGCAGTTTTCAAAATGTAGAACAGGAATACATTTAAGCATTTGATGTCTGTCACTAGCTAACTATGATGAAACTTCTCATTTTGTTTATGAGGCATTCTAAGTTATGTAATCTTTCTAGTTTTCTTTTCCTTTTTTGTTTATTTCATAACAGTTTAAAGATAAAGAAGACGAAGCAGAATATTGACATACAGCACATGAAATAAATGATGTATTGAGCTGCTCTGTTAGAGCACACAGCAAAGACATTGTGTATTCTGGGGCTTAGTAATAAATGGGGTGGTAGGCAGGGCAGATTCGTCTTATGTATAGGATGGGGGTGGGGAAGATTTTGAAGTCCCAGAATAGAAACATTTGCAATTAAATGTGTAATCAATGTTAAGTGGGTGTGCAGAAACATTCATTTGTTATGGAACAGTACAAAATATCAAAGAACCCATAACATGATACAGTCCATTGCTCTTTAACCCTATATATGGACCAGAACACTGCAGGAATATATTGGAAAGAGTTGCAGTCATGCTAAGGATTTGCTGTGTAGGGACTGCACTATGATATATCACATGAACAATGTCACAAGAAAAGTAAGCAAGCATTCATGAGTGAAACTAGGAGCCATAATCAAATCTCCTAACAATGTGGATATCCTACAAAAGGGCGTCACTGAGACAGATGCCTGGTGTCAAAACCATGGCCTCAAGCTCAATGCCAAAAAGTGCATTGTCATCCCTTTTGGTAAAAACTCTAACTCTGTACCCATGAACTATCACATAGGCGGTAGTCTACTTAACACCAAAAGTGTGATAAGAGACCTTGGGTCACAGGTGTACATTAGTCTCTGCTTTGATAATCACATTGCCACAGTAGTCAGGAAATCCTTCTACATGGCACACCTCATCACAAAAGGTTTCTCATCCAGGAAAAAAGAGGTAATTGTTCCCCTCTACTCGTCACTTATTAGACCCATTATAGAGTACAACACCCCTTTTGGTATGTACCTCACAAGACATCTACAACAACTGGAAAGGCCACAGAAATATCTCACAAAGAGGATTACCGGCCTCAAACAGATGCCCTACGCAGACCATCTCAAAAAACTCCAGCTTTACTCCGTCACATATCGCCTACTCAGAGGTGATCTCTGCCTAACATACAAAGCTATGTCAAACCCAGAGCTGTTGGACATGCTCCACATAAAGAAATCCCAATCCCTCTGAGCTACACGCTCTATGGACCTAAACCTTGTCACCACAATAAACAGAACATGCTGGAGGGATAGATTCCTGTCTCAGAGACTTCTCATACTCTGGAACAAACTACCTATCTATATCAAACAAGCCTCCTCATTAGCGCTCTTCAAGAAAAATCTTGATGATTGGATGGGAGATAGGAAATTCACCCCGGGGATCACTTCTGTGGCTCTGCTTGACAGGAGCACAGGAAAATAATTTTCTTGGGTGGCAAAAGCCAGAGTACTGTTTGGCTAGGCTTATATAGGCCCTAGGGCCAATAGCCTAGTACCTACCTATGAACATATGAACCTATGAATGGGTGGTCACATTTGTGCAATGAAGCACATTATTGCTGCAACTCAGGCACTATGTATAAACCAAACAGGGCAAGCAAAACAAAGTCACAACAATTTCATTAAATAAATGGGGTAGAAAAGATAGAACAGGAGAGATAGAAAATTGGGAGCAGCAAGCAGGGTAGTGCCAACACAGGCCATCATTGAGTAAGAAGGGAAAGTGTAGATAAGAAAGGTACAAGAGCAGTGATAGCTGACAGAGTAAAACATACATTTTGAGTTGTGACAATTTTGTTATAAGTACAACAAAAGCTGTCATATGTCTGTTGTGAAGATTCAAAACAGTATAAGAGGAAATTGTGTTTCACTATTAAAGTAACATGATTTACTCTTTCTTTTTTAAATTAAATTGATTACATTTTTAAGAATTTACCAATTGCAAATGACACAACTAAAGCAGAGGAAGTTAAAACAAGTCATTGTCAAAGGTTTTTAAACAGCTGTACATTATGAATAATGATTTTTAACTTGTTTGTTGACTTCTGTACCAAGAATGATAACATGAAAACTATTGTGAGAGATGTACACTCACATAGGTATATATCTATTCAGTTCAAGATATTTGATAGGACTTGTATTGCCAGCAGGAATTTGAACTTCTGGCATCATGGAAATTGTGTATAATGGATATCGTCATTATTACTGTTAATGTCACTCTTAAAAATGTTATGGGGTATTACAATTTTAGAGATAAGAATGTGTTTTAAATGATATTTCATAGGTTCATATGTGTGTACTAGGCCAATGGCCCTGGAGCCTTTACAAGCCTAGCCCATAGAAGTGCCTTGGCATCATGCCGCCATTAGTTCCCGGTTCCTCTATAAAGTAGAGCTACTGGAGTGATCCCACAGTGAACTTTCTATTTCCCATCCACTCATCAAGATTTCTGTTCAAAAGGGCCAGTGAGGTGCTCTGCTTGACATGTATGGGAAGTCTATTCCAGAGCATTGGCAGTCTCTGGATTATGAACCTGTCCCTCCAGCATGTTCTGTTGATTTTGGTAATGAGGTTGAGGTCTCTGGAGCGTGTGGTGTGGAGGGATTGGGATTTCTTTAGATTTAGCATTTCTAACAGAGCTGGCTCAGACATGGCTTTGTAAGTCAAGCAGAGATCTCCTCTTAATAGATGATATAAGACAGAGAAAAGCTGGAGTTTTTGAGTTCACATACAATGGTCACTATTTTCCAAATTTTAAAGTCATGTTTGGGGGAGATGTATTTGCACAGCTGTGTTAATGAAAACTCAGATTATTAATGTATTGAAATCAGACAGTTTTCTTCTGAATTTCAATAGCAGTTGTAGCTATGGATTTTTTTTAATATGAAACATTTCTGGTCTAATATAACAGTGAGGTACCTTTGATAGGAAGTATAATTATTAAGAAATGAATTAGTATTTTGTGGACGAGCAGTAGACAGAGTAATTATATTAGAGGATTGTTATTATTACATATAATCTATTCATTCATTGTGTGCAATGATTTAAAGCCAGTGCATAAGAAGGCATACATACCTGGTTGTTTTTCGTATTATCCATACACCTTTCGAAAATAACCAGCTTATATATATATATATATATATTTATATACATATATCTATATATATATATATATATATATATATATATATATATATATATATATATATATATATATATTTATATATTTTTTTTTTTTTTTTTTTTTTTAATATGGTACAAATTCTAATTCAGAAAAGAAAGAAAAACCTTGTATCATGATGCATGGTGAATGCATCTGTATTAACAGTTTAGATTTGTATTTTGCTAAGAAGATGAAGGCTTCTGTATTTTTCAATTTGTCATAGCTTTTGTTACTGGAGTTTACATGCAGTACAGCAGTAAGATGGTTATTTACTCATATTTGAACACTTAAATGCTTGGAATTTGAATGAAACTATCTACAAAAAACAGAATTTAAACATGCATTGTTGAGAAATGATGAACACTATTCATTAACATGTACAAACTCTCAATGGTAAAATTACTGATAAAGTGAATGAGAATATCATGCTGTCAACGTCCTTACTTGTAAAGTCTGTTTAGTCTGAAAATCACTGTCTGTAACATTTGTATCGGCCTCACTGCAGTTTTGCCTGATCATGTCATACTTGAAAACTGCAGGTGTTTCCGAGGTTGGTATAATGATTAAGGTGTTTACCTCACAAACCCAAAGTACAGGGTTTGATTGTTACCATTGAAAAGGAAATTGGCTAGGCTAGAAATGGCCAACAAAGGCAGCTTGCCTAGTACTTATTTAGGTCTGAGTGCTCCTTTCTTTCTTCTGGAAATGACACCTGTTATGCTTTTTGGCAAAAAGTGTAGAAAAGTAATGCTAATTACAAAGTACATCTGTTCTGCACTTAGGATGTCATCCAGAGAAAGTTTGCATGACAATTTCTGCAAAGGCTTGATAATACACGTGAAAGTTGCAAATAAAATAAAATAATCTTTGCAGCAAATATCACATCAATAAACATTGCATTCTGATATGAAAAAAGGACAGACTATGTTATCTGCTTGTCTTCACTAAGCAAAAGATTCACCATGTTCTTCTTTTAACTATATGCCAAGGGATGAAAAATCTATATTGCAGGGTATTTATTCTGAGGTAATGTTGCAAATTGCTCTGGCTTTGTTTTTTTTTTTACTTCACTGTTTTTCAAAGAGGTTAAGGTAATCAGTCTAGAAAGAAGGAAAGGCAACTTCAGGATAAACTCATTCAGTAAATGTTTGTATGTAGAAAAGTTGCCTAATTATTAGTCAAATAATATGTATTTGTGGTAAGTGATACATATGAAAGGAAATCTTAGAATAGTTAGTTTTGAGGGAATGACAACATTCAGGTGTATGGTACACAGTGCAGAGGCTAAGGAAATGAAATATGTACTTTTGACTCTACTACATATGTTATGATGTGCTAGCATTCAAATAAGATACTTGCAATGCATCTGTGTTCAGGTAAAATTTATAAAAAATCTAAAATGTGCTCCAGCAAAAGGCACTGCAACTGCATTGCTGTCCACAGTGGTAAGGCTGCTACCTATCTATCTAGCATTTAAAAACAAAAGGAAAAGCCTGTTTGATCAAAGTAATCCACTGCTGTAATACTATAAGTATTTTGCAGGCAAACAGCTAAGAAGAGTAAAATGTACACATTCTCAAAATCAAACAGTGAAAATACAAAAAATCCTTCTTTGAGCTTTGAGTTGTCCATTTTATTTGAAGTAATGAGTGTTTTCTTCTATCAGACCTCCTCAGATACACCTTAAAAAATTTAAAATTCTAGCTGTTTAAATCACCCTAAACAAAGGTGTGTGGTGAAAAACAACCCTTGTGATTGGGGTAAGGTTTAGTTTCTGATTGGCTGTCAGGAGGTGATGTCAAGTCCCTAATTAGGATAAGAGTCATGAATTGGCTAATATTCAGGCCAGTTGATTAGAGGGGAGGCCAAGTCCCTATTAGAATAAGAGTTAATGACTGGCTAACTATCAGGCCAGCTGATTCAGAGGTAGGCTAAGTCCCTAATTAGAATATGAGTCATAGGCTGGTTAGGCTGTGATTCACCTCCATCTTCTTGTTAAGAAAAAAAATGGCATATGAATAGCACATGAATGGATAAATAACTTAGAGAGAGCAGGACTTAAACTAGCGAGGTTTCTATTGGAACATACTAAGAAGACTCAAATCACCATGATAGCAAACATCCAAACACTGGAAGAGATAGGAAGGGGACTGACTGATTCTAGGATAGATAACCCAGATTAAAGAAAGAGTCTCTAACTTCACTACAAAAATTAAGAAGACAAAGCTAAAAAAGATCCACGGAGTAAGAGAATGACTACAGGAATAGATACACAGACCAATAGGCATAAACCATACATATTAATAGTAAGAGATCTTCATTACCTTCAAAAAGGCCATATGCAATAAGAAACATAACAGAACCTACTCTGGAATCAAACCACATAAAAACAAAATGTAACCTCCATTGAAACACAGGACTCTACACCCAAAATTTCACAATATAGCCAACAGAATTTTTAAGAGGTGAAGTTTCCACTAGGTCAAGACAAAACTCCAGTCCCTAAATGTAAATAACAGAAGAGCATTGCACCACAGACAGTAAAACTTTCTCTAACTTCAAACGTGTTGAATATCCAATGCGATGAACATACAGCTTCAAGCGAAACTTCAATTATAAGCTCTACTATGCTGAGTTCACAGTGTGTAAATATAGCTTCGTAGTCACAAAAGCCAAAATAACACTTAGGTTAAAGTTCCACAATATTAATACCAGTAAATACCATGCACAACATAACAACGAAGAACCCTTCTGATGTAAACAAACGGACAAGCACTTTCAGCTTTTTCACGCCTTCTTCAGATCCAAGTAGATTAACAGGGTTCAGTGTTTAAAAAAAAACATTAGCATCCAATGAGGCAGACTTCATAAAATGGCGAGTATCAACCAATCAAATTGGTCTGTTGGTACACACCTCTATGTCATTACAACGAACATTAATTTAAAACACTTTATTTAGAAAACAGAAATTCTTACATTCCTTATAAAATTAAAAATAGTGAGACACATATTAAATCTTTTACTCAGAAGGGACCATTGTAGGAATCCTTGCAGTCAATTCTTATTTAAAGATGAAGTCCACATAAAAGCCAAAAATAAAAGACCTCTTTATTCTCCTAAGGTTACAGAAGGTGAAAGTGCATCATCTCCAGTTATAAGTAAAAGAACAGCTAATTTAACGGTTAACCTAACATACACCATTGACCATGACAATGTCTGCCAAGTGATTAAAAAATATTGGCCAACCTTAACTTCGGATAAAAAGTTAAAAAAGATTGTTGAAGACACCCCAAGTTTCCTATTTAAGAACAAAAAGAATCTTAAAAGAATCTTATGCAAAAATGATGGTACAGGCACTAATTATGTTCATAACAACTCTCTAGGAACAAAGAAATGTGGTTTCTGTAAGGTCTGTAATGTAATTAACTGTTGCAATACTTTTATACATCTGGTTAGCAAGCAGAAGTTTACTTTTCATGGATCAGCTAGCTGCTTAACTAGTAACATTGCTTATATAGCTACCTGTACTTCATCTACAGCATTTTATGTTGGAAAAACTAACATGAAGTTTAAGGAAATAATTACTAAGCATCATTCTGACATTCGTAACTGAAAGGAAACCAACTCCCTATTTCTTCACCTACGTGAGCATGATGGACATAGTTTTGTCTTTATGGTCACTTCTAAGCTACAGTTTACTTCAAGAGAAGGAGACTTGATTAACTTAACTGAGAGAGAAGAAGCCAAGTGGATAATGCGGCTGAGGGCAGACTGCGCTCCTGGCCTCAATGGCTGTGTTCCTTTAAAACCTTTTCTTAAAAACAGACAGGTAAAGAAATATGTTTGTTCATGATCTGCTTGTTTTTTATGCATAATATCCCAGGATATGTTTGCTTCTGTCTTTAATGCTCTTAAAATGCTGAAATGAAACAGCAAGGAGTGAATTTATGGTTACCTCTGTTAGTTTCTTATTTCTCTTTTATTTTTGGCTTTTATGTGGACTTCATCTTTAAATAAGAATTGACTGCAAGGATTCCTACAATGGTCCCTTCTGAGTAAACGATTTAATATGTGTCTCACTATTTTTAATTTTATAAGGAATGTAAGAATTTCTATTTTCTAAATAAAGTGTTTTAAATTAATGTTTGTCATAATGACATGGAGGTGTGTACCAATGGACCAATTTGATTGGTTGATACTCATCATTTTGTGAAGTCTGCATCATTGGATGCTACTGTTTTTTTAAACACTCTACCCTGTTAATCTACTTGGATCTGAAGAAGGCTTGAAAAAGCTGAAAGCGCTTGTTCGTTTGTTTACATCAGAAGGGTTCTTCGTTTTATGTTCTGCATGGTATTTACTGGTTTTAATATTGTGGAACTTTAACCTAAGTGTTATTTTGGCTTATGTGACTGTGAAGCTATATTTATACACTGTGAACTCAGCATAGTAGAGCTTATAATTGAAGTTTTCGCTTGAAGCTGTATGTTCATCGTATTGGATATTCAGCACGTTTGAAGTTACAGACAACGTTTTACTATCTGTGGTGCAACGCTCTTCTGTGATTTACATTTTTGGTTGTTTTGTTGAGCGTTCTTTAGCGGAAGTCACTTCTCTTATTGGACAAAACTCCAGTCCCTGGGATCCAACCCCAACTCCCCAACCAGAAAACCAACATAGACAGGGGACTGAACAAAATGTGAAAGAATGAAGCCCCCGCAGCAATACAGATGATAACAATAGACCCCCAGATCTTTCAACCAACAACCACAAAGAGACAAGAACTGGTAAGTAAAACAGGATATCAAAAACTTCCAGGAATTCTACAAAACAGGATACTAACCAAACTCCAGACTAAGGTGTGGAACCACAGAAAAAGACAATCACTGAGATGAGGCTAAAAATACTGGCAACATGTTTCATATATATTCCCCACAGTATAAATGATCCACTTAGTTATTTATTTATTTATTTATTTATTTATTGACCATTTGTTTACCTAGAAAGTCCACTGTGCCAAGCTAGCCCATTTTCATGGAGGTCTGGGGAGAAAAGCTCCAATATAAAGAAAAAAATGCAAAAAATTAAAAAGAAAAAAAAAAACATAAAAATGCATTCAAAATAATACATAAAAATAGAAATAAAAATAATACATAAACCTACAAGAAATTTTAAATAATTATATTGAATGAAATATAACTGAATAAAACAATATATAAACAGAAAAGTTAGATATAGTAATAGTACAGAGGCACAAAAAACCCAGAAAATAGTACAGAGTATAATTCAGTGATTTTTGAAATAAACAGTTATATGCAGAAGAAAAAAAAAGTATATTGAAGGCATTATTTAGATCAAAAAACAGAAAAATAAGAATATAGCTTAGTGAGAATGGCATATAGGTAAGAGTTTATAATGACATGGCGGTAAGGAAATAAGTAAAAGAGAAACAGAAGAGAAGGTACAAGGGGAAGAGTAGAAGTTAAATGTCAGCAAAAAGATAAGAGAGAAGGAAGATTAGTAAAGTAGAAGAAAAGTGGAAAAGGGAGGAGAACGGTGGGGAAAAGGAATAAGGAGTTAAGTAATATCAAGAGGAGAAGTTAGGTAAAAGATTCGTTAGGAATTTAAAATAAAAAAAGGAATTATTAGGAAAAGCTGGATATGGTTAGAATTCAGGGTTTGATTATTATATTAAGTTTAAGTAGTGGTTGAGGAAGGAATTAAACAGTTACACAGACCATTCTAGACTTCAAACTCTATGTTAGAAAATTAAACTTGAAGGTGCTTTTCCATGAAAAAGAAAGAAAGAAAAAAAAAAAAACAACAACAATGCTGGATTGGACCTTGTAACTACCTGGAAAATAACATTGGCTTTTGCCACCTCCTTCCCCCCAAATAAATCCAACACTTGGAGCATATGAAGCAAAATGCAAGAGTGAAATAAGGAAAATTCTTAGGAAAAAAAGTTAAGAGAAAGTACTGCAGTATTAATAATGATGACAGTCTAGCTGTTAAAGAACTTTGCAAAGATAAGACAAGAAGGGTAATGAAAGCTGATAAGGGAGTGGGCATCTTAGTAATGGATGGTGTAGCCTACACTAGCAAGATTGAAGGTATATTAAATAACCTCCATTACTACAGCAAAGTAGATTTGAGTACTATCGAATCTGCCTATGACAATATCTGTAGAATGCTAGAAATGCTGCTTGATCTGGAACTTCCAGACAATAAACTGCATGATTTTCTCTGAGCACCATACCCTAAGATACCATCCTTTTTTGGTAGCCCAAAGCCACATAAGATCATCAAGAACCCTTCATACAGGCCAGTAGTTGCCAGTTGAAATCAATGTCCAACAAGACTCTATCTGCAAGACAATGAAAGTCATCCAGCGGGAGGGTGACCTGGAGGGTTAAACTGTGGCTTCTCGTAGTCTGTTAATGGATGGGTAACAATGCACCCTTTGGAGATGCCATCAATAGGTCCCAATATGCTACCCTTTAGCAGATGAAAGAAGTAATGTCAAAGGTGGTAGACCCATTGGCTGCCTGGAGAATATTCTCGAGTGATTATCACAGTTGCACTGCTGCCTGGTCTTGCCCAATGTGGTAGCAGAAGCAGGGCCTATCAGAGAGGACTGACCTCTTTCTGGTTGCTGTCCTTTACAACAAAAAAGGTAACTGGCAACCCACATCTCCCCATCATGGTGTTCCCCTTCCATGTGTTTCACATGTTTCCCTAGTTTGTAGTTCTACCATTTCCATTAACAAATGGCCTCCCTTTGTCTGTCATTATGTTCCCCATTCTCTCTTTTAGTTTCAGCATCTCACCTGTTGTTTTTTGTATGTGTTCTGTTTATTTGTCTGTCCTGCTACCATCACAATACCATCTTTACTGCTAAAACCCTAGCTTTATGTTCTTGTCCATCTACCCTTAAAAACATTTGTCCTTTAAAAAAAGAATCCTTTCTTCCCAAAACCCATCCCAAAATTCCCTTCCCTGTGTTCTCCTTTTATTCCTTTCCTTGCTTTCCGCCCACTGTCCTATACACCCATTTCTACCCATTTATAAGAAATACATTATCAGAAACTTTGCTTGGAAGTCATTATTATGACTGTCAGAAGTTATCATTGCAGAATGACTATGCAAGCGACATGCATAGGCATATATATGCTACCTACTTATTGGGGTTTGTAGGTTACGTGAGCTTCATCATGGTATGATCCTATATTTATGGACAGAATAGTTGATTTTCAGCATATTTCTTGATTAATTAATTATCATGCTAATTTCTACCTTCACAATATTTGCTATTTTTAGGCTGCATCACTGAACTCCACCTGTAAGAGTTTTCACTGCACAGTCCCATAAATGATGTTTCTGAATCCAATAGAAAGTCGTTTTCTACATGTCTGTCTGCCTAACAATATTCAGGAAAGAACCCATATTTCACTAAATGAACCTCTTTTCAGTCTATAATTTAAAACAAGAAAGATTATATAATATGGTTACAGTGTAAGGAATTTAGGATCACTGTTCTGTCTGTTTCATCTAATTTAATGAGGGGGTTAATTCATTAATACTGCAAAAAAAAATCTATATCTAACAACAAGGAAAAATCTAAACTTTCTTAAATTACGAAGAGAACAACTCAAGAGATTCTAGCAGTTAACATATTTTCCCAAGAAATTAATGTGTCCTTTTAGGATAACGCAATCTTATAATGTATTTTTAATATAGTATTGCAGAGGTTTGCTGATGTGCAAATGGACGATCTTTGATATAACAGAGAGCTGATTATATCTAGGAAGTATTAAATCATCAATTTGAATTGTATTAAATCATCAAATTTCAATTGTTCATGAAAAACTAGCCAATCAAATTATGGCACACACACTTTTATGATTAGTTTAATGAGTAAATATAATGTCCAATCCAACAAAGAAGTCCACCTAATAGAAAAATTGCTAAAACCAATCAAGTTACCAAAAGATAATCACATAAAATAGTGGTGTTGCCGCAACATTATACATCGATACCAAAACCATTCATAAAGGTCTACTCAATTAAATTTGTGTCTTAGTCCACATGCTTTAAGGATTGGTTTAACCAATATTACATCTTTCAATACAGGAAAACAATCTGCCTTAAAAGATGTAATCCATTGTAGCTCAGCACATTCTGTCTTATTAAAAAAGATCCATCTCTAATATCCTCCTAGACCCTTATTAGCACAGTAAACTTAAAAGCTGTTCCAGGCCAGCTGCTAAAATATGTTTGAATAACGAGTTGGTCATTTGTTTATTACGAATGTCCACTAAATGTTGTAAGATTCTATCTTTGAACTGCTGATTAGTCTTACCAATATAAAAACAAATGCAGGCTTGGCATTTTGAAAGGTAAACAACGTTTGGAGTTCTACAGTCTGCATAAAAACTAAAATGTATATGTCATTCAGATACAGGATGCTGAATAGAACTTGTGCTCCAAATGTGTTTACATGCACTACAAGACCTGAACATAAAGATGCCAGTACGATCAGACAAAATAGGATACTGCTCCTGCTGCCTATAGCATAAAAGACACTTAGGGACTTAATATTATGGAACATAAAGTTTGGTGAAGTACCCAGAATATCTCTTAAAGTATCATAGGCCATTAATATCGGCCAGTTCTTCCTCATTATATCACATACTGAGCTGATATCACTCGCATAAGTCAAAATTATGCACAGTGATCTGTTGGAAACTACAGCAGGAGCTGTCACTGCCATATCTGTCATAAAAAACAAGAGTCTAGCTGTAGTATCCCTGGAGGAATAGACTTTATCAATGATTTTGTTTACTTCACTCTTTGGATAGCCTCTTGATACAAAATTATCTGCTAACACATTCAAAGCCTCCAAGACATTATTATCAACATTATGTAGTCTTGAAGTAGGTAACAACTGCCCTTCAATCACATTCTTAGAAATATTCCTCCAATGTATGCTAGTTCTGTGCAAAAAGTTGTTTCTCTTACACAGTTTTCTAAATACCTCCATGGTAATATTGCATTTAAGATCTCTCATGATAGTCACATCGAGGAAATATATATTCTCTAAAAAGTGATTATATGTGAACTTCAAAAAAGATGTCATTGAATGTAAATAATCAATAAACAGACAAAAACTTTCCAAAGTCCCTTCCCAGACAAGAAACACATTGTCAGCAAAGCATCTACAGTATTTAACATTATGGACAAAAGGGTTATCACTAAAGGTGTGATCATTCTCCCATTTCCCTAAAACTAAATTTGCATATCAGTTAGCACAGGCAGTGCTCATAGCAACTCCTACATGTTGCAGATAATAATCTTGATTAACACAAAAATATCGTTCTATAAGGTCAAATCTAACAAGGCACAAATCAAGGTAATTTTTTTGAGGGAAAAACTATCACATGAAGACAAAAAAGTCCTAGTATTCTCCACTCCAAAATCATTAGGGATGACAGTGAATAAGGAGACAATATCAAGGGTAGTAAACAATAAACCAACCTGATGTTGGACCCCATCATACCACTTATAGAAGTCATGCAAAAAATGTTGGTGTCTTTCAAAAATACTTAGAATACCATCAAGCACAGGTCACAGTGTTGTTTTCACATATATTGAGATGGGCTCAGTCACCCATGCACAGCTTGAAATAATAGGATGATAGGAGGATTCCTCAGATCCTTGTGAATGTTTGGTAGTCCATAAAGTATAGGGATAGTAGGATTTTCCACTTGAAAGAACTTACAAAGTTCAAGATGTATTAAACCTGTCATGTGAAGACCTAGAATATAAAGATTTACTTTTTCAATTACCCCATCAACCTGATACTTGAAAAGATGCACATAGGTATTGGCTTCTTGTAACATATGCATTTTGTTAAGGTAGGGAGAGCTGTCCACTAAAACAATGCCACCACCCTTGTCCACCAGTCATATTTCTAAATGAGATGTCTCTCTCAATGTTCTCAATGCTTCATAGTCAGCAGCTGTTAAATTAAAAAACGCAGCTTTATTGTCTCTTCGCAAATTATGCCTCAGATCTTTTTCACAAACATTAACACATGCTTCTACCATTGGATTGTTATTCAGCTTAAAAGAACTTGGTTTCTTACAAGGCTGAATTGATGAGGCATCACTATTGGGGAACATTAGACTCAAGCAAACATTCATAGCAAATAACTTCAAATCAATAATTGCATAAGTCATTTTTGTTTTCCCTCACTGATACAATGGAAAGACCTTAATTCAGCAAACTCATTTGATCTTGTGTGACACAGAAGAAACATTATTAATTAAATCATTCAGTTCATGCTCCTGGTGTTCATCCTCCATGAGTCATTGCTTTTGTTCACTGAGTGAGTGCACCCTTTTCTTCCTTGACATTGGGATTGCTCCATCTTTTGCTCTATCTCTAAAGGGAGCACTTCTTTCAAACAAAACTGTGGAACAGCAGATGAATGCTTGGAGCTATGCAGACATGGAAAATGTGGATGAGGCAATTGCATTATTGCTTACAGAAACCCTCTCTTGTGTATGTTGAACATTATTAACTGTTGCTACATTTGTAGTTTCAAGAGAACCAGTCACAGGAACATTATCAGTAACCCTTTCATGCAGCCAGGAAAAAACATGGCCCTTATTAAAATCTAACATGACTCGTTGCAACTTCTTCTTCTTAGTGAATTGTAACTTATGTTTATAAGCTGACACATTATCAAACAATTCATCTAGTCACAGTCTATGTTGTTCAGAAGTAAATTTAATCAACATGTTATTCTGTGCTTCTTCTTCAGGCTTAAAAAAGTTAACCAATAGCTTCACATAATCAAAGCTTATCTGTAAATTTAGCGACTGCCAATATTTAAGGAGTTCAGGATAACTGCTTCTGTAGGTGGGCATCTTCAGAACCCATAAACCTCGAGGTATAACCTTGTGATGAATTACAGCCTGTAAATGAAGACATTGCCATTGGAGGCACTAATATCTATATCATTTGTTTTCTAATTCTTTAAAAGCCGTAACAAAATCTTGTTGTGTAGCAGCATCCACTGTGATTTCACGATGAGTGAACAGCATTGTGGCAGTGAATGTGTTACAGATTATCATTTTTTGATGATTTGATTGGTTTGATTGTGTTATTTTAAGATTTTATTTGGTTTTCTTTTTTTTTTTGTGGTATATTTATTGGTCTGAAGAGGAGGTTGTTAACCTCAAAAGCACTCACCAGTTTCTTTTTTCTTTTATTAAATATCATTGATTTTAGAGCCATGTTGGCCATACTGGGATTATTTATTTATTGTGATTTGTCTTCTGCTTTCCTGGATCAGCTTTTACCTGCATGCCAGTTCGCAGAACTTTTATGTTTTTCATTTAAATAGTGTTAATGTAATGCCAGCAAAAAAGTGTAATGATATTTATGTATCCATGCCCAAACTCATAAATAATTTAAAGGAGAGGCCAATGTATATGGAAGTACAACAGTAGGGTGTTCATGATAGCATTTCAAAAACCTTATAACAGTCTGCAAATATGGGCACTGCTGCAAGGCATTGCTGAAAGAATAACTGGAGCATCTTAGAAATTGGAAGATTAAAGTAGTCTGTATCACTGATGTTGTGATAAGGTTTAGAATGTTACAGCAGCACACACCTCTCAACTGTACAGATTTTCACAGAATGTTCAGATTTTTGCATCATATTTTAGGTCTCTTCCTCATAAAATTTGGGGTTTTCTGGATTTTTGAGATAAATCAGTAAGGACTGAATTTACTAAATAATGACAGGCATTTGAGTTACAGATTTCATATCCTCCAGAAAATGCATGACAACACAAAATCTTTTATTCTAGAAACTTTTTAAGCTTCTAAGAGCAATATTTAAAATGTGTCCCTATTTATGGGGCTTTCCTCCCATTACTTTTGTCTCTGTCCAGACTTTTTTATGCTAAGAGACTGAGAGCTATGCACCAGCAATGTGCTGATGTCAGACTTTGATACTACCATACTGCCAGTTATTTTACATTAAGGTTTGCGGTCTACACTCTTCTGAGAAGAGAAGGTAGCCTCTGCCCTTCTGAGCTGGGAATTGCTGGGTGAAGGCTTATTGTGTCTGTTGTTCTAAGTGTCTTTGTTCCAGTTTAAGGACTTGGGTTCCAAACCAGTTATTTTACATTAGGAAGATTTGTGGTTTAACTCTTGTGGCAGGAGAGGATAGCCTACACCCTTCTAATCTGGAAATTGCTGGTTGAAGGCCTATTGTGTCAGTTATTCTGAAGTATTTTAGTTCTGGCAATCAGTTAGATTAGGAATGTTTGTAGTCTAGACTCTTGTGGCAGAAGAATGTGGCCTACACCCTTCTAAGCTGGTAATTGCTGGTAAATTGATGCTTTATTTAAACTGTTTTTTTGCCATTGCAACTGTGATTTTCTGGACTTTGAATTTCTAGTACTTCTGCATTTTATAGCATAGGCTAGATTCAGATGTGCTGAATCTAGACTGTTTGGTATTACATGCACTAAAACCAGCTCTTCACTGAGATACTGAAAGATATGAGGCATCCATTGCTTCCAACTAACTACAAGTGCCTGTTTTGCTCTTATATTGCACTTTTAATTTGTATTTGCATTCTACTGTTTGTTTGAATTGTCTGAACTGTTTTTTGCCACATTTTACTATATAGTGTACTAGTTCAGCTGTAGCATAGCCCAGCTCCAGGTTTGCTGTTTCTAGGTCTGTTATATGACTTCTGAGCATCAAATTCAAGCCATATATGTTGGTGAAGGCCCTTCTGCACTCTTGTAGCAGGATAGCGCTGTCTGGTTCCCATCTAATGAAGGATGATTAGACTAGAGCTCAGAGAAAGTATCCTTATTGGAAGTTTGAGTTAAAAGGGGTATTTATTGTTTTATTTAAGACCCACATTTGTATTTGTTTGTGTATAGTGCACCATCATGCACTGTCAAGTAGCACTGGTGACTGTTCATGGTTATAGACACAGACATTTTGCTTGTTAAATTTTCCCTTAGTACTTTGCTTGTGGTCCTCCAAAGGTTTTTCCTGTCCCTGCTCTACTGTCAGGTAGAATACTAAGCCTAGTCTCAGAGGTACCAATATACCTCTCACCCACTAGCCCATTCCTAAGTGTGACTTCTTTTCCTGACCATATAAATTTACCTAACACTATGGACAGACAATCTCCCCAGTTTCTCCAGTCAGCTTGGTTGACATGGACATCCTGAGGCAGTGTAGCAACTACCTCATGTTCACCAACAGCCCTCTACTCCTAGTCCACAAAAACTCAATATGTGAGAGATGCAACTATATTAAGAACCTTGAATCCATGCTCTCTTACACACAAGTCAGTACATACGACAATGAGCAGGTTATCAGCATGCATGGCTCATCACCTTCTACGCCACCCAAACCCACATAACACATATCTACATATGCGGAGGTCCTCACCAGAAACATACCTAAACACCAGAGATCTCCCAAACTCAAATACAAGCATACTACATATAATACTTCTTCTGCAGAACACAGTGCACATAATAGCTCATGCACCAGTATCTCACCTGTCAAGCCCTTAAAGCAAAACAGAAAACCAAACAAATTTGTCATAGGTGATTCCATCATGAGACACACAGATGTCTCTCTCACCAGGCAGGATAAGGAAAAGGTCACAGTCAGCTGTCTGTCAGGTGTCATGATACACCATATCACACACGCACTCAAGTCTCTCAACAATAGGTACTGTTATGATTCTGTCATAATTCATGTTGGTGTGAATGACTTGTGACATACCTCTCTGGACTATATGAAGAGAGACATGATTGAGCTATCAGACTATGTGTCTCAGGCAGGTATGTCCCTAGCCTTAAGCAGCATTTTACCTTCACCTAGGATGATGACTCAATACAAACAGAAAATGATTGTCTTCAACAACTGGCTTAGTTTCTAGTGTCATTCTAAGGAGATCCAGTATCTGTCAGCCTGGGCTGACATGATCGACAGACCTCGATGCTTAGCTAGAGATGGTCTTCATCTGTCATCCCTGGGATTTCAGCTACTGGCTAAGGCTCTTGCCACACCCATAGAGCCTTTTTAGGCAGTTTCTCATGGACAAAGCTCCTGATGTAAAAACTCCATCTAAAAACAACCTCAACGTTATGCTGCTAAACGCTAGGAGTCTTAACATGAAACCGCACTCACTAGAAGCAGTCCTCACCTTGGAAGACGCAGACATTTGTGCAGTCACAGAGACCTGGTTCAAGGCTGTGGAGAGCACCCAATCCATACTGGCTTACACCTCATTCCACACATTCAGACCACAAACTGAAGGCATGAAAACTAAAGGAGGCGGTATATCAATAATCATTAAAGGTAAATCCACCTCCAGATTGGTTAAACAGTACAATTCCCTGGAGATACTTCAGGTGCAATTAATGATTGGTAGGACACCTATTCAAGTCATTGCCAACTACAGGACCCCATCCATGAATCAGGGCACTCAATATGCCTATTTGGATCTACTTAAGTATATCAAGATACATCCGAACACCATGGTTTTGAGTGACTTTAACTACCCATCCATTGACTGGGTAAATTACTCATGCACAAAATCACTTGCCCAAAGGTTCTTCAACTTTTTTAACTCCAGTGCACTGGATTTGCTGGTTGACACCCCCATAAGGGGTGCCAGTATCCTGAATCTGCTGCTTATCAATATGGGAGAGCATTGTAGCACTCCTACTGTGAGGTCTTCCCTGGTGAGATCTGACCACAGATTAGTCTCATTCAAAGTAACAATCACACCTGACCTCTACCCTAGCAGCAACAAAACTAAAAAACTTTGCCAAAGCAGATGATAAACTCTTACGGGATGATATAAATAGCTTCATTGCACCTACCCCCTCAGATGGAACTGGCAACTATGCTGAGTTCTACACCAATGCTTTATACAAACTTCTGTGTAGCTGCATTGACTTAGCCATAACTGATAGGACCAAAAGTAGCTCATCAAGGAAAAGCAAACTTGCTTGGTGGACAGCTGCCGTTAACAGGCTTTGCAATAAGAAGGAACAAATTGCTGTCTAAGATAAGAGGGAGCAAGCCCTAAACTTGAAACACTCCCTCCTCAGCTTAAACAAGCAGATAAGACTTCTTGTGAAGTCTTCCAATGCAAACTACAAATCCAAAATTAGCTTCCTCAACTAAGGACAACCATAAGGTGCTCTTTAGTTACATCCATAACCTAAATGGAAAGGACCAGATTTGTGCTGAACTGGTAGTTAATGATACCACATATACTGAATAAGTGGGCATAGCTAACCTGATGGCTTACAGGTTCTGTGAAAACTTCAGTCCCCTGTCCACACCACACATACCCCATTACATCCCTACCACCTGTCCCCCTATCTTGTATCTGTAAAGAGCAGGCCATAAACATGGTCTCTAAGGCCAAACACACAGCATCTATGGTTTGTAGGTTCATAGGTGTTTACTAGGCTAATGACCACAAGGGCCTTTTTAAGCCTAGCTATGCATCCCAAATCTCTGACAAGTTCTGATATCCCTGATAAGTGTAATCACGGGCCTGGGAGATGAACCCATTTACAGATTACCTGAGTCCATTACAGACATAGGTGCCAAACCAGGGATTCATTTCTGTTTTCCCATCCAATTGTCCAAGCTGCACTTGAATTGGCTTAGGGAAGAACTCTGCTTCGCATGGATGGGGATCCTGTTCCATAGACAGAATAGTCTCTGGGATACATACATTTAAATCCTTAGAATGGGTAATTCTGGTACTGGTATGTTTTGTGAATATGCAGGAGGTCCATCAGAGTGGAGTCTGACAATGCCTTGTATGCCAGCCATAGATCTCCCCTCAAAAGCATGTAGGAGACAGAATACAGGGATAGGGCCTTGAATCAGTCTGAAAGGATATTTTACTTATGCCCTGTATTCTTTTAGTGAGAAAGCTCTGTGGCCATTCCAGTTGTTGGATATGCCTCGTTAGGTACATACCAAAAGGGGCATTGTACTCAATGATAGGTCTGACGAATGCAGATTACAGTGGGGCATTGCTTCCTTGGACTTAGATGCCATACCTTTGTTTATAAGTTGTGTGACATAGAATTATTTCCTCACCACTGTAGACAGATGATGATAAGAGG
Source organism: Protopterus annectens (assembly GCF_019279795.1). NCBI lineage: Eukaryota > Metazoa > Chordata > Ceratodontiformes > Protopteridae > Protopterus > Protopterus annectens. The sequence continues at coordinate 1,203,575,906 of NC_056731.1, forward strand.
CTAGAATACTATCTATGTGTGTCCCTAAGTCCCTGACTACTGGGTCAGTTCTAAGGGGTGTATTGTCAATATGATAATTACCAGGAATAGATGACTTCCCAAAAGATACTATTATGCATTTCTTGCCATTTAGTTTTAGTCCATGGCTCTGACATCAGTTGTTTGTCTGTGTCAGCCCCTCCTGGACAGCATTTGTGTTAGTGTGAGATTCAATGACAGCTCCTAATTTGCAATCATCTGCAGCTTTAGTCAGCCAGAGACCAGTGACATTGGCCTTGGCTAGTGAGAAGTAAATGCCAAAAAGGAGCGGGACCCTGTAACATCCCAGGCTGCGTCCTACATGAGTTTCGACAAGAATTATTAACACCATTGGATACTCTTTTCAATCATAGTCTAAGCATCAGCTTCATCTCAGCTGAATGGAAAATGGCCACTGTTATTCCCTTGCCCAAAGGTGGTACTTCCACTGACGTCTGAAACTATAGACCTATTTGCCTAACTAGCCATATCTGCAAGGCCATGAAGCGAATCATCACGGACCATATCAACAAAGATATATGTAATCCACAAAAGCAGCCAAAAAAAATGCTAAATCGCAAAACAAACTCCAAAAGTAAAAAGCGTTGACAGACACAGCACAAAGGTAAAACCAGGATTTATTCCAGACACGAATCACTCCAAAATTCCACCACAAGTGAGCGCTTTTATCTCCTAATATCGGAGATTTCTTCAGACTGGTGGTGAAGCAAAAGCAATACACTTATATATCATTCTAAAATCAATTAAAACATCAATTGAAACATAATTAACCCATAAATTGGAATTAGTTAATTAAAAAGACAAGAATACTAAAACTAATGCTTAAGCCCCTTTCTTTTTAGATACATAATGAATTCTTCTCTATTGTTTAGTCCAGGGTAAAAACATGCATTTAATCTGACTTGCCAGCAGTATTCAAGCCAACCCAACTCTTCTTCAATGTTAATATTTATAACTTTGGGATGAATTGCATCAATAACTAAGCATTTAAAATTATTTTTGCATTTGCTATCTATATAATGTTTAGCCATTGCATTTTTTGCATCCCCTTTACCTATTGCATAGTGATGCTCATATATCCTTCTATATAATTCTCTACTTGTTCTACCAATATAGAAGCACATGCATTCTAAACATACTAATAAATAAACTACATTTTTGGACTTACAAGTAAATTTGCCCAGAACCTTAACTGTAGTTTTTCCTAATAATATTTCATTACTTTCTGTGTATAAAAATTTGACAATAATTACAATTGAAACATTTAAACATGCCTTTTCTTTCTTCCATTACCTTATATTTATTTAACTTAGTTTGAAAAAAATCTTTAAAATTCTTAGCTTTCTTCTGCACAAATCTGGGTTCATCTCCTAGTTTCTGTAGGAGATCCTTATTACCTTTGAAGATGGCCCACTTATTTCTAATGATGTTCTTGATCTCATAAGAATCAATGCTATTTTGTACTGCTAAAGCTGCCGTGAAGTCCATACTATGTTCTGTATGGGCTTCATCTATCATCACATTGTTTCTTTTAAGAACTTCTTCATTCATAATTTTATTTAACATATGTTCAGGATATCCTCTATTACACATCTTTTTACAAAAACTATTTGCTTCTTTATAAAAAATGTCTTCATCGTTTGTTAGACTACTAATTCTATTGATCTGGCCTTTAAAAATATTCCATTTTGTCTTCTTAGGATGTAAACTCGAGTAATGTAAGTACATATTATTTTGGCACTCTTTTTTATAAATCTTTGAAACTAATCTACCATCCTTCTTATAAATAGTAAGATCCAAAAAATTGATTTTTTCTTTACTATAAGTATGAGTAAATTTGATATATGAACAGATATTATTAATATAATTTAAGAATGCTTCTAGTTCTTCCACAGAACCGTTCCAAATTATAAGAATGTCATCAATAAATCTCAGCATTTTTGTGACATTCTTTGCAAAAATACTTCCAAAAATATTGGCCATCTCCCATCCTTGCATAAATAAATTGGCATAACTGGGTGCTAAGGCTGCACCCATAGCCACCCCATTGACTTGTACAAACAATTCATCATAAAATTCTAAAAAGTTATATGATAAAACTAAATCTATCAATTCCATGAGCAAACTTACAGTATTTATAGAAAATGCTTTGGATTGCAACAATCCCATTCTGACCATTTCCATCCCTTCTTTGTTAGGGATCATAGTATAAAGAGAATTTATATCAAGAGTTACTAATATATCTGTAACAGAGACTTGTTCATAGGTTCATAGGTTCATAGGTTCATACTAGGCTATCTGCCCGAGGGCATTTACAAGCCTAGCCCATAGTTTTGTGGCTTACACCACCCCTTTAGTATGGGGAACTATACCCATTATTTTGCTGTGCCTCTGTTGAGCAGTGACACTGAGGTAATCCCTGGGGTATATCTGCGATCTCCCATCCATTGGTCAAGATTTCTCTTGAACAAGGCCAGCGAGGTGCTCTGCCTCACATATACCGGGATTTTATTCCACAGCATAAGGAGTCTTTGGGTGATGAATCTATACCTCCAGCACGTCCTATTAATAGCCGTGTTGAGGTTTAAGTTTCCCGCCCTTATGGCTCTGACGGATCTAGATTTTTTGAGGTGAAGCATATTCATCAAATCTGGGTTTGTCATGGCCTTGTATGTTAGGCAAAGGTCACCTCTGAGCAAGCGGTAAGCGACTGAATAGAGCTGGAGTTCTTTCAGTCGGGCAGCATAGGACAGATGTTTGAGACCCTTTATCCTTTTGGTGAGGAACTTTTGTGGCCTCTCCAGCTGCTGCAAGTGTCGGGTCAGATACATTCCGAATGGGGCATTGTACTCAATCATTGGTCTGATGAGTGATGAGTATAGGGAGACTATGACCTCCCTTGATCTAGATGAGAATCCCTTCATGATAAGGTGGGCAATGTAGAAGGTCTTCCTAACTACTTTAGCTACATGGGTGTCGAATGACAGACTACTATCAACCTGGGTCCCCAGGTCCCTGATAACTTCTGTGCTCAGTGGATTGCCACCTATTTGGTAGCTAGGGGTAACCTTGTTTTTCCCGAAGGGTATGACTATGCATTTTTTGGCATTTAACTTTAGGCCATGGCTCTGGCACCAGTTATCCGTTTCTGTGAGACCCTTCTGAAGGATATCTGTGTCAGATGTGTTTTCTACTATGGCCCAGTTTGCAGTCATCTGCAAACTTTGTCAGCCATAACCCTCCTGTGTTTGCTTGTACTTGAAAAGTAGATGCCAAACAAGAGTGGGCCCAGGACTGAGCCCTGTGGTACACCACTTGTGACAGGCTTTGAGTCTGACATGGCGCCAGCAACTCTGACCCTGTGGGTTCTGTCACTCAGCCGGTTTGCAACCCATCTTGTGATGTATGGGTTAACATTTAAGCTGATGAGTTTTTCAATGATACCCGAGTGGGGTATTGTATCGAAGGCCTTCGCCAGATCGAGGTAGGCTGTATGGACTGCCTTTCCTCATCAATGGCTTTGGTGACTGTTTGAAAAAGTCAACCAAGTTTAGAAGGCATGATCTGCCTTTGACAAAGCCAAACTGGGATGGATCCAAAGTCTGCAAATTCCCTATGTCTTTATTTATGAGGTCCATTATGATCCTCTCCATGGCTTTGCAGATAAGGCTTGTCAAGCTAATGGGCTCGGTGGAGGCACCGCCTTTGTGAAGTGGGACCACAGTTGCAGTGCACCACTCCCTGGGTACGTATCCAGAGGTAAGACTATGATTAAACAGCTGTCCTAGCTGTGGGTTTAATTCCTCGTTGAGTTCGTGGAGCACACAGCCGGGGACACCATCAGGTCCCATGGATGCTGTGTTTTTTGCTTTGGAGAGAGCAGTTCTCACTTGGGCGTTGGAGATGTTTGGGGGGCTGCAATCGCTTGGTATAGATATCTCTCCTTTTGGGGGGGGGGGCAGTTTGCACTGAACCTGTCAGCCAGTATGTTGGCAATGTCTGTAGGATCAGTAATCTTCACATCATTTTGAACTAGTTCTGAGCATATCTGGGAGTTTCCTTGTAATTCATTTAGTTTCTTTATACAATCATAGCTGTCCTTTATAGGTTCATAGGTTCATAGGTTCATACTAGGCTATCTGCCCGAGGGCATTTATAAGCCTAGCCCATTGTTTTGTGGCTTACGCCACCCCTTTTGTATGGGGAACTATACCCATTATTTTGCTGTGCCTCTGTCGAGCAGTGACACTGAGGTAATTCCTGGGGTATATCTGCGATCTCCCATCCATTGGTCAAGATTTCTCTTGAACAAGGCCAGCGAGTGCTCTGCCTCACATGTACGGGATTTTGTTCCACAGCATAGGGAGTCTTTGGGTGATGAATCTATCCCTCCAGCACGTCCTATTAATAGCCGTGTCGAGGTTTAAGTCTCCCGCCCTTGTGGCTCTGATGGATCTAGATTTTTGAGGTGAAGCATATTCATCAAATCTGGGTTTGACATGGCCTTGTATGTTAGGCAAAGGTCACCTCTGAGCAAGCGTGGCGACTGAATAGAGCTGGAGTTCTTTCAGTCGGGCAGCATAGGACAGATTTTTGAGACCCTTTATCCTTTTGGTGAGGAACTTTTGTGGCCTCTCCAGCTGCTGCGAGTGTCGGGTCAGATACATTCCGAATGGGGCATTGTACTCAATCATTGGTCTGATGAGTGATGAGTAAAGGGAGACTATGACCTCCCTTGATCTAGATGAGAATCCCTTCATGATAAGGTGGGCAATGTAGAAGGACTTCCTAACTACTTTAGCTACATGGGTGTCGAATGACAGACTACTATCAACCTGGGTCCCCAGGTCCCTGATAACTTCTTCTGTGCTCAGTGGATTGCCACCTATTTGGTAGCTAGGGGTAACCTTGTTTTTCCCGAAGGGTATGACTATGCATTTTTGGCATTTAACTTTAGGCGTGGCTCTGGCACCAGTTATCCGTTTCTGTGAGACCCTTCTGAAGGATATCTGTGTCAGATGTGTTTTCTACTATGGCCCAGTTTGCAGTCATCTGCAAACTTTGTCAGCCATAACCCTCCTGTGTTTGCTTGTACTTGGAAAAGTAGATGCCAAACAAGAGTGGGCCCAGGACTGAGCCCTGTGGGACACCACTTGTGACAGGCTTTGAGTCTGACATGGCGCCAGCAACTCTGACCCTGTGGGTTCTGTCACTCAGCCAGTTTGCAACCCATCTTGTGATGTATGGGTTAACATTTAAGCTGATGAGTTTTTCAATGATACCCGAGTGGGGTATTGTATCGAAGGCCTTAGCCAGATCGAGGTAGGCTGTATGGACTGCCTTTCCCTCATCAATGGCTTTGGTGACTGTTTCGAAAAAGTCAACCAAGTTTAAAAGGCATGATCTGCCTTTGACAAAGCCAAACTGGGTTGGATCCAAAGTCTGCAAATTCCCTATGTCTTTATTTATGAGGTCCATTATGATCCTCTCCATGGCTTTGCAGATAAGGCTTGTCAAGCTAATGGGCCGGTAATTTCCAGGCCCATTAGCTTTATGTATGTTATACCATTTGGTACTACTTTTTGTATGTGTTTGTCCACAAAAATAGACATACCCTCAGTCTTGCTGTTCTTACTAACAACTATTGGTCTTAATGGAGGGCAGTAAATATTTTGTGGATTTTTGGTATACCAAAAATTCTGCTAATTTTGGGGTTATTATTGGTAATATTCCACTTTATCTTGTCATCAATTCTTCCAGCATAAAACCACTCTGTTATACAAGAATCTATCAAGGAGAGCCCTTTTCTAACCTCATTCATATTAACTGGTTTATAGAAACTAAAATCCAATAATAATTCCTTCATTTTAGTTTCATAATCTTGTCTTCCCATTAAAACCATTGCCCCTCCTTTATCTGCTTTAAAAATTAAGATGTTTTCATCTTTTAATAGGGCATCAAAACACTCTTTTTCTCCTTTTGTTAAATTGTAATATTTAAATTTAGAATCATTATCTAACATTTCTAACAATTGCATTTCGCAAACATTCAAGAACATTTCTAATTCTTTACACAGAGGTGGATTATAGCAGCTTGGTTTATAAAAATCACAGCTATTGAATTTCTGACTTCCGAAAAGAAGTCTGAAATTTAACTTTCTAACATAGTCTCTTAATTCATTAATCATAGTAAGTTTGTCAGCCCTTTGTGCAGGGGCAAAATTCCATCCTTTGCTCAGCACACAACATTCTTCATAGGAGATATTTTTCTCACACAGATTAACAATTTTGAAATTCACATTATTTATGTCTTCCACTGTTTTTGATGATAATTCCAGTTCTTCTTTGGAACTTTTCTGCGGAAATGAGTATGAGTGCCGGCGTTAATATTAAAGAGCTATTTAATGGGCTGGAGAAAGATCTTACTACAGTAAAATGCCTACAATGGGACGATTTGTTTTTTGAAAACAGCTTGAAAGCCCAACAAGTACCGAAGAGGCTAAGGGTTAAAAATTTACCAGCAGAAAAAGACCTGCCAAAGGAGTTTACTGATAAATGGTTGAACATAAACCAAAGGGCGGGTTTACAATATATGGAGCTATTATATGAAGCCAATGCCATCAAATTACAAGAATTAACTGTTAGAATTAGAGAAAACCACGAAATTTTGAAAGACAACACCTCCAGAGACAATTTTGGTAGCAAAATGGTGCAAATTCAAGAAAAATTGCACAAGTTGAATGACGAGCTATGTCAAAGAAAAAGAAAAACATTTTTTAGAGACAAGAATGAATATACTAATGGTACGGCTTCAGCATATGGGCTGAGGCTTGAAACAAGTGTTAACGAAAATGGTCAAAATGAGTTTGATATGGGAAATAAAGCTGCTGGAGAAGATACAAGTTTATTAAGGAGGTCGGAAAGACTTGGAAACAAAAATCAGATTAAAACAGTGGTGGAGGTCAATGCCAATATGGCAGGGGAAATAATACAACATGTAAATGAACAAGTAGTTAAAGCCAAAACCAAAGATAATTTTAGGAATAAAACTAATGAAATACAACATAAAGCGAATGAGAATAAGCAGATTATTGAAGTATATCAAAGAGTTGACAATCAAAATAAAACTTGGGCCCAAGTAACAGCAGATGGCTATAAAGATAAGCCTTATTATAATAAACAACAACAGCAAAAAAACTGGGGGGGCAGAAAAGTTCCAAAGAAGAACTGGAATTACCATCAAAAACAGTGAAAGACATAAATAATGTGAATTTCAAAATTGTTAATCTGTGTGAGAATAATATCTCCTATGAAGAATGTTGTGTGCTGAGCAAAGGATGGAATTTTGCCCCTGCACAAAGGGCTGACGAACTTACTATGATTAATGAATTAAGAGACTATGTTAGAAAGTTAAATTTCAGACTTCTTTTCGGAAGTCAGAAATTCAATAGTTGTGATTTTTATAAACCAAGCTGCTATAATCCACCTCTGTGTAAAGAATTAGAAATGTTCTTGAATGTTTGCGAAATGCAATTGTTAGAAATGTTAGTTAATGATTCTAAATTTAAATATTACAATTTAACAAAAGGAGAAAAAGAGTGTTTTGATGCCCTATTAAAAGATGAAAACATCTTAATTTTTAAAGCAGATAAAGGAGGGGCAATGGTTTTAATGGGAAGACAAGATTATAAAACTAAAATGAAGGAATTATTATCGGATTTTAATTTCTATAAACCAGTTAATATGAATGAGGTTAGAAAAGGTTTCTCCTTGATAGATTCTTGTATAACAGAGTGGTTTTATGCTGGAAGAATTGATGACAAGATAAAGTGGAACATTACCAATAATAACCCCAAAATTAGCAGAATTTTTGGTATACCAAAAATCCACAAAAATATTGACTGCCCTCCATTAAGACCAATAGTTGTTAGTAAGAACAGCAAGACTGAGGGTATGTCTATTTTTGTGGACAAACACCTACAAAAAGTAGTACCAAATGGTATAACATACATAAAGGACAGCTATGATTGTATAAAGAAACTAAATGAATTACAAGTCTCAGTTACAGATATATTAGTAACTCTTGATATAAATTCTCTTTATACTATGATCCCTAACAAAGAAGGGATGGAAATGGTCAGAATGGGATTGTTGCAATCCAAAGCATTTTCTACAAATACTGTAAGTTTGCTCATGGAAATGATAGATTTAGTTTTATCATATAACTTTTTAAAATTTTATGATGAATTGTTTGTACAAGTCAATGGGGTGGTTATGGGTGCAGCCTTAGCACCCAGTTATGCCAATTTATTTATGCAAGGATGGGAGATGGCCAATATTTTTGGAAGTATTTTTGCAAAGAATGTCACAAAAATGCTGAGATTTATTGATGCCATTCTTATAATTTGGAATGGTTCTGTGGAAGAACTAGAAGCATTCTTAAATTATATTAATAATATCTGTTCATATATCAAATTTACTCATACTTATAGTAAAGAAAATTTTATTTTTTTTGGATCTTACTATTTATAAGAAGGATGGTAGATTAGTTTCAAAGATTTATAAAAAAAGAGTGCCAAAATAATATGTACTTACATTACTCGAGTTTACATCCTAAGAAGACAAAATGGAATATTGTTAAAGGCCAGATCAATAGAATTAGTAGTCTAACAAATGATGAAGACATTTTTTATAAAGAAGCAAATAGTTTTTGTAAAAAGATGAGTAACAGAGGATATCCTGAACATATGTTAAATAAAATTATGAATGAAAAAGTTCTTAAAAGAAACAATGTGATGATAGATGAAGCCCATACAGAACATAGTATGGACTTCACGACAGCTTTAGCAGTACAAAATAGCATTGATTCTTATCGGATCAAGTACATCATTAGAAATAATTGGGCCATCTTCAAAGGTAATAAGGATCTCCTACAGAAACTAGGAGATGAACCCAGATTTTTGCAGAAGAGAGCTAAGAATTTTAAAGATTTTTTTCAAACTAAGTTAAATAAATGTAAGGTAATGGAAAAAAGAAAAGGCATGTTTAAATGTTTCAGTTGTAATTATTGTCAATTTTTATACACAGAAAGTAATGAAATATTATTAGGAAAAACTATAGTTAAGGTTCCGGGCAAATTTACTTGTAAGTCCAAAAATGTAGTTTATTTATTAGTATGTTTAGAATGCATGTGCTTCTATATTGGTAGAACAGGTAGAGAATTATATAGAAGGATATATGAGCATCACTATGCAATAGGTAGAGGGATGCAAAAAGTGCAATGGCTAAACATTATATAGATAGCAAATGCAAAAATAATTTTAAATGCTTAGTTATTGATGCAATTCATCCCAAAGTTATAAATATTAACATTGAAGAAGAGTTGGGTTGGCTTGAATACTGCTGGCAAGTCAGATTAAATGCATGTTTTTACCCTGGACTAAACAATAGAGAAGAATTCATTATGTATCTAAAAATAAAGGGGCTTAAGCATTAGCTTTAGTATTCTTGTCTTTTTAATTAACTAATTCCAATTTATGGGTTAATTATGTTTAAATTGATGTTTTAATTGATTTTAGAATGATATATAAGTGTATTGCTTTTGCTTCACCACCAGTCTGAAGAAATCTCCGATGTTAGGAGATGAAAGCGCTCACTTGTGGTGGAATTTTGGAGTGATTCGTGTCTGGAATAAATCCTGGTTTTACCTTTGTGCTGTGTCTGTCAATGCTTTTTACTTTTGGAGAAAGATATATGTACTCTCCAAACACTTGACCATACTCAGTTTGGATTTGTCAAAGAGAGATTATGCCTGTTAAAACTGGTGGACTTCTTCAACACAGTCACCAAGGCCTTGGATGAGGGGAAATCTGTGCATATAGCCTTATCCAAGGTGTTTGACACTATCCCCCACTCAGACATGATTGGCAAACTCACCCAGCTAGGTATCTACCTGTATATCGTTAGATGCATCACTAACTGGCTCACTGATAGTACCCATATAGTGAAAATAGGGGACTCTACCTCCAGTAGCAGATCTGTAACCAGTGGTGTTCCACAGGGATCAGTCCTGGGACCTCTAATATTTGGAATCTATTTTTCTGAAGTACAAGCAAAAACTAAAGGTCTGTGGCTGACAAAGTTTGCAGATGGCTACAAACTGTTAGCAGTCATAGAATTTCCAAATTATGTCAATATCCTACAAGAGGGTCTTACACAAACAAATGATTGGTTCCAAAGTCATGGCCTTAAACTTAATGCAAAAAAATGTATTATCATCCCTTTCAGTGCTAGCAATGCTCCTGCTAACTACCATCAGCACCTTAAGTACATGCTCTCAGTGGTAAGAGACCTGGGCACACAGGTTGACAGCAATCTTACATTTGACCACCATGTCTCCATGGTCATGGTAGTAAGAAGGGCATTCTATATTGCTCATCTCATAAGGTAAAGCCAATGCCTCCAGAAAAAAAGAAGTTATAACCTCCCTGTACTCTTCCCTAATCAGGCCAATAATTGAGTACAACGCCCTTTTTGTATGTACCTTTCCAAGCACCTTCAGCAACTGGAGAGACCATAAAGATTCCTCACAGGGAAAATTCAGGGTCTTCAGCATCTGTCCTATGTTGATCATCTGAAATCACTGTCACTTTATTCTGATTCATACAGATTACTCAGAGGCGATGTCTGCTTTGCATTCAATGCGATCTCTGACCCTGTTTTTTGGAAATGCTGCATATTGGTAAGTCAAATGGTACACAGGTTACTCACTCTAAAGACCTTAACCTGGTATGTGACATTAATAGACCCTGCTAGAGGGACAGATTTGTCTCCTGAGGTTACCACACCTTTGGAACAGACTCCCACTTCATGTCAAACAGAGCACTTCATTGGCGCTTTTCAAATGCAATCTGGATGATTGGATGGGTAGCCATAAATTCACCCTAGGGGTTTCACCTCTGTTTCTCTTAGACAGGGGTAATAGGTGCTGATTGTCAAAATAAGGGTAGAACTTGATTAGGCTTGTAAGCACCCTAGGGTCATTAGTATAGTAACTTCCAATGATCCTATGAACATTTTAAGCAGCACACGACACAATACTGTGGTCCAGTGTTCTCCATTATCACTGAGCTACTGAGATGGTACACACCATATTAGTATTTGGATTGAATGCAGGCAACTTTAAATAATGACTCACTTGTTCCTTTCTCTCATAAAGTTTAGTGGTAGTGTGTCCCATTTACAAACTATGAAGCTCATAGGTGAACTGAAAAAAGGCATACTTTCTTCACTGGTTATGCCTAAGAGTATTTTTTTACTCTTAGGAATGAAACCATGTTATTAATTCAGGAAATAACATTTTAGATGAATAACATAGTGCTTCTCTTTCAGAAAAAACAGGGCTTATCAGGGGAAATTTCAATCATTATTGAAACAGAGTCAAATATCACCAATAAAACAAGAGTTCAAGTGTGGCTCTGTTTGTAGCACTTCCAATTCTGAATTTGATGTCTCTGAGATAAGTAGAAAGTGAAAGTACTGCCTTAGTGCAGCAAAAGGAAGAGATGGCACTACCCTGATGTCCCTTCCATCAGTCCTTGTGCCAGTGCTCTCCTCTTGGGTGGCCAAATGGAAATTAAAGAAATGCAAGCAAACATCAATACATATGGATTTTCCCATTGTGTTGGCTAATAAGCATGCCCTATATATCTTGTGCTTTCAATGTTCAGGTCATGAGTTTCCGTGGATATACTGACTGTTGCACAGACTCTCTTACTCTATTACTAGTTTTATGAGTGCTTGTATGTAAATATGATGGTATATAAATGTAAACAGACTTATTAATGCCAAAGGAGTGATCTGCCCAAGGTAAGAAACATGGTATTATGTATCGTGTAAAATCCAACAAACTTTCAGTACCTTTTATCCATCTGTCAGATATTCAATCCATCATTCTATGTATTCCTATATATCTTTCTGTTCGCAAAAATGTATATTCAGTTTTTTCTCGAATAAGCCATGGCAGCCCGAGTAATACAGCCTTTGGGTATTTCTATTGAACTATGTGAAGCATTGTAATTGACAAAGGCATACTGTGTCAGAAATTGGTTATATATGATAATGCAATATTTTAAGAGGTATACTTTTGCATAATGCAATTCCATTTAATTGATTTGTATTTCCCTTTTAAGGAATGTGCAGATTTACATATGGAATAAAGTGGTGCATCTAGCCAATAAGGGCATTTTTATGCAAATTGCCTTAAGTATGCACACCTTGTTTGCTTATACTCTTCAGTATTAATTTGTAACACATTACAAATTCTGAACATCTCTGCATCAAGTTATGTTTTACATTGGAATTGTCTTCTGTTGGCATTGTGAAGTAAAAATAAAGTACTGATTTTAGGAAAGCTTGTGTTTGGAATACAAAGATAGCTTGTCAGACAGAAAAAAAGGATTAACCTGTTCAGAATCATCTTGTAAAATGTATCAGAATATATTTGCATTCTCTCATATTATACAGCTGTTCCCAGTATTGATAAGTATGGCTAAAATCAGTAAGTAGAACGTCACGTAATAAATCAAATTAATTAAAAAAATGTTACATGCACTGAATAAAAGGGATGGATCAAAACAACAGCAGTTGTTAGTACATAGAATCTATGTGCCATAATATGAGACATTGAATGTTCTTTAAAAGAATACAAAAGGAAGACACGGATGCTTCATTTAATGACTAACACTTTACAAAACTTACACCAACGATATTTCAATATTTCAAATGTTCACAATAACCACTCACAAAATGCATTATCATGATAATCATGACTGGTTTTGAATTGTTCACAATTTAGCTGATTACACCTTCATTTCTTCATAGTAATGCCTTTGTAGTGTGATTGAAATATAAGTCAGATTGACACTGCGATAACAATATAGCCCCGAACAAAGGGACACATACACAGAGCTTTTTTAAAATAGTAAGAATATTTATAAATTGAAATTAAGCATTGTGTCTACTCGCACACTGAAAAAATAGGACTCCTAATAGTGATTTTTTTTTTTTTGCTGCACAGCGTTAACCCACTAAAAAGTATTAATGCCAACTCCTATATCAGGTTAAATTCACACAAATAAATATTTTTTGTTCATTCATTCATTCAGAGGGCTGAAAAAAACATGCACTGTTTTATTCTTTAGGTATGAAGACTTTATAATTTCTAACTGTATTGGCCTCCTAGAGTGAGGATCTGATTTATCGATAGCAGGTAAGCAAAAAGGAAAATAGCTAAAGGGAGTGCAAGCATTTTTCATATTATGCACACTAAAATGTTCATTGCAAACAACTGGTCAATAGCACATGTTTACTTAAGTATTTTTTGTGAGTATAATTTTCCTGCCTTAGTCTAAAAGAAGTTATTTTACTAAGCCCGTGGATATATACAAAATGGTTGAAAAACGTGTGCATTCCTCTATTATGAATATCCTCATTCATCAGTGACTTACTATTTAGTTGAGAAAAGTCATCTGTGAATATATAACTAGATAGCAGATTTAATAAGTGTGCTGTCAGACTATAACACTGACAGGTTTTACATTTTCAAAAGTATACTGCCCTTATAAAAAAGAATCTCATATTTTTTCATTTGTCTTCTGTTTTAGTCACTGGAATAGACGCACCAACTGACTTCAGTTCTGCTTCCAAACCATGACTCTGGAATTAGAACCTGTCATCAATGGAGTCAAATCTTAGCTCCATCCCATTCTGGGCAGCTGGGATTGATGGGTGTACCACTTACAGTTACATCCTGTCTCTACCACATACTAGTCAGGATTCTTGTTAAGGCAAACCTGAGGGCTGAAATTTTGTCTCGGTCAACAAGGAGTGGTGTGACTGAGAACAGTTGTTATAGTGTGTTTGGCTTTCGAATTATTAAGGTAGCTAGATGCTGCCACTAGTATCCCCATACATGCATACCACATGGTCTGTGTGGGCATGCATCTTGTGGGGGATATTCCTATCTTTATGAATTATTACCTCAGGAGTCCTGGAAAGCACATAGATAGATGCCCAGAATACCCCTTAGTTCTCTACCAGAAAATCTAACATGTTTCCCATCCCCCCTACCAAGGAGAGGAGAGCAGGCTTCATTTCTTTCCACTTCCCACATCAACTCCAAAATGTGCCTATGCAGCTATTCAAACCTGAATTGCTCATCAGAGTGGAAAAAATAATCTTACACATTGTTTATATAGGGATGAATTACACTCTTATGCGTAAAAAGTTGATAAATTAACGTATTAGCTGGTACCTACATCAATCTATGGAAAAACTACATTATTTTCCTAAATGAGCTTCAAGAAGGGTAGGCAGTGCATATTGCTTATGTTACCCTTTTTAAGGAACTTAACACTATTCTAAATATGGGGATTAGTGACAAACAAAAAGCCTTTGAAGTTCAGTGCAAATTTAATTCAATAGGTGCCAACGCCAATTAAGTGGTAAAACACAAGTTAGGGTGGTTGTTGAAAGTCTGTCTTGACAAGGATTATGAGAGGTGCCACACAAAATTCTTAACTGACACGATAAATAGAGGTCCAAACCCGCAAATTGAAACAAATATTTTAATGACCAACAAGGATTAGCGCTTTTGTCTTGTAGCAAGACTTCATCAGATAATACAAGGTTTGCATCACATTTCTTTTATAGCATTCTCAATTAACCATAATTAAAATTTAAAGACACATGAATCCATATTTGATTCTATTTGTGGGTTTGGACCTCTATTTATCGTGTTTGCTGAGTATTCTACAGTTATATTCCTTGCCCTGAAAATTCTTAACTGAGCCATTTTTTTTTCTATTTTCCTTTTGTGGAAACTCTGGACAAATTAATTGACTTTTTCACAGTTGAAAGAGGTAAACTGAGATTAAAGGAACAGACACAAGATTATTGGTAATCTGTAAACACAATGAAAATAAAACCAGTATTTGACATTCAGAATTGTATCCATATTATTATAGCAATTATTTAGCATAACTAACACAGAGAGGTCCTTAGACTAAATTCACAGCAAATATGTATATTTTCTTTGTCCTCATTGGGAACAAATACATTTTAGATAAAATCATAAATGTATTGTGCGGTTATATTTTGTGAACTAACACCATTATCAATTGTCTCTTAAAGTGAAATTTTCAAAGATATGATGTTTGGCCAAAAAATGCTGAGTTCTGTGAGCTTTTTATATAAATTCAATATGTAGCTGTTGAGCAACACCCTATTTGCAATGTGTAACTGTGAATATTCAAACTTTTATCCAATAAATTATGCTACAACAATAAAGACTGTTTCAGAAAGTGAGCCCTGTACTCAAAGGCACTACTAACTTGTCTGCATGACCACTACAATGTGCTAGTTTGCCGTATTGCATTATGCTTGGTTTCCATTGAAGGCAAATATATAACTTCTCTTCAAAGTGGGGAGTGCAGTATATAGTTTATATATATCTGAACAGAAGTGCCCTTACAGTAAAACTCAAAACTATATTTATTTCTCAAGAAAATAAATTTATTTGCGTCTGGAAATATATCATTAACACCTACCCTGTCTGACAATAGTGATATGCTAGAGCTATCATCCCTAATGAGCTACATTAAAATTAGTAAAGATATAATTATAGCCTTAATTGCATTTTTATATCTAAATATGGAAACATAATGACCAACTTTTGCTAAGTACTGTCAAATGGAGTTTGAAGGCAAACTGTTTTGTCCCTGACCGCATGCCAAGAGGAGATAGCAATTATTTATTTATGTAAGTTTGATGACCGGGGAAGTCCACTGGGCCATAAAGAGCCCATTTTCAGTGGAAGCCCGGGGAGAAAAGCTCTAAGATATTGCAAATTACATGTTACAAAATAAAAGACAAATATTTCAATAGAAGGATTTAGCATTTACAGAAGAATAGAACAGAAGGCCTCTAGTAAATTAAACAATTAGACATATGGTTGATAGCCCTTTGAAGGTTAAGTTAAACTAAACAATTACCTAAAGACAATTTTGTCAATGAGCACTCAGAAATTCAACATCTAAACAGATAGGTAATAAGTCTTTAGGTAAGGTGAGCAGTTAATGAATGGAGAAAGTAGTAGAACATTTAAAACTGAAAATATAGTATAATAGATAGCTGAGAAGAAATCAGTCAAATAAGGAAGAGAAAGTTTAGGCAAAGAGGCAGAAGTGGTGGTAATGGGTAATGAAATTCATAGCAGGGCAAAAAAAGGGGGAAGGGGTTTATGTTGGAACGTTAGATGGGCATTCCCATTTGGATAACAGATGAGAGAAAATCTGAGATTTGTGCCTGAAATTGTGTTTCTTGTTAGGAAAATGATAGGATGGGGAGGGAGAGGTTAACTAACAGGTAGGTTCAAGAGGCAGGAAGTAAGCTGGAAGGTAGGACAGTGGGGATGTATATATAAGTATATATAATATATATATATATATATATATATATATATATATATATATATATATATGGGTCCCCTTTACATTACCAAACCGACACTTCACCGACACGCAGAAGACCGAGACGAAATGACCGACAAGCAAGTTGATCGAAAAGGTGATTTGCCGACAGCCGAAAGACCGACAAGGGTAATGTGTGAGCGCGACTTGGTAAGTGTGCGATAGTGACGGAGTTAGGAGCGGTCAGGTAAGTGTGCGATATTGTGGGATTTTGGGTTAGGGTGTAGGAAAGGTGAGTGTATGGTAGTGTCGGAGTTAGGGTTCAGGTAAGGTAAGTGTGTGATAGTGACGGACTGTAGTTTAGGGACGGGTTAAGTGAGTTAGGTTTAGAGTGCAGGTAGGGTCAGTGTGTGCAATAGTGATGGGCTTTATGTTGTAGGGTGGGTTAAGTGAGTTAGGGTTAGGGTGCAGGTAGGTTAAGTGTGCGATAGTGACAGTCTTTAGGTATAGGGGTGGGTTAAGTGAGTTAGGGTTAGGGTGCGGGTAGGGTAACTGTGCGGTAGTGTCGGCCCTTAGGGTTAGGGTTTGGGTTAGGGTTAGTGGATATGTCATTGTGTGTCATGTGTAGTTTACGTTGTTTGTGTCAGTGTAATTGTGTTCGGTTTTGTGAGTTGTCGGTGTTGTGTGTTTCCGGTTATTTAGGGTCGGTGTTTTGTGTGTCGTGGAAATAAAAATGTGGAAATAAAAAAGCCTCTGAGGGTAAGGTACCTACTGAACGCCAAAAATCAAAATTAAGTAGAAAAAAGCTGCAGGTACTCCACGACAAACGAAGCCAACCAGTTTCTTTAGAAAAACACTGCTTTAATCAAAAGAGTAAGCGCTTTCACATCTATACAAGATGCTTCATCAGACTTCAAAAAGCAGAACAAACAACCAGTTTAAAACCATTACAGGTCATCCATTAGACCAATGATGCATCAGGTGCAATAATTCAATCTATCACCATGGAAACAATTATACAAATTGAAAATGTTAAAACATTAGAATGTTTAAATGCTTCAGTATATTTGAAGAATTTTTATGCTTTAATACATTCAAAAAACTCTCAAAATACTACTATAAAAGCCCTATAAAAACACTAATAATACTAATAAAACACTTATTTTGTGTGTCAGTGAAGTGTCGGTTCGGTAATGTAAAGTAGACCCATATATATATATATATATATATATATATATATATATATATATATATATATACATATATATATATATATATATATATATATGGATCACCTTCAGATGCAACAAATATCCACTAACCCTAACCCCATCGGATTCAGTCGGCTGTCGGCACATTTGAGTTCTGAAGGTGACCCATATATATATATATATATATATATATATATATATATATATATAAAAATATATGTTGCTTGGCAAGCAGTTGGTTTGCTCTTTTGGACTGAGTTTGAGAATTGGCCCTCCCTCCTTCCTTTTGGGGTAGAAAAGGGTTCCTTTCTTTTGGAAAAGAGATCCTTCTTTTCCATCCCTTCCTTTCTTGACAGTCAGACAGTATGAGTGAATAGCTCTATGGCTGGGTTGTTTTAGTATGTAGTGAGCAGTGACCTAATGCTGCTAGCTGGTAATAACGGAGAGGCAAATATTTCATATGCTTCCTTATGTTATTTTGTTTGCGTTGTCTATGTTGGTTCTTATGTCTGGTTGATGTGAGCTTTTCTTTTATATTGCTTATGTTTATGTTTAACTGATGTCAAATTTATTTTGCAAATAAATATCCTTTTGCATGACTGTGAACAATACAATCTGGTTGCTGTCTCTATTTTGTCTCTTGCCACTTACATGGGATTCATGGACAAAACAGTACTATGATAATGCCTCTTATACAGATGAATTGATAAGCATTTTAAGCTGTGGGTCTTGGATGCTGCATTATATGGCGTTTCCACTATGGTTGTGTATATGACCTTCTCAGCGTGCTGAATGCACTACATGCCTTGAATAAATGTATGTTCAGTTATCATTAAATTAGAAGAGAATATCATGTAAACCTCTACAGGAAAGCGAACATTGTTAATACTAGAAAGGCTTCACCATCAAAACTCTCTACACTGAAAGTTGCACTGTGGTAGGTCTAAGTTCATAATGATCCACATTTAAGTCCTTAAGCATAGAGTGAAAATTTGAAGTCCTGCTAGGAACTGCCAATGAATTACTGAAATACTATCTATTATATAAGAATACATAGTCATTTTACAGAGACAATGGAGCATGATAATTTACAGCAGGTTTAAGTTAGGGGTTGGTATGTGGCTTTCCTTTGTGGTGAAGGATCTGGTACATGTGAAAGTATTTTTATATTGGGCTTTCATTACAACAAAAGTAAAAATACATTAATTTCTGCATGACAAGGGAACTTTATTTTCCACTGAACTCCCCCTAAAATTACTACAACAGTATTTGTAGCCAATATTAGCACTAAGCTATTTTTTTAATACTTAACAGTAGAATATCAGTCTTATGTACATTTTCACTGAGTTTCTGTCCATTTATAATTCCATTAAGGTTTTTTTTAGAACTTCCAAAGGAGGAGTGCAATGGCTTATTTGCTATTGACTGCAGTGTTTTATAAGCATTTTAAGGCACAGTCTGGAATGCTGCATTACACATAACTTGCATTCGGGTGGATATATGACTTTTTTCAGGATGAGGAATACAGTACATGACAAGAATGAGTGTGTGTGTGTGTGTGTGTGTGTGTGTGTGCTCAGTTGTCATTACTTCAGAATTAAAAATCTTAAACATTTCTCTAAAAAGGAACCTTCTACCTTACCATGGAAAGCTGAAATTACCAAAACAAAATGTACTATCCAATGCAATGTTATACTGTCAAATGCAAAAATGGGTGCATTTAAATCTTTAGCGGTAGAATTATAGTCATAAATGCATTTTGTAACCAAACTCACAGTATAATTTTCTGAATGTTTTAGTAAGAACTCCCAGTATGGAACTGCCATATAATATTTCATGAGTAGCTGCCAAATATAAAGATTTATAGGTATTTCCTAATGATAATCTGGCATATTGGATTGTGCTTGGCTTCTATTAGTGATGCATACACAACACTATTCTGATTATAGAATGCACTGTGTGTCTAAAAAATGCAGTGTATGTCTGGAATATGTCTATATTAAATTGTAATTGTATAAGAAGTCACTTATATATTAATTTATGCAGAGAAGTTGGTTCACCACCAATATGGCAACATCAGAATTCTGTGTCCTGACGAAAGCAAAATAGTATGGAAAAATTCATCACTGAGCTGTGCTTAACTTTTTTTTGCCACAACTTACCAGAATATTTTTACAATGTAGGCAGTCTTCATGAATGGTGTGTTTTCTTTTCCAATGGCAA
>NC_056731.1:1203600846-1203630846 GCF_019279795.1 Protopterus annectens
GTATTGAGATTAGACCTTTGGTAGGGGGGGTCAAGTTGCCACTGAATCTGTTGGCCAGTATGTTGGCAATATCTGTTGGCTCAGTATAGGAGGTACTATTGTTCAGTAACTCAGCAAATCTGGATATTGCCATGGAGATTCTTGATATAACTAAAGAAGGCCTTGTGTTTTTTTTAGTGTCTGCTGCAATTCTGCCTTCATAGCTGGCTTTGGAGGTTTTGATGAGGGATCTCAATTTTTTGTTGAGGCTAATAAGGGAATTTTTCCAGTCTTGGGAGTTCACCTTTTTCTGCAAGAGTTTCTTCCTTCTGTTTTAGAGTTTATTCATGACAGGAGACCACCATACTGGCTTCCTTTTTTTGGAGGAGAGCATCTTGGTTCTGTTGGGTATGGCTAGTTCTATGCATTTATGTATGAGTTCGTACAATGCATTGGTGTATGAATCAGCAGTCATGCATCTATTTTCCATTGGCATGGGTGCCATGAAGTTAGCCACCTCTGTTTTTAGGAGTCCAAAGTCAGCTTTGGAGAGGATTTTCATGGTGGATACTTTTGTTGGTGGTGTGAGTGAGATGTTGATTTCCATGGTGATTAGTTTGTGGCCGGATCTAACCAGGGAGGACTTGACTATTGGTGCAGAGCAACAGTTGCCCATGTTAGCAATAACCAGGTCAAGGATGTTGCTTCCGCTAGTGGGTGTAAGAATGAGTACGTCCAGGGAATTAGAACTGATGAATTCCAGGAAGTGTTGGGCCAGTGCATTGGTGCATGAGTAGTTTTCCCAGTTGATGAAGGGGTAGTTGAATTCTCATAGTATGAGAGTGTTGGGTTGGACCTTGATAGATTCCAGGGTGCTTAGGAACATGGACTGAGAGTCTAGGGACATGGTCAGGGACCTATACCAGGCTATGACCTGGATCACAGTCTTACTCAATGTTAGTTGTACCTGAAGTATCTCAAATGCATTATGCTGGGCTTCTAGTCTGAAGGTGTGCATATTCTTTATGAATATGGAGACACCATCTCCTTTGGAGCTTCGGTCCATGTTTTGAGGCCAAAAGGTGTGGAATGAGTTATAGCCTGGTAGCACAGGAGTGCTTTCTGCTGCTTTAAACCAGGTCTCTGTTACAGCACAAATGTTGATGTTCTCCATTTTGAGGAGTGCTTCAAGTGAGTGCATCTTGAGATTTAGACTTCTAGCATTGAGCATAATGACCCTCAGATTGTATTTATTTACAGCTGTTATGGTGGTAATTTGGTCTTTGGAACACCACCTAAAAAAGGCACTAGAAGGGTGGCAAGAATCTTAGCCAGTACCAGGAAACCCAGGGGTGGCAGATGCAGACCATCTATGGTAAAGCATTGAGGTCTGTCAATCATATCATCCTAAGCAGACAGATACTGGAGCCCTGTAGAATGACACCAGAAACCTAGCCAATTGTTGAAGTCAATCATTTTTTGTTTGTACTGTAGTATCGCTCTGTGTGATGGTAGGATACTGCTCAGGGCTAGTGTCATACTTTCCTGGGCCACATAATCCAAAAGCTCCTCCATGTCTCTTTTCATGTAGTCCAGGGAGGTGCATCTCAGGTCATTCACACCCACATGGACAGTGACAGAGTCATATTTGTACTTGTTGTGGAGTGACCTGAGTGCATGTGTTAGGTGTTGGATTCTGGCACCTGATAGCTGACTGTTACCTTCTCGTTATTCAACCTTGTGAGTGAGACATCTGTGTGCCTCACTATTGAGTCACCTATGATTAGTGTATTGGACAAGGTGTTTAGTCTTAGAGGCTTAGGGTGAGGGACACACTGTGGAGGTGAGCTATGTGTCCTCTAGTTTGTGCTGTGTTGTAGTGGTTGAGTGCATTTCTGTCTTAAAGGTCTCTGCTGTTTGGGTAAATTTCTATTGAGTGCCTCCATGAAGGTGGGTGTGTGGTTTGTGTTTTTATGTGAGAGCTGTGATAGTGGGTGTTCTGGAGGGCTACGTGTTCCATGTTATGTAGTGCAGGTGTTGACCTTCTCTTCTTGACCAGCTAGTCCAGTCTTGGCTGGAGAGTGTATAGCTTCCAATTTGGTGATATAAGTGTATCTATCACAAGTCTGAGTGTTGGGATGCAAAATGAGAGGGTTGCCTGTGTACATGAGGCAGTTGCTACAATGCCTTAGAATGCCCAAGTGCACCAGGTTAATAGGAGAAAGCACAGGGAACTGCCCTCCAGGAGGGGTGGTCATTACTACTAAGTACTGCAGCTATTTCCATGAAGAACAGCAAGTGCTGATGGCTCTTAGGTGTGCTATAATAATTGCTACAAGAACCTGTTGAAGTGCAAAGTGATTAGGCTATTTGAAGTGCAAGAGAGAAATAACTAGCAAGATCTAAGGGAAAAACTGAAGAGCAGATGTTCTGGCACCAGTAATAGTTTACCTCAGCTCAGTGCCACTATGCAGAGCTTAAACAATTGCAAACCTGTGCAAACGCGAGCTTTTAAGCCAGAAAGTTGAAACATTCAATAAACTACAATTTCTGGACCAGAAACCACTCCTCTTGTGGTAGATAGGCTACCTAGTGCTTACCACTCCCACTGATAAGCTAGAAGGCTTCCCTCCAAAATAGAAAGTCTTGGGAGGCTCAGAAGCTTACAAACAGTCCTAGATACAGCAAATCTGTATCTGGACTACACTAGTTACAGGTAAGGTGGGAAACAAGCTTAGAACCTTTTTTTTTTTTACACACTCAAGTTAGCACATCTGAGTGTGTAGCAATATTAAAGCAAATACAGTGTAAATAAATGCATTTAAATGTAAAAAATGACTAAAAACGTGCAGAAAGCAGTAAACTAGGAAAAAATCAAAATGTAGTCACTTAGAGTATCAGAAACCAATGACAGCAGATATATAAATAACTCAGTCAAGCAAAAATTAAGACGGTGCGGAACTCTGAACAGTTTCTGTGTTCTAGTCAGATAGCATAGTCAGGATAGAGGCCTACTGTTATCCAGGCCTGGTTGTTTTGATTGTTTATTTTCCTGTGTTTCTGGCAGTCATCTTCTGCTGATAGTGTCTTGTCTTCTCTGTAAGTGAGAGTAACAGGGTTGCCTGATCTTCTCTAGCATGAATGATTGGTTGAAAGAGCAGGGCCTAGCAGGACTGAGTAGTAATTTGTGCTTCTAGATGCTTCCATCTTTTCTGGTACTTAAACCCTGTGTCTGCTGTGAATCAGCTCACATCTGAAATGTCAGTCACCACAATCTGCCACTACTAAATTGTACATCCTGTGGTCTATTGTCAGTAGTGAGTTGTATGTTTTAGCACCACTAGTAAACTAATTAATTTAAAGCTGTTCAGACTGATAATAACAGATTGACGTACATGAACAAACTAAGTAGAAGATATACTTACTGTATCCTGACTTTGAATATTGCTGTCAGTTTCTGGTCAGGCACATTCTATTTCCTAGAATTTTAAAACATATGCTACCAGGGATCCCACAGTTTTTTTGACATGTTTCTAATAATTATCAAAATGATCTTCATACTGAAAAATCAAATATCTGTCTTCAATAGCACACGTAAATATTTATACATTAATATTTTCTAAACATATATGTGATATAGAATAGGGTATTAAAAATTATTTGAAAATATAAGTCCATTTATTCATTGACTGTTTCCAAGATATATCCATTTTAAAAGTGAATCTATAGTAGAACTATAGACACAGTAAAATAAAATTTATGGATAGGGGCAAAAGGGTTATCAACTGATTTATATCCCAAATGCAGATGAATGCATACTAATAAATAAATGAATGCACAGTAATATACATTTTCACATAAAAGTATTTAAATATTTAAAGATACAAAAATACACTTGTAGCTGAACAGCCTATTGTCCTTGTTTTTTTTCTTCCGGTGTGCATGCTGTGTGTAAACTGTTAGTATTACAATTCAGGAGTTGTATTGGAGTAAATAACATAAGTATGAATTAGAATGGTCCAAAACTGGTGTTCTTCCAGTATTCATGTGTGGAAAAATGTACTTACTAGTGTCTAATCAGTATAACTGCAGCTTCACTTTGAACAGCGAGACACACACATGGAATCTTGTTTGTTTGTATTGATAAAAATATTTCTGTAATGTTTTACTAGACAGTTCTACTATTACTTTGTCATTGATTTGAAGTGTGCTTGTAATCATGTATCTTATTCTAAAGAATCTTCTTATGCCTTAGCTCTCCTTCAAGCCAACAATGAAACTGCTTTGTAACTGATGATTGGTACTGGTTTCAAGAATTGACTTTATTTTGTGTCATTTGGTATTGTTAGTTTATATTACTGTGTGATAAAGGTGCATGCCATTAAGTGCAAAAATTCTAAATACCAGGATATGCTCAGGAATACGCACAAGAGAAAAGGTGCAATTGCATCTCTCAGCTCCCCAGTGTCCATTCCATGATTTAAACAATGGCTTTTGGCAAGGCAGATGCAATGAGCTAGCTGAATAAAGCTAAGAGAACTTTGAAGATTAGTACTGAGGCTGTATGTTTATTTTGTAACAGTTCAAGGCAGTCCCTTGGATGCATATTCAAGAATGTACAACAAGTTGGTGCCCCCTTATGTATGGCTATGGAAGGACTGAAAGCAATTAAAGCAGCCCTGAATTCCCCGATGGAGCATCTGGAAATGATAGCTATGTATAAATGGCAAATTATTGCAATCTCCACTTTACATGAAACCAAGCCCAGCAGCACATGTAGCTCATGGAGTTAAAAGCTATATCTGGTGTGACCTCAAACCAAGTTCAGGAGTTGTACAGCCACATGCAAAGATTTGAACTCAGCATTGATAAACCCTTTAGACTAGAACCATTTGTAATAATTTGCAAATAATAGGGATGCTTATAGGCATGGAGGGTACCCATACAATAGTCTTTAAAAAGGAATTGGGGATATTATTAAATACAACAACACCACCCATCATTGAAGAGTCTACTCAGTTAACTATTAAAACAGGAATGCTAACTTTTTCAGACATTTTATAACTAAATGTTTGGATAATAACAGTCAGGAAATGATTCTCAACATTGCAAGAGAATTTGGTAGTATGCTGAAGTTAGCTGGGCATGCACTTAAAATAACTCCTAGCTATAGTGTAGCCCTATACTTAAAATGAAAACATATGTTAGATTTTTTGTGTGGTTTTGTGACCCTTGATATAAAGTTAATGTCTGATTCTCTGCAATACTTCATGTGAGTAAAGGAACTTTACAATCAATTTTCTTTACTCCTCAGGAGGTTGAGAGATATTTACTGGGCACCAATGCTAACTTCAAGCTGTAATATGCATAGGCTACACAGAACAATGGGTAAGGTCCACAAACTGGAAAAAAATGCAGTCAATCTGCTTCAAATTTTCATCAAAATCAACAGCAGTAGAAGAAGGGTCAGGAGCAAAAAGAAGTCTGTGGGTGCAAGGAATATACACAGGCAAGTTCTGGTGGGAGAAACGAGGTCCACAAAAGTGCTCAAATGCTAGAACAGAAATGAGCCTCTTGTCTACTGTATTGTAGATTGAGAGTGTGAGTTATTGGAAGCAATAGCTTTTACTGTTCATGAAATTTCACTACATAAAGATAGCATACTCAAAGCATCATGGGACAATCAGAATGGGAATTTAAATAATGGTGACAATACCCCAGAACTTATGTCAGCTGAAAAACTGACGAATCAGACTGCACTTAAAATCTTGACTTCCAGCTTGTTCATATTATTGTTTGGCTGTTTGCTTAGGGAGTTTTTGTTTAGTGTATCAATACTAGGTGGCTGGAATGGTTTATTCTGCTTTGTATTTATAAGGTGGGTATCAACAAGACATGTTTATAAATGTTTACTCATGTTACAATGCCTCATCTAGACAGCTGGATTAGGTTTGCTAGAACTCACCTGTGCCCCCGCAGTGGCCCTGCACATACGTTGGATGGCAACAATTGACATACCAACCTCATTTGGATGGTATTAACAATATTGCTGATGAGCACTGGTACCATCCCCTCCTATTTTGATCCTCATGTCCACAACTACAGGCAGATTCAAAAATATCTCTACTGGGGCTAACACTCTTCCCTGATCCACTCCGTTACCATTAACTCGTTCACTTTGCACTCTCAGATGTGGAATGTCCTGGTATACACAAGCACAGAAACTATGTCTAAAGACTGAGAAGGGGTTGTTGTTGTCACTCTCTCTATGTAAAGTACCAACTCTGCATCCCCTGACTGTGCCAGCTTATATCCATTATCATCAGAGGCTAATGATGCTCCAACATCAGTTTAGGGTAGTTCCATAGTGCTAGTACAAGTCAAAGTTTTAACCATGAACCCATAAAAGAAAACATATACAGTATAAGTATGACCTGACACCATAATTACACTATATTTGATATTGTGGTGGTATAGCCATGCCCATATCTTGTGCAGGTGGATGTTGTACTGAGATGTTGGATATACTTATATGGCACAAATGAAACAGGTATTACAAACTGTAATGTGACTAATAGGTGCAAATAGGGCCTGACAGAGATAGTAGGATTACATACCTAGGGCATCATCATTAGTGGAAATTCTCTGGGGCCTATCCATCTCTGCCTCAACATGTAGTACTGTACTGCAGAATGTTATGGAGGTGGTACTGATGTTAAGTGAGGCCAAGACCTCCTCCATCTTTGTAAGTGGGGTTCTGTTTACAACCCAGCACTTGTTGCACTCCATTCCCATGCCACAGCTTCTACTCATGGGTAACAGCATGGATCAATTACATTAGGATCCTAGAGTCCAAGCTCTCTCTCCCTCAAACCAGTATATCTGGCACTGAAAATGTTGTCAACACAATCACTACACCTCAAACTCCACCCACACCTACACAACACATACCTACATATGCGACGGTCCTCCACATAAACATACCCAAACAAAGGAGACCTCTGAGGCAAAAACACATGCGATCTCCACAGCCCTCCACACCACATACCATGCATAGTCCACACATCTGTGCCTCAAAAACACTAAGGATTCACCATAAACCCAACATATTAGTCATAGGAGACTCCATTGTGAGACACACAGATGTGCCTCTCACCAGGCTGGAAAAGGAGAAAGTCACAGAAAGTTGTCTGTCAGGTGCCAGAATCCACCATATCACACACGCACTCAAGTCTCTCAACAACAGGTACTGCTATGACTCTGTCATAGTCCATGTTGGCATGAATGACTTGAGATGTACCTCTCTGGACTATATGAAGAGAGACATGATTGAGCTCGCTGATTATGTGGCCCAGGCAGGTATGTCCCTAGCCTTAAGAAGCATTCTGCCATCACCCAGAATGATGCCCCAGTACAAACAGAAAATGATTGACTTTAACAATTGGCTTAATTTCTGATGTTATTCCAAGGGGATCCAGTACCTGACAGCCTGGGAAGATATGATCAACAGACCATGATGCTTTGCCAGAGATGGCTTGCATCTGTCTCACCTGGGCTTCAGGCTTCTGGTGAAGGCTCTTGCCTCTCCTATAGTGCCTTTTTTTAGAAAAGTGATGAGGTTAAAACTACCAACATAAAAATTTCAACAAAATGCAAATTAAAGGTCATGCTGATAAACGTTAGGAGTCTAAACATGAATCTGTACTCATTGCAAGCATTCCTAACCCTGAAAAATGTGGACATCTGTGCAGTCACATAAACCTGGTTCAAAGCTGTGGAGAAAACCCAAGACTTACCTGGTTACTCATCCTATCATACTTTCAGACCCCAAACTGTGGGCAGTACACCAAAGGAGGTGATGTTTCAACATACATTAAAGACATACACACCTCCAGGCTAGTCAAACAGTGTGACACACAGGAGACACTCCAGGTGCAGTTAACCGTTAACAAGACCCCTCTTCAAATCATAGCCGGCCCCCAAATCTGACTTAAGATGCCTAATCCGCCTATTTGGACCTGTTAGAATCTATCAAGATTTAACTCTTTACCCGGATCCTGGGTGACTTTAATTTCCCAAACATAGACTGGAAGAACTACTCATGCCAGAACACAAATGCCCAGAGATTTCTTGATTTTGTCAATGTAAATGCCTTGGAACAGCTTTTCTATACCCCCACAAGGGGTGATAATATCTTGGACTTGGTATTAACGAACATGAGTAACCACTGCAGCATCCCTATAGTATAATCCTCCCCGGTAAGATCCGACCAATAGGCGGTCACTTTCAAACTGACCATCTCCGTCAACACCTTCTAGCTAGGATCAGACATAAAAATCCTGAGGGATGGTATAAATAACTTCACATCCCCCTCCCCTCTGTAGGAACTGGCACCAGTATACAAAACTACACCTAAGCACTATACAAGCATTTATATAGATGCATGGAATCAGGAATACCTGACAGGACTGAGTCATCCTCTGCAAGGAAGAGTAAACCTAGCTGGTGGACATCTGTAATAAATAAACTCTATAACAAAAGGAAAAAAAAAATTGCTGTCCAAGATCAAGAAGGAGCAGGTGCCCAATTGGAAGCAATGCCTCCATAGCCTGAACAAGCAAATAAAAGCACTAGTGAAATCCTCCAAAGCAAACTTCAAGTCCAAATTGGCCACATCTACTAGAGACAATCATAAGGCCTTCTTCACATATGTCCCCAACCTCAAAGGAAGCACGAAGATCTGTTCAGAATTGTTGGTCAAGGACACCACATATACAAATGCCCTAGATATAGCCAACTTGCTGGCTGACAGATTCAGAGAAAACTTTACCCCTCTATCCCCCCATCAGTAAATCATCACTGCTCTCTCAAAGGCAAAAAATACAGCCTCCATGGTTCCTGATAACATGTGGACTCAGGCATGAACTTGCAGCACCATTAGGCACAATATTCAACCAAAGCCTAAGTACTGGCTTCATCCCAGCTGAGTGGAGGACAGCCACTGTCATCCTTTTACACAACGCTGAAATGTCCACCGATCTGGGAAATTACAGACCCATCGGTCTAACAAGCCTGATCTGCAAGGCCATGGAACAAATTATTATGGAAATCATTAAGAAGGACATTGGCAGCCTCCAAACACTTGATCCCACACAGTTTGGCTTCATCAATGGGAGATTACATCTGCTAAATTTGGTCGACTTCTTTGAGACAGTCACCAAAGTCATGAATACCTTGACCTGGCCAAAGCCTTTGACACTGTTCCGCACTTGAAAATGATAGATAAACTCTCTCAACTAGGCATCAATCCATATGTTACCAGATGGGTAGCAAAATGGCTCACTGATAAAACTCACATAGTCAAAACAGTGGAAGCCACCTCAAGCAGTAGACCTGTAACAACCAGCATACCCCAGGGTTCAGTCTTGGGGCCTGTGTTATTTGGGATATACTTTTCAGAGGTGCAGGCCAAAACCAGTAGGCTATGACTGACCAAGTTTGCAGATGACTGCAAGCTGGGTGTTGTCTTCAGTTCTCCTAGTGATGTGGACATTCTCCAAGAGGGTCTCACTCAAATAAATGACTGGTGCCAGAAACATGGCCTCAAGCTGAATACCAAAAAATGCATCATCGTCCCCTTTGGGGAGAGTGACATCCCCACAAATTATCACATTAATAACAATGTCCTAAGCACTCAATCAGTCGTGAGGAATTTGGGCACCTAGGTTGATAGCAACCTGAAGTTTGACCACCATATTGCTTCCATGATACGGGAAGTCTTCTACATGGCCCATCTCATAAGTAAGGGCACCTCATCCAAGGACAATGAGGTCATAACATCCCTGTATTCTTCCCTTATAAGGCCCATTATTGAGTACAACACACCTTTTGGCATGTACCTCGCAAAGCACATGCATCAGCTGGAGAAATCATAGAGGTTCCTCCCCAGGAGAATCCAGGGCCTCAATATCATACACAGATAGGCTAAAAGCCCCATCCCTCTAAACAGTCTTATAAAGACTCCTCAGAGGTAACCTCTGTCTGGCATACAAGGGGATCAGAGACCCCACATCGATGGGACTACTGCATATCTGCAAGTCAAGCTCCACTCTAATAACTCACATGCATGGCCTCAACCTGATCTGTGACATCAACAAGACTTGTTGGCAGGACAGATTTGTGTCCCAGAGACTCCCTCATCTATGGAATAGACTCCCTCTCCACATCAAGCAGAGTACCTCTTTACCCCTTTTTAAGAGCAACCTGGATAACTGGATGGGAAACAGAAAATATACCCCAGGGATTCCACCCATGTTGATGCCAGACAGGGGCATTGGGTGCTAATTTGTCAAAACATGGGCTATACTCTTGGCTAGGATTATAAGGGCATCAGGGCCAATAGCCTACTAAGCTCTTATGATCCTATGATCATTTTGGTTGCATGGAAACAGACTATGGCATCATTTTTATCCTGACCACCCACGGTATTTACAGTGCTGACAGCTTCACACCAGGCCTAGTCATGGAAGGAATGTTTAGCACAGGTAGAGGCAAAGAGTCTTCTTTGATGGAGATGGAGGTCCTCTAGTGCCACCTCATTTCCATCTTGATAAGCCTGGGCTTGTAAGTGATTTTGTATTCCTGTACTTGTGTCTTCAGCAAATCACTGTTGGTCTGGAAACACTCTGGAATTAACAGCTGTGGACTCACATGGGTGTTAAAAATCCCAACAAACATACTATAATAATAGTCCAGCAACAACAAATTAGTAGAGTCTGACATTGGAATACAATTATCTACAAAACAATCTTGTACCTGCATATCTTCCAGCAGCTCTGTCTTAACCACAATTCCACTCCTCCCCAAAACATAAATCCCTCCATATGACTACAAGTTAACAAGCACAAAACTTAACAAGCACCTGTGATCATTTGCCACAACCCTGATAGGCATTTCATAAACTGTAACCACTATTAATGTCAGGCACACAACATTACAAATCTGTATGACACACTGTTAATTTTGATGTATCCCCCAGTAATATGACAGCATTATATTACAGCCAGTACAATTCTGGTATACCCCATCAGAGTGCATTGATCAATACATGTAGATAAACTGAGAAAAACTGAACCCCAGTTCTAGGCCATGCAGTAAACAGTACACATAAATGTATTTACTTATTCAAATAAGAATGTAAACCACACAAACTGGTAATAAAACACTAAAGACAACAAAGAAGACAAGCACAGGATACCCTCGATGTACTTTATTAAGTGCTTTCATCCAGGGTGAAGGACTTCATCAGAATAAACACATCCATTAACATCATGGCTTAAATACATACATAGTTAAGCCCTAATTAAAGAAGGCACTCTCTTAAGGTACCCCTACCACATAAAATCAACATTCAAAATGTCTCTGAAATAAAACTGTCTTTTGCAATTAAAAATGATTTGTTATGAAACATGCAAGCATAAAAAAATTCAAAAGCACAAAAAATAGCAATGACAACATCAACAAAATGTATAGACATTTATTTTCAGATACATACGTGGAAATAAGTGTAAATAAACTAAACATTGCATATCATAAAATGAATTTGATAATTGAAACTTGTTAATTAATAATCAAATCAGTGCTTCTGAATACAAGATCTTAAGAGTATCACATGCTAGGACTCCAACCATATTTGGAGCCCCAAAAATTCATAAGAGTTTAAACAAGCCACTCCTAAGACCCATAGTTGATGCAAAAGGGTCCAAAACATTTCCCCATAGCGAAATTAATTGACCAACAACTTAAACAAGTATTGGCACACCACCCTTGGTGTTTAAAAGATTCATGGGACTTTCT
Organism: Protopterus annectens; assembly: GCF_019279795.1. Lineage (NCBI taxonomy): Eukaryota > Metazoa > Chordata > Ceratodontiformes > Protopteridae > Protopterus > Protopterus annectens. The sequence continues at coordinate 1,203,612,682 of NC_056731.1, forward strand.
TACTAGAATATCAAAAGAAATTTATAGTGAAAATACAATGTTTGTGACTATTGACATAAAAGATTGATTCTCAGTAATTCCTAATATTACAGGAATGGATTGGTTTTATGTGTATTTATGTCAATATTCTGAACTTGAACATGACAGTATTGTTACTATCAGGACCCTAATGGAGATAGTCTTAGACAACAATTTTATTTTTTGAACAGCAATTATTTAAGTAAGGGAATGGAGTGGCAATTGGGGCAGCATGTGCCCACATTTTTGCAAATATTGTATTAGCCTATTGGTAAAGCAAATTTTTAATTGGGTCTAGTTTTACAGAATGTTGGAGCCTATATGGCCAATACCTGGACGACATCATTATTTTTTGGACAGGTACAAGGGAGAGACTGAATGAGTTATTTGATTATACACATGAGACAACAGATTTTTGGGAATTTACCATGACTAGGGCCAGAACAAGTTAATTATTTGGACATTTCTATAAGTAAAAATAAAACTTTAGGGCTATTCAATTCTACTATATATAGAAAACCCAACTACTCCAATACCTTATTACATTTCAATAGCTGGCATCCCCTCCATCAAAAAATGTCCCTGGTTAAGGGCCAGTGTGTCAGGTTGGCACAGATGGTGTCCAATGTTGATGAATTTTTCCAACAATGTGATATTTTAAAGGCCATGTTGATAAACAGTGAATAACCTACTCATTTTCTTGACAATATTTTTTATGAGGTTTGCCCCACTACTTGGGTTTTCTAGTTGGATCCTTGGAAACAGGTGTAGAGAGAATTGTAGAGAATTTATGAATAGCCTTGAACTAACCAATAATAGGCAGTTTCCAGATATCAGTCTGATTGTTAAGAAGAATTGGAATGTATTTTGCACAGATCCAGAATATTTAAAAATTGTATAAGAAGATCCCAGCATTATTTTTAAAAAGGATCAAAGTATTAAAAATATGCTTGAGAGGGCCCATTTACCCAGACAAATAGGTAAGATAAGCAGATGTGGGCACTGTACCCAGTACAAATTCATTATTGAAGGTAGTCAAGCTGAGATAAAACGTTTTGGAACAATAAAACTTAATAAAAGATATAATTGTAATACCAAATGTGTGGTTTATCTTTCCCTTTGCCAAAGATGTACCTGCTTTTATATAGGGAAAACCAAGAATCCCTTTAAGAACAGATTATATCAACACGATTATGACATACATAAAAATAATGTTAAGAATGCCCTAGCTGCCCATATTGTATGTAATCAGGATCACTCATTTAAGTTTATGATAATTGACCATGTGGAACATGGACAAAGAGGAGGTCCCTTAGATGATTATCTGGAGCTAAAAGAACTTAAATGGCAGATAAGGACAAATGCCACAAATTGCCCAGGATTAAATGAAAATCTGTCTATTAGTCAAGTTCTTAGGCTCAAAGCTAGCCTTTTGTCATAGTTTTATATGGGCTATAGCTTATAGCTAAAAAAATGTGCTTTTGTATTTTGTATGTTTACATGTTTTATAAAAATCATTTATAATTGCAAAAGACAGTTTTATTTCACAAACATTTTGAATGTTTATTTTATGTGGTAGGGGTACTTTAAGAGAGTGCCTTCTTTTATTTGGGCTTAATTATGTAAATATTTAAGCCATGATGTTAATGAGTGTGTTTATTCTGATGAAGTCCTTCACTCTGGATGAAAGTGCTTAATAAAGTACATTGAGGGTATCCTGTGTCATCTTCTTATTTACTTATTCACTTAAGCAACTGTAAAAAGAAATCATACCTTATTGAAGCAGGTAGTGATGTTATGTAGTGACAGGTACTTGCAGCAGGATACTGCTGTATTCTTACAAAGGTTCATCTTCTTTAGCTCACTGATAAGCTGTGAATCCAGTCACACTTTTATTGCATTGATTACCTGTGCACAAGGAGCATGCTAATTAGGTCTCCTGGATCACTCTGTTTGCTCAATGAGTAAAACTGCTAAAAATTATGTTGAGTTCTACACGGTGTAGTGCACACCTGAACACCTGTGGTGAGCTCTGTGCACACATGGGAAACCCAGAATACAGCAGGAGGGAAATTGTCATGCTCATTCCTCCAGTGCATCTCATGATGAGGGATATTCCTCAAGTTAAGTTTTAAAGAGCAATGCTCTTTGCATTTTTACATTGAAAGGGTCTCACACAAATTCAAGTTGCATGGTAAATTATACTGAATAAAATGAAGTAATCAAAAGAACATTGTATAACTGCAGCATGACACATGTTAACCTTCCTATGATTTTGATAACTGAAGTTGCTGGTAAGTGTTTAGTAAGTTTTCCACATGTTTCCCATTATATATAGATGGAAGGTTGAGACCAGTGGTCATGCTATCTTTAAACATCTGATGATGGAGTAGTTGTTGAGCATTTATTTCCAACAGCAAACACAAGGATGGAAGACTGCCATGTTTCACACCTTAACTGCCATTGAAACCACAATGACATAGTCCCTATAACTTATCATTTTGCCATCCATCATGCAAAAGAGGTGCCTGTCAGTGCCCATCAGTGTTCAAAGGGTGAAACATGTGAGAAGTCATTTGGTACCAATTCCTTGCCATTTTTCTTGAGATCTTTGAGGATGAGACAACTTTGGCTGTAGAATGTGATGATAGTACTATTTTAGAGCACAGAGGTAGTATGACCAGCAGTTCATGTTTTTTTCTGGACATCATCTAGAAAAAGTACAAAATAAAAGGCTCCTGCTGGAGAGCTATAATGGGTCACAGTATAAGGATGACACCTGGAACAGTTTGGTCACTTCTCAATCTTCAACACCTTTCTAACATTTCACGTGGATGTGTGCATTCAGACCTCATCAGTTAATGTTTTTTTTTTCTGTAGCACACTTGCTAAAGCCCTGGTCTGGATAATATCCTTGTCAAAAGCAGATATTCTGTCTCATGTAGATGCAATTTTATTGTCCAGCTTTGCATGAGTCTTACTGAGGTATTTTTTGTTAGTTCACTGTTCTGGAGTATATCTTTGAAAAAAAGGCAAGAGTTCAAAGCAAGGTAAGTGTATTTTACTATTGTCCTGTCGTGCCCTTTGTTCCCTGAAATGTTTTTTACTATCACCATTTTTACCAGTGCTTCTGCGGCATGACTAGCTAACTAATAACTAGCTAACTAGGAACAAGCAAACACACACACCGGAATTCTTAGTCCTTGTGCCTTACCTGTACTGTCCTGCTTGTTTGTCTTACTCAAACGAAACTGGCTTCCAGGCTCTTGTATTATAGTCTGCCAGTGTGTATACCCTCAGATAAGCTACCCGTTTGACTCATTTGTTGGATAGCACTGTCACTAATCTTTGATTGCTTGATTTCATTTGATTTATGTTGAAACCTAGCACTGTGTATTAACTGCTGAAAATGCTGAAATCTTGTCTGCTTTAACTGCTGCATGCTTATTTCTTGTTTTGCTGTGCAATTCGAAGGCATAAGCTGTTTATATTGTAGGAAGTATTGTATGTAGTATTTGGGTACTGGCAACTGCACTCTCTCTTCCTTCTGTTTATTCCAGCTTGACTAAACACTAGCATCCCTTGACCTTGCTATGTTCTGTAGTCCCTCTTTCTTATGCCTGCTCCAAGTTTTAGAGTAAACACTTGCTTCCCTTGACCATTCTGCTTTTACCTGTGTGCTTTCGCCCATCCCAGTGCCTACATAAAGGCCCTTTCTTCACATCTGTGATTTAACAACTGCTTTCTTGTTTACTGTTAATGCTGTACAATTCGAAGGCATAATCTGTTTGTATTGTAGAATTTCTGCATGTAGTATTTGGGTACTGGCAACTGCATTCTCTTCCTTCTGCTTATTCCAGCTTGGCTAAATGCTAGCATCCCTTGACCTTACTGTGTTTTGTGTTCTCTTAGAGTAAATGCATGCTTCCCTTGATCATTCTTCTATTACCTGTGTGTTTTTCCCCACTCCCAGTACCTACTTAAAGGCTCCTTTCTCCATATCTGTGCTGCAAACTAAGCTACTATCCTTTCTAGCTTCTCAAGCTCGCTAGTCTTGTCTTTCTTTTCTACTTCTCCCTACAAACCCAGGAGTCGTCTCTCTAGGCCTTCTACCTTTTCTCTTTCTCACCCTCCAGCCTGAAACTTTCACTCTTTTTCTCTCTCTCTCTGTCTCTATCAATCATTTGCCTTCTATTTCACTCTGTCTGCTTGCCCCTAATATCCACTGCCCCTCCATTAATTGCTCTCTCTTCTGGAGAATTTTTTTTACCACCATAAGCTCACTGTCTTATTTTCATTACAACTCTCATTTATTTTACAGTAGTCAACTGCACTAAAAAGTGACCACAGTCCTCCTCCTATCACCCTGATTATACCTGGCTGGCATTATATCTACTGACTCTGAAAGTGATACAAGGATTGCTCTCTAGCCAAGGATGTGAGGAAACCAACAAAACAAAAAAAAAAGCACCATCACAAGCTTTATGTACATGTCCCAATTGTTTCTTCATCACCTGGTGTTAAAAGCATTTTTTGTCTTTTTTTTGCAAATTAATCTAGGCTGTGGCATGCACACGTATTTCTTACCTCACTAACACCCATCACCACCACCTTTCTTCCACCCCCACTGAGTATCCATCTCTCACCCTAGTCTCTGTATCACTTTGGCACCTAATTCACTTCAGAAAAGTGTGCTAAAGGCTAAGACTTTGCTGCCTGTCTCCTCTTTTCTAAACCAAGGATTCACTTCATACATTATCAACATCTGTCTTTACTCACCTAGTCTCTCCACTCTAAAGACTGGTCTCCTCACTGATAAACTTAAGTACAGGCTCCACTGATAGTATTTTTGAAGTATAGGGATCTTCTGCTCCTGGGTCTATCCGCTCCATTTGCCCTCGCTTTGCTGAGGTTCTCTCCTCTCCCCTACTCTAGCCCTATTCTCACACACCCCATCTTTCTTTATATATACTCTTACATACCACACCTCTTCCTCCTATCCAACCAAACACCCTTTCTAAGTAATCCAACACCTGCTTTACCCCTATAACCACTCCCAGCTATCTATCCTCCCTTATGTTCTCACTACCCCCTTCCCCTCCTCACTATCTGCTTTTCATTTCATGTGACACCCTCTCTGCTTTATCTGCTTTCACTACTCTTAGTCACTGCATTCTTGACTCATCTACCACTCGTCCTTCTCCCTACCTACTCTCCTGCTATGTGGCCACTCTGTCTCTTCACCACCTTTCTCTTCTTCCTCTCTCTAACAATCTCTTAACATTCAGCACTCTACTATAAATCCCCTTCACCTACTCTCCTCTATACTCCTAACACTGATACTATCTCTTACCTACAATTGATCTCACCATCTCTCTTCCCTATTTTACCGTCTGACCTCTTCAAAGTTCCTACTTCTTCTAACTCATCTCTCTCCTCTGGCCAGAAACCTAGACTTCCTACTACCCTGAACTTACTCTCTTCTCTTCTCAATTTCTTCAACACTCTTCTTTCAGATGGAGACATCCACCCTAACCCAGGGCCTCCCACATTTTCCTTGTGCAATATCACTACTCATAACCCTCCTGCTCACTTACCCCTTCCTACCAGTAATTCCCCTTCCAAATCTCTAAAAATCTTCTCTCTAAATATTCAAAGTATTGTAAATAAAGTAACAGACTTGCACTCCTGGATATCTAACACATCTCCTATCAGAAACTTGGCTGAAACCTCACATCCTTAACACAGAAATCCTCCCTCTAGGTTATAACATCTTTCACTCAGACAGAACCAATAAATGGGGAGGAGGGGTTGCTATCCTTTACACTGAGCTACTTAACCTGTCTCCTCTCTCCATCTCTGTTCTCTGCTTCTCACCTGCTCAAATACTCATCGTACATTGTCAGCTCAACCCACACAATAAATTTGCCATAGTCTCTATATACATTCCCCCTGGAGATAATATTCCCATCCTAGACAACTTCCTGTCCTGGATTACTCACCATATCCCTTATGCAACTATCATACATGGAGACACTAATATAGACTGGACTAAACTGCCCTCCTCATCCCCCACCCATAGTCTTATCCTTCATGGTTTTCATCAACACGTCTCCACCACTACTAGAATAAACAAAAACTCCTCATCCGGACCCATCCTTGACTGGATTCTTACTTCAGTTCCTTACCTCTATCATAATCCCAGTATACTTCCCAACTCATTTGAGTGACGACTCTCCAACCTTCATACACAGATTCACCCAGCACTCACCTAAAGACCCTACTTACAGGGTATGCTGAAATCTTGTCCACTTCGACCCAGACACTTTTACCTCTAAACTATCTGGCATTAATTAGTCCTTCCTCTTATCACCTCCCTCTCAGTGAAGCAGTAAATCCCTTCAATAAGATTTTCCTTGACACACTTGATTATGTTGCTCCATCCATAAAAATCAGAATCAAATCTAACTACGCCCCCCCCCCCCGGCTAACAAAACAAACTCACTCAATCATGCACAAAAGAGAGTCTTCCTGGAAATCCTTGGTTAAAAACAAGTAACCACTCTTACTGCAGACATGCAGAGAGCTCAGAAACCTGGCTAGAAAAACTTGTCAACAAAGTCAAAAGAGTTTTTTTCTCCTCTAATCAAAGTAGCCCACACAAAAATCCTTAAAAATTCTAAACCACCATCAACAACTTACTCCACCCAGGTAACTCTACTACTTCCAACCCCTTTCCTAACAACACTGCTTCTGAAACTGCCTTCCTCCTTGACAACTATTTCACAGAAACTATTCAAAACCTCATACTTCATACACAAAACAATATGTCTCACTCAACACCTCCAATACTCCATAACAAAACTCTCCCCAATGCTTTTTCTTTCCAACCAGTCCTAATTACTGCAATTAAATCTTTCCTTAACAAACTTAAACCCTGCTCTCCCTCAGCGGACCAACTACCCCCTCATTTCCTAAAAATAGCTGCACAATCCATCTCCTACCTTGTCTCTAGTCTTATTAACTGTTCCATCTCAGAAGCCCTGGTCCCTGACATTTGGAAATCCTTATGTAATATCCCTGTTCACAAAGGCTGCAACTCTACAGATCCCTCTAACTTTAGACCAATTGCCATCCTGTACCCCTATCCAAAATCTTGGAAAAGTGCATCCATGTTCAGCTACTCAAACACCTTCTCGATAACACAGTCTCCTCACTCCTACCCAACACAGCTTTAGGACCCCACCACATCACTTCTACTGCATTCCTGTCATTTATCCAAATAATAGCTGAAGCCTGTGACAATAACCTCCTCATCTCCAGTCTTTTCCTCAATTTTTCAAAGGCCTTTGGTACTGTCTCTCATTCTAAACTTCTAACTAAACTCTCAGACCTACATCTTACTACCTGCTCCATCAACTTGTTCTTCAGCTATGTCTCCAGCAGGCAAAAATTTGTCCGCTGGCAAACTGTCCTCTCTCCATTCCTCCCTGTTAATACTGGAGTTCCCCAAAGATCAATTCTGGGTCCCCTCCTGATTAGTATATTCACTAATAAACTTCACTATGCCAGTAACCTCTCTACACTTCTACAATATGCTGACGACTCCACCCTCATTACCTCTGCCCACAACATCCCTGATCTACTAGCTGTCACTCAACAAACCTTTTCCTCTGTCAAAACCTGGCTCTCTGATAATTAACTCATATTAAGTCCAAAAAAAAAAACTCATCTTCCTCCCTAAAACACATGCCCAGCACAAAGTCTTTTTCTCTATATCCTCTCTCAACAACGCCATTATTAAACCTAAACCCCATAATAAACTGCTTGGAGTTATTATTGACAATGAATTCAAATTTGATATTCATATTCAACAAAGTATAAAAAAGACCCATCAGAAACTTGGATTTCTCTTTCATAATCAAAAGTGTCTGTCACCCTCCTTCAAACCTCCCTTTCTTAGGCTGTCCTCCTACCCTGCCTTACCACTGCCCCTGTCCTTACTCATTTTCAAACACCTCTTATCACTAAACTAGGTCAAACTTATAACAAAATTGCCAGATTTGCTGCCAACCTTCCTTACAAATCTCACCACTGTCTTGCCTTTAAGTCAATGGCCAGAATTATCCAAACAGCTAAATATTGCACACTCTATCCTATATGAACCCTCATCCTGTCTTTCTCTCTCCAATTTAGTCTCCTTCTATAACCCCTCTTGTCACCTCTGTACTGCCAGTAAACACCTCCTTCAGTTATACAAACCCACCAAAGACATTGGTAAGGCCCTTTAGAAATACTCTGTAGCCCATGTTTGGAACTCACTCCCTCTCAACATAAGAAGCATTAAGCATAAATCCCTGTTTAAGGAAGAACTTAAAACTTTTTCTCCTGAAGACTTGGTCATGCCCTTGTCAGACCCCCACTTGAAGTAGCCTCCTCTCTTCTCATTGTATCTGCGTTTCCCTGTCAGCTCTTTGTCCTCCTTGTACTTGCTCTACAAACTGTATTCATACTGTGCTCCTTAGTGTAATAGTCTCTAAACCTTTTGTTATTTGGCCTATGCTATATACTGTTCTCAAGTTTTGGAAATTGTACTTGTTAACTGTTATTTTACCTATGCATTGTACTGCTGTGCACAAATTTTTGAGTCGTACTATATTTCTGTGACCCTACTTTAATGTTGTTGTTGTTGTTTGTCTTTCGGCTTTTCCCAGTTAGGGGTCACCACAGCGGAACTCCGGTCCGCTAATGAAGGCATGCCCATTCAATGCATGTCTTTCGAATGCCCACTCGACTGCGGGGAGGACATGCAGACTCCACACAGAAAGCACTCCCAACCCAAGCCAAGAATCGAATGGGAGAACCTCTTGCTGTGAGGCAACAACACTACCGCTGCACCCTACTTTAATATTTTGTAAATATAATTACTTGTATTATTTCTGGAGCTTTTCTCCTCGTGTCTCCACTGAAAATTTGCCCCTGGCTCAGTTGGACTAACCTGCTTAAATGTCAATAAATAAATAACGTACTAGTCTGGAGCATATCATTTTCATAGACAGGAGTACAATTCCTTGCACGTGTGTTTCTCTTTTCATGCTTTTCTATGTCCAAGTTTCCTGACAGTAAACAATCCTGTCATGAATGTGCACATTAATTGGGGAAGGCTGGCACTTTCTAACATAATATATTTTTGTATTCCTCTGCCATTTTTGAGTTATGAAGCTGGGATTTATGAGCTCCTATCTTATCTCCAGCCTGGTCATTCCATATTAGCTCACCTTGTGTTATACCCTTTGCTTGATTCATCTTTTCATCTCAGTCTGTCATATACTCCTGTTTCCAAACTATGCTACAATCAAAAAACAGATATCCATACAACACTTATTCAGTGAAATAGCATATAATGTAATGTTATCTTTTTGTGGCCATATATTGCATGACAGTTGCTAAACAGCAATGCAATAATCACAGAGAAATGACACTCCATGTCCTATGGCAAACATGAAGGGAAATCATTAGCACACACTAATTAGTCATGTAAACGAATTAAGCTTCACTGTGTATTCCCTTTTGAAATAAAGTAGAGCTACTGCCGTTATTCAAAGTCCTTTGATGGCTCAGTGTAATTGTACAATGATTCTTAGTGTAAAGCTACACTGGCTGGTAGATTAAATTGCCTGGGGGTTGTGTGTTGCTTCACAAATTTCTGTATGTGGTCTGAACATGTACTACAATTAGTAGATGCATGTGCTTAATGAACACCTTCTCTGAGTGCTGCAGTGGCACCCCTTGCTAATGCACTAGTTTAAAGCATTCAAGTGTGGAAGTTATGGGTTTGATTCTCTTGAGGAATTTTGTCATCCATCTATACGTGTACTACATTTCCCAGATATATGTGTTTTATGACCCTTGCCCTCTAACTGCTGCAGTGGATTCCCTTACTCATATACTTTTATGGTCCACTCTAGTCTGGATGTCATGGATTATATTCCATTGAGGACTTTTTTATTGCTATCTGTCTGCTCATGAACTACAATTCACAGATATATGTGTTTTATGACCCCCTGCACCCTGACTGCTACAGTGGCTCACCATGCCAGTAAACTATTCGTATACTGGCATGTACAATAAACTGCTACATGTACTCTCCTCAGGGCAACATATATTCATTTTTAATAATATTCACAGTTTAGTACAGGTCCACTGCTGACACTCTGATGTAGTCAGGACTAGAGCAGCATGTTAATCACATTACTTTATTGTATCCCACCTCTCCTGTGTATATTTCACATTCTTCAAAACCAACATATTGATATAGCCCTTTCTTTACTCTGCTTTTCCAGCCATTGCTTTGTTCTGCAACTCATTAGCATGTTATGATATTCATCTATGTGGATTCTATTACTATAGTGTAACATCTAGTCGACCCACGGTCATCGGTGGTACTTCCCATTCCATTGCACATTTATCCGTCTATATATTTGTTGCCATTGGTTACATTAACATCATATGGCTTTGCACATGCATTCATATCCACTACTGGGGGTCCTCATGAAACAACAGATTTTACCTCAGTTGCTTGTATTTTAAAGTGGCTACAGGTTAGTTCACAACAATCAAGTTGTAGGTCTGTGCTGCTGGCATGATGAGACACTCCTTGTCATGCCCGCTGTGCTGGCCACATGTATATACGATTAGGATCACAGATAAGTACTCGGTTAGCTGCCCTTATGAGCCATTTTAAGCCTAGACAATTTCACATTCAAAGGTGAGAATCAAACTCTGTACCTTGTCTTGTGTAGTAAACACCTTAACCATTGTGCCAACCCCCAAACCCTGATTAGCATTGTTGCTTGTCATGCACACACTGTAAATAGCATAGACCTAAGTGCTATCATGAATGTATTGTTTATGAGTCCTCAGACTTGTCTTTGGTTCGGCAGTAGACTAAGTGACAGGGTATCAGTCCAGTCCTAGCCTAATTGGCAGCAAGTATGGAACCTCAGTACTAAAAGGAGTCACTGAGGGAATAAAATATTAAGAACAAATATCCACTTGCTGTTATTGGAGGAGATGCTTCAAGGGAAGAAAATTTCTGCCCCAAGGTATTTCTTTTTTTTCTTGTGGTCCTGGGGTGCTTCTTGCCACAGTGCTGAATCTGCTCAAAGTACCGGTGGGAGGTAATTCGCTTGTCCTTAGATAGGAAAATTACGACAAGTACTCAGTTCCTGTTCTAGCAAAAAATACATTTATTGGCAGATGAGCACTGTTTAGAAGACTGAGTGGCATCAGTTTCATCAGGGCTTTTTGTTCCATTCTTTGTAGGTGAGCACAATGTACATTCATCACATTACATCATAGGGATAAGTTCATTAAAACACCCATGATGTCATGGTGGGCCGAACCATGTGGGTGGGTTACAAATTCTGTCCAGCTTTTGCAAAAGTTCACCAAAAAACTTTTTAGGAACACTTAACACTCTGAACCCCAAACCTCAGGGTTTCCTACCCTGGTTTTGGTGCTGGTGGAAGGGAGTAAGGGGTAGTTGGAGGTAATGTTAATTCAGTATGATTGCCTGGATGCGACTGCTTATTAGTTTGGGAATGGAAATAGATATAGTATTCTAGAGAAGGAGTGTAGTGGATGACTGCAGCATCATACCCTGCTTGCACAACAGTTTAGTTAACCTTCTTTTTCAACATGCTGTTTACGACTGATGTAGGCCAAATAGATAAAGAGGCATTGCCATTGAGGAAATGACTGACCTGGACCCTAAGGCAACCACACCTCCTCAGCCATCCCGTACACCCATCTCAATGATCACTGAGCTGTGGCCTCTATTAGGGCTTCAGTTAATAATGCACCCAGATCTGCATAGACCTTTCCCTAGGACAAGCACCCCATTATTCATGACGACTGTATAAGTCCCATGCATTAACAATTGACCTCAGGTTGCTTGGCTCATAACAGGATTTCTGTACCATTACAGAACTTTTTGATAAAATAAAACTCAAAAGATGGTGTGTAGCTTAATATAGAAAAAAGAATAAGATTGTGAAGATCATCTGGCCTAACAATTCTTTACACATGGATGAAGAAGAAGTAGAGACAGTCACACATTTTATTTTTCATGTCTCAGAGATCTCTGCAGAAGGTGCCCACATCCATAAAACTAAAATTTCTAGGGAAGGAAATGACTCTCTAATTTGAATAGCATGTCAGAAAGTATGCTGAATAGCTGTTTAGTGTGGCAAGCAAACATTGACAGAAACACCAGTTCAGTACTTCACACATTACAGTCGCCAGAAGATGTTTGAGAAGACAATGGTTCTGATTTTTAGTTGACCAGTAATCATCCCTATAGTTATGTTATAAATACTGCAGAGCTCACATAGTACAGTTAGTACTGTCTACCTCAGCATTTCCAATTATATTACATTTAGGCAGAAAAATGTCTCTGACTTTGACATCCCCAAGTCCATTCATTCATAAAATGTACTATTTCTGAAATAAATTCAAGTTTAAGCACATCTACATTAATCTAGCTATTCATCCCAGAAGAATAATTGCACCATAGACATAGCTAAGGCTAATGGCTTTGTGGATTGTCACATGACAAATGCTGGTCAGATAATTAAAATTACAAGCATCTAGGATGCCTTTTGAAAACAGTAACGTTACTGTACTATAGGGATACAAAAGCAAAATTGATTCTATAACTACTGTTTTGGAATTAATTCCTATATTCAGTCAAAGCTGTAATAAGATGTTATCCTCAGTGTTTCCATCCAGTCCCAAACATCGCAAATAAAATGATGTCCTACATAGATGACAGCACGTTACCCTTAGTGTTCCTATCTAAATCCAAACCCGCAGAGCAAAATAATGTCTTATATAGATGGCAAGAGATAGACCTGAATATATAACCTATAAGTGTGGCTATTTTTGTTATTAAAACAAGCAAATTAGAATAAACACTCCTGTGTTTATCATCTTCACCTTTAGAGCATTATGAAGGTACCATGGCCATATAACAAATGACTGATATACCTTAAAAAGACTTTCTTCTGTACTGAAATGTTTGACATGTAAAGGAACTGCACTGACATGACACAAATAACTGGAAATTATTTTTGTCTCTAAAGCAGATCTTGGCTGTGATTTACAGACATGTAGCACACTTCATAGTGCACATGCCACATTCATGTGTGTAACATTCAGATGCAGGATGTATGTGATTCCATACAGCAATGTCATGCAGGGCTCAAAATACCATCATATACAGTGATTGAGAATGATGACCTAATGGGGTCTATATTGAATCAGCGAACGCTTAGAAAAGTGAACACTGATTCATCGACCCTACTTAACCGAACGCTCAGAATCCCGAACACTCGGAACAGCGTTTTTTTTTTTCCCAGGGAAAAAATTGCTGTTCCACAAAAAAGAAAAAGATAAAAAATTAAAACAATATTTAATGTGGGGGGCTTTGCCCCCCCCCCCACATCCCCCCTACTTAAATATACCAACTCAGAGATCGCACCACAGTGGAGGAAAATGCAAACTCTCAAAACCGGCCCAGTGATTTTTTTCCCTGGGAAAAAAAAAATCGCTGTTCCAGGTGTTCAGGATTGTCAGTGTTCGCTCAAATAGGGTAGATGAATCAGCGTTCACTTTTTTAAGCATTCGCTGATTCAATATAGATCCGATCAAATCACATGGAAATGAAGAACACCAAGTAAATCAGCCACATTAAATATGAAAATGATGACATCCAAATGGCAGACCAACTCAGAAATGTGTAAATGAGTATAGTGCTCTGTGGGCACATATGCATTTTGAACACACACACACACACACACACACACACACACACACACACACACACACACACACACATGAAGAGATCAGTGCTAAGAGGGACTGTAGCAGCAGCACAGCAGCTTATGTTGGCTGCCACTCTTAGACTATATGTCCACAATGTTGATCATCATGAAAATCAGTCTTTGCTAATTGTGGAGGTACAGCAGTGCTTTCCACATATCCTGTTCACTGACTAGTGGGCTTATCTGTAGTTCTCTCAAAGATGAGGACAAAAAAAAAAAGCTTTTTTTCACATGCACTGAAACTTCAACACATCAGCTGTGGCAGCAAGCTGCTTTGAATGCTAGTACAGCAGTCCCGCACCATTGGTACCAGCTGATCACACACCATAATGGGAAGGCATCCCTTTCCCCCACCTTAGTAATAGCTTTGAGTAGGAGATTGTAAGGAATTTAGTCAAGCTGTGTCACTATACAGAACCAAGGGAATGCATGGTATGCTTTTTCCTGTGAATACCAAGGTATGGTTACCTGAGGAAGTGGATGTAATCCATGAAAGTGCTTACCTTGTTGTGTTGCTATTAAAGAGTGCTGTGCTGGAACCAGTTTGCCTTTTCTTCACTATGGGTACCCATAACCTTCTTAGCTGAAAGAAACATTTAATATCCTATAGGGATCGGATTAGGGATATCATAGGCATCAGTTTCACAACTCTCCTCAACATAATGTAGCAACACAAGGAGAAAAATATCTGCCTCCACAAGTCAGAAGAAGAGAAAACTACCACTGCCACGCACAAACATTTTTACAACATGACCTCTTTCTTAATTTCATGGGAATCATAGATTATACACATGCTGCTTTCAGGACTCTACCTCAACCAATGGCTTTGCAATAAATCAACAGGAAAATATTATACTTCCTAATTTGTCATATGATCTCTCATGTTCAGGGCACTATTTATAATGTATCCATGCACCACTTTGGCATTTTACTTTTCACACATTTGACAAGTATACACACATAAATACCATGCAAGTGGGGAGCATAACGCAAGCAATGCAGAATAAAGTTATTCAAATGCCTTTTGTGTGTTGCTGATGATGTCAGATATGTCCTTGAACCCTGGTTGATAACTTTCCATATAGAACCCCCAGGGTCTTCAGGAAATAGTCTGCAACAAATCTCATGCATTACATGGAATATTGTGGAGGAATAAATCTGATCCCAAACACATCAGGGAAGTACTGCAATTCAGTCCAGATCTCTGTATCAAGGGATTTGTTGTATGGGAGAGAGTGTGTGTGTGTGGTTAACATTTTCCATATTAGTCATGGTAGCAGCAGCAGATGGACAGAATGCAGGCAGGGGAGTAACATGCAGACACAATATCACACCCAAGGCCAAAACTGACAAAGAGCTAATGCCTGCTGACAACTGCTGCCCAGGACATAGACAATGCAAAATAAAATTATTAATGTATCATCACACTCACGCAGGTCAATGTGGGACTGGCCACATTTCCATATTTGTACAAGTTATATGTGGGTAAAGTCTTTTATTTAGAGTGTAATGAGAAGTAATGAAACAGTATGCCTTATCTGTTTGGTAACTGATGGGTGGAAAGTGTATTTATAAAAGGGAATGAATGTGCTGCTATCATAACAAAACTTCAGCTTCACCTTCAGAAATAAAAACAACAGCTAGTTCACATCCACACATTTATTACTGGTATCACCTCTACTGCCTTCACTTTGATAAGCCTTCAATGGCAGTTAAACATTAACATGAAAAAAGATTTTATATCCATATAAACCCCACCCACAAACACTTATGTCATAATTAAATTAGTACAAAAAATCTATAAAAATAAATCTAGTGAAATAATACAATTATAATCAATAACAAATTAATTTACAACTGCATTAAAAGATAATTATTGGTTAAGGCCCATTGGTGGCATTGTATTATGCTGCAAAATGTAATACATTTTCTTTTATCTTAAAATGTGTTTAACATCCCTAGCTTCTCCTCATGTGGATATTTTTAAAACACTTCTGTGTTTAACCCTTTATGTTCACAGTAATACATATCATAAAAATGTTCAGATAATCTTGAACTAAAATTTCACTTTCTGAGATTTCTGCAATGCTTCTTAAGCCTAGCTGCAATACACCTTTTATTTCCCCAAAGTATGCTTTGTTACAGGGATATGCTATTATACGAACTATATTATTACTATTACAAAAGTTAAAATTGCATAATTTAACTAAATGAATATGTAGTCAGATCTCAAGTTTTGTTTCCATCAGCATGCACACACTGTATCCTCCAGCCTTATTCCTAACCTTATTAGTTAAAGTTCATATCCAGCTGTTTAAAACGCCTATATACCACAAGATTTTGCATACTCATGTGACTGCTAAAAGTTAACATGGTATTTATTAGCAGAAATGTTTTAGTTCTGTATCCTAAGATATAAGTGACAAATAGTCATCCAAAACATGCAATAAATCTTTTGAACAAATGTTTTATTAAATATATATAAATATATGTATATATATATATATATATATATATATATATATATATATATATATATATATATATATATATATATATATATATATCTAAAAACTATTTTTCTTTGATAATCATAATTAATAAATCTTATCTAGTGACATCACAGCCTTTCTAACAGGATGTAAATATACTGCCTGACGTATAATATTTCCTAAAAGATAACTTGTGTGATGGAATTAGCTTCTGAAGTACTACAATTTCTTTCTTCTTTAATAAATTCCCAATTCCAATAATTGTGCCTTTGCCTTAACATTAACCCTGTCCTCACACCAGTACTATACTACCCTTATAATGTACCTTAAAAAAAACCCTTCCTGGAACATGGGGCCACTATTCAGACAAATTGGAAGCTAGCATTCTAGGAATCGTTTAGTGTAAGGAGAGGGAAAGAAACTTGTTTTCCTGTTTCAGTCTTTTCACAGGTTTGATGTGTAGGTAATGCGACCTTATGTATGTTTGATCATACTTTTGTCTGTATGTTTTGTACAACGTTAAGTAAGCTTTTTCCTAAATAAGAGAATCGTCACACTGTATAAAGCAGGTAACAAGTGCTAGTGACAGCTTTGATCAGCTTTGGGATGATACATTAGACACCATTTTCATGATATTCAAGCGTATATGAAAACATTGTTAACATTTGTAGCTAACACTACAAATAAATTCTTAAAAAGGATTGGTTGGAGGAAACAACCTAGCAGTCAGCCTAGTATACACCTATGAAACTATGAAGAATCTTTACCAATTAAGTAAAATGAAAATCATAAACCAGGGATGGGGCAACCTCAAAGGATGTACTCACTCCCTAAAAATATCAGCTCATGATATAGTAAGTACTGTAAACGAAGGTCAGGAGAAAGGTCAAGTATTTTTGTGTGTGTGTGTGTGTGTGTGTGTGTGTGTGTGTGTGTGTGTGTGTGTGTGTGTGTGTGTGTGTGTGTGTGTGTGTGTGTGTGTGTATCTTGGTGGTCATATAATATTATGCTACAGTGTTTTCATAACTGAGGGACACAGTCATAGTAAGTTATTGTGCTATCACAGGAAGCAAACAATTAGTCAGATTTTCATTTCCAAAAACTCACTTGATCTAAGAAAGTGGAAGTAATGACAGTAAGATAGTGTAGCAGATACTGATCTTGTTACAGATTGTGATGAATAGATCCATAAATCCATACTTTCTGACATCCATTTATATTTGATAGATAGGAGTTGCCATCTCATGGTCCATATTGTTCACCATAAATAGAATACAATGCTGGCTGAACTTGAGAGCACATGGCAAATATGCTCTGCTGCCTCAAGCAACAGCCATATATGCCTTATAAAGACCAGTTACAGAGTTGCAATCTTACCTGCAATAAGTGAAACTTGCATAGGCACACCAACTCACACACATATGTACATGCACAAACAAAACAACACACACACATACACACACACAGACACACACACACACACACACACACACACATTTATGTATATATATATATATATATATATATATATATATATATATATATATATATATATATATATATATATATACATATGTATATATACATACACATGTCTATATGTGTGTATTTGTAGATGCATAGATTTTTATAGGCTCACGACCCCGAGGGCTGGACCTTTCTAAGTCTGGCCAAGTTTTCTGGAAAGAATAAGGATGTCCTGAATCCAAAGAGGACATTGGTAGCCAGGCATTTATAAGCTACCTCTGTCCCTAAGAGACATGGGTGCC
>NC_056731.1:1203633346-1203700846 GCF_019279795.1 Protopterus annectens
TAAGCCAACTGCTGCAGATATAAAAAAAAATATCAGCTAATAAGGTCATATCTTTCCTGTGATATGACCTGAAGTAGTGTTTGAGGGATGGAGAGCAAGAAGTGAATTTAATTAATTGAAATAATGGAGTGTAAGTGCATTTCTTAACAAAATAATAGTTATGGTAGTAAAGATCATTGGTTCTAAAATGTTAATAGACTAAGGATAAGCAAGCAATAATGCCTGACAGGGTGTGTGTTAATGTACAATTAACAGCCACCCAGGGGTGTTATGACCCCAATGCCACAGGCCTCTACACCCCTGGAAGGACATTAATTACACATTAACACACACCCAGAAGGGCATTATTGTGCTTAGAAAATGGGCTGTCTGTAAAAACTGTTGTGTTTTACTTGCTTATTTATTTTTTTAAGTACTATATTATTTTTTTATATATATTTTAATGTAAAATAGTTCCTCTGCCTTCTTACTATTTCATATTTGCTGTAGTACATATTAATGATGTTGGAGGAAGCATTTTACATCACACATATATAAAAAATAATATAGTGCTTAAAAATTAATAAGCAAGTGAAACGACAATTTTACATACAGCTCATTCTCTCTACCTTACACATATACACAATCTCTTCTGCTTTCCACACATACACACACACACACACACACACACACACACACACACACACACACACACACACACACACACACACACTCCTCTGCTTTCATACACACATTCACTCACACAAGATCAGTCTCACCCTCTTTCTCAATCTCTCACAGTCTCCAGCTGCTTTCATGCACACATTCAGTCTCACTCTCTCGTGATCTCTCTCACATGCAGTCTCCTCTGCTTACATACATGCATTCATACACATAACACTCTCACTTTCTCTCTCACTATCTTGATCTCTCTCTCTAACACACACACGCACACACACACACACACACACACACACACACACACACACACACACACACACACACACACACACACACAGTCTCTGCTTTCATTCACATACACATGCAGTCAGAAACATAAACATACACTTTTCCATTTCGCTCGATTGATCAGTGTCTCTCTCTCTCTCTCTCTCTTTCTCTCTTACTCTCATACATGCATACACTGTTACACACTTGCTTTATTTTAATTTTCTTCTTTTTTTATTTTACACTTGCTAAACAGCAAAAATGCTGCTTAACAAGTGTAAAATAATGGGTCGCTCGCTCTCACTTTCACCGACATGCAAACATACACTTAGACACAGACATAAAGACACACGCACACACACACACACACACACACACACACACACACACACACACACACACACACACACACACACACACACACTTTTTTGTCTTCTTGTTTTTATGTTTTACACCCACTAAACAACAAAAGCGCTGCTTAGCGAGCGTAAAATAGTGTCAGCCGTTCCTGTTTTCTCAGTTTGAGCTTCATGGCATCTTAATATGCTGCTGTGAAGTGGTGGACTAGTTTTTCAGTGGGCATTACTTGTACATTAATACCTTGCTGGAGAACACTCGTTTTCCAATCAGGGTACTGATATACAGTAAAATCATTGTCTAATAGTATTTATGGAATAAGTGATTTAACTGCAAGAAAAAGGCAGTTAGAGGTTCTGAAAAAAAGCATGAAAAGTAAACATCATTCAGCATTGCAAACACTTTCCTGCAAACTGAAAAAAAGTTTTCATATGAAGTAAGTTTATGAATGGCATTCTAAGTAGCCTTGGTAAAGATTAGCTTTAGATTGGAATGTTTTACTACCTTGAGAGCCATTTTGGTATAATACATATTCTATGTATTATGGAATAAAATCAATAGCTTCTTCTGCAGTCTCCTTGCTTTGGGAATATGAGAATGGGTTTGTTTTTGGTTTTCTTACCAGCATATATTAACTTTGTTATCATAGATCAAAACTGCTATGGGCTGGTTTGCTTTGTACTTTATGATTTGTGCATTGAGTGTCTGATGTGATTAATTATATTTAAATGAGTTACTAGCCTCTTTGACTTTATGGAATGATTCAGAGAATGTACAATTGTGATATCCTCTCCATGCCACTTGCTGATTGGAGTGTAACTGCAAGTAAATTATATTATGGAACAGATCAAGTGTTGGCTGTGCAATATCTGGGGTGGGTGAGGGGGTTTGTGTTGATAATGCAAAGAATGGAGGAGCTGAAATATTTAGCCACACTATTTACATTTACCAGTTACTAAGTGCAAACGACTTGAAGGATCTTGTGTTCATTTATGTTGCAGTGAACAGCTCGTACCCAACAACGATGACCTGCAAGTTATTACTACATTAGGATAGAAAAGGAAGATCCTTTTTTAAAGTTTTGCCATCTGTCTTTAGCCCTCCTTATTTTCATTGTCCAATTTTAGACAGTGAAGGGAGTTTAGGTGACATATTGATTAAACAATTTTGAAAGTTAATGGCATTGAAATACTTTGTCATTAACAAGTTCTCTTGCTTTTAATCAGCAACTGCTCTTAATGCTTTTAATGACCATTATTTGGTTTTCATAGTGAACCGTGACAGCTTGAGATGGAGTGTCATTCTCCAGCCTTACAAATGTCAAAGACTTGGGGGGCACCCCTAACTTTTCATTAAGAATGCACACTATCTGCTCACATCATCACAGAAAGTACCGTACCCCCCAGCTGCTATCAAAGCTACCTTCCTTGTATATCAGAAAATTGTACAAATGATTGCCTTCTCTTCATGGATGCCTGCCTCCCACATCCATTGCAAGACTATACTAAATTTCTCAAAAGAGGCTCATACTATTTCACAGCAGATTGAGATAGTTTAGGCATAGAAGTATTTATCTTCTAGTTTCATGTCTATCAAATGCAATCCTGAGTATAGAAAATGGACAGAAAAGTAGATTCAGTGTAAAACTTTGACAGACATGCATCCTGTACTAAAACTATGATCTTAATGGCACAAACCAAGGATGTAAATGTTGCCTTAACCAACTTGTTATCAGTGCTGTCATTCATGGAACACTCTCTTGGTTATGAAAAGTAATGAATTAGCTGGACTCAGTACTCTATCCACTTTAGTTTCTTTATCAAACAAGGTCCTGAAAATCTATTTGCCCACTATCAGCATTGTTTAAATATGATAATCAAAAATCATGAAATATACAAAAGCAGTAAAACTGTTTACTAACTAGATTTTAAAATAAACATAAATATTGATTTAACAAAATGGATAAACAATTCTCTTAAATTCTGGGTGAACCACCTGCAGGTAAAACACATATGAGGAAACTTGCATGCAGGTTCATTACATCAGCAGGAGTTAACTGTCCAGCAAGGATTTTCAACCACCTTTGACTTCCTCTAGCTTGCCGGATATCTGTACTTTGTATAGTAATCATTTGTAGGCAAATATAGGGGGGTGGCAAACATCCCTCCTCAGAGTCTTGTCAGAGACTATGAATTTTTTAAAATCACTGATTATACAATAACCAGACTTGCTCTTCCCATACCAACTGCAATTTATATGTGATAAGAAACTTCACTAATATAGGAATTGCCTTATCAGACCTAACTATCTCATATCATCACCAGAGACCAAGCTAGCCTACAACTACCCATGTCAGTAAGAGCTACTGTGAAATTTTATATAGTCCTGCTCTGTAATTTTCTGTGGTGCTTTTTTGGACAACCAAATTGAAGACTTGTGTATACTGCCCGATCCATATGTTTTCTTGGGTCTATATTAGATCAGTGAAAAACCTTTTCAGATAACACCTCTTTGCCGAACGCTCATTATTGAAACCTTGATCTGACGAACTGCCGTTTCAGTGAATTTTTTCCTTGGGGAAAAAATGCTTGGCCATCATTGGGAATTTGTTCTTTTCTCCACTGTAGTGTGATCTTGGATTTGGTATATTTAGTTGAGGGGGCAAAGCCCCCCACTTTGGCTGGTTTTAAATTTTGTGAAGTTTTAGGCTGGCCAAGTGCTTTTTTTTTCCCCTAGGGAAAAATTTGCTGAAACGTCCATTTGACAGAGCAAGGTTTTGACAATGAGCATTCATCAGAGCCATTCGCTGAAAAGGTTTTTCACTGATCTAATATAGACTCGCTTTCATTGACTGCAAGTGATATATGATAAGCTGCGCACTCCACTGCCAACGCATTGAGATTCTCATTTCCCACCCTGCTTTTAGTCTGACCACACTGCCTGTCTAGGTATCTGCATTTCCACAGTCAACAGCCCTATGGAGAAAAAAAACAGAAGAAAGTGTCACAATTACAGGTGGTGGCCTTATTTCCAAACTGAGGAATGAAAGCTAGGTGCTGTGATTCACTCGTCCACTACTACTACTAAATAGTTCTGGCAAAAGTATGAATATGTACATACATGGTGTACTAAAAATGGTCTAAACCTGAATGCAAGTAAGTGCAGTGTTATAGCAAATGAGAAAAAAAATGATCCCAGCTCATATTTTATAAATGGTACTTCTCTTCAGGCAGTGATGGTCATAAGACTCCTGGGTATTTATTTGGGCAACTCTCTCACTCATTCAAACATGTTTCCACCATAGTTAGGAAATCCTTCTATATGGCCTAGTTAATTACCAAAGGAATATCTCCAGGAGCCAAATAAATCATTCTACTCCTGCATTCTTTCCTTATAAAACCCATCATCGGATACAGTGCCCCCTTGGTATCACTCAGCTGGACTTCTAACAAAGAAAATTAAAGGTCTTGAATCCTTCAGCTATCCCAATATATTAGCATGACTTCTTTATCCTCATAGCCTCTGCATATATATTTTTGTGGAACATCTTAAGGCTGTTTTATTTAAGAATAGGTATATACTGAAGGACACCAAGCATTTTTTTAAGGGACCTATATGAGTTTGTTGGTTGTGTAAGCCCAAGCAGACAGTGACTAATGATCACCCTTGATGTACAATCCCTTTTCACTATGATTCCTAACAGAATAGGAATAGAGCTGTTTAAGCAGTACTTATTGAAAGATAAGACTTATGACAGTCAATTTATTTATTTTTTTAGTAATGTTGATGGAACTCATTCTAGAAAATAATCTTTTTTTGTTTGATAACACTATTTATAGACAAATCCATGGTGTAGCTATGTGCGCACCATGTGCCAATAGCTATGCCAACATTGTCATGGCAGAATGGGAAGAGCAGCATGTGATCACTGAGATGCAGGGCCGACTTGGCTTCTATAGAAGGTTTGTGGACAATCTTTTTATGTTGTGGGATGGTGATGGCGATAAATTCACTCCCTTCTTTATTAAGTTAGGCAACAGCACACAATTTTTGAAATTTATGATGAAGAGCTCCACTTCCACAATTGACTTCCTAGATGTCAGAATTATACAGAAAATCAATATCTAATCTGAAACTGAGATATATAAGAAGGAATGTTACAGGAATTCCTATCTGCATAGACTTGCACCCCAAACACATATTTAAAAATGTGGTTAGAGGACAGGGGGTGAGAACCTGTAGGCTTATAACTAATGATGTGAATTTTGGAAGAGAGCTTACAGATATGAAAGATAGATTTCTGGATAGAGGCTATAGTGTGACTGAAATTAATCAAGCAACAACAGATATTAACAACAGAAGAGAAGCTGACATTCCACCATACTTCTCTAAACAGGAGGCCCCTCCTATAGTATCCAAGCAGAGAATTGATATTCTAAGAATACCTATTATGTATTCTAGTAATACTCAATTACTACAATGGATTTTTATAAGAATTGGAATATCTTATGTGCAGATGACAAAGTGAAGGGGATTGTGGGAGAAAGACTTAGTTATGTGTATAAGAATAAGAAGTATCTGAAAAGGTTATTGTGTGGACCACGAGTTAGTTGTGAACCAGTTAACCCTGAAGAGGAAATGGGTTTTGACACATACCCATGTGGTAAGTGCAGGTTCTGTGATTCTATCGATAGTACAGGTAGGTTCATACATCCTGATACAGGAAAGGTATACATATTTAAACTGAAAGTTCATTGTAACACTATTAATTTAGTATATCTAGCTACCTGTGTATTATGTGGCTGTTTGTATGTTGGGATGACGACACGCAGATTGGTTGATCATATGAGAAAACATCTGTATGACATCTCCAGGAAAATAGACACCAATGCCTTGGCAAAACACACCATGGTATGCGGTAATGAGCATGAATTTAACTTCTTAGTGATAGATATGGTCAAAACCAGCATTAGAGGGGGTGAAGTTAAGAATAAGGTTGAAGTAAAGGAACTTGAATTGATAATCAGGTTACAAGCCAATGCTGGTAAGGGTATCAGTAATATCATTTGTATTAAACCAATATTAATGGATAGAGACATTAGATAGCAGTGTTATGATGTTATGTTATTTTACAGCTAATAATGTATTCTATACACTTTTATCTTTCTATATGTATGCCATTTATAGTTACCTTTATAGACACACTATATTCTCATTAACACTAGATAGATGAATGTATTAGGTAGACGATGTATTTTTACATCTAGATTTAGTTACAAATACCTAGTTTTAAGACAGTATAATTATTTTGATAGTTGACTGTATGTTTTTATATATGTATCATTAAGAAGATGTATGTATTTTATATTATGGTTATATCTTATATCCATGTATTCAGTTATGTGCCTTTAAGTTAATTGGCAGGTTAATAGATTGATTGCTTAACTTGATGGTATATAACCTGCACATTTGATGTAAGTTCTGTCTGATGAAGTAGCCTTGAGCTATGAAAGTGCTCACTTTGGATTAAATTTATATATGTTTTTAGCAGCCGTGGTCTGGAGCCTCCTTTGTTATTTCTGCATTTAATTTCTGTTCTTGGAGGAACAGTTTGCTTGCACCACTTTATCTGTTTCTGCTTATATATATATATATATATATATATATATATGTGTGTGTGTGTGTGTGTGTGTGTGTGTGTACTTGTATAGATATGTGAGGATATAGAAGGATATCTAGTTGTAAAGAAGCAAATCCTTTAATCTTGTTGCATTTTACTGCTGCTTTAGAAGTTAGAATGTCTTTTGGCTAATATAAAAAAACACTGTATATACAATGAATAATATAGTGCATAGTTAAATAATATACTTAATGTAAGCAATATGAGTAACAAAGTATTTTATACATTTTACACAAGTGAGACAAAGACTGTTAAAACTCTAACAAATAACAAAGATCAGGTGGTATCAGCTATAAATATATACATATGTAACTTTAAATGACTTTCTAGCTGACAAAATGGCAGGAATTACAACAAGTTGAATGGATCTATATATTATAGTAGGTTGCAAGTCAAATGTCAGCGAGCATACAGGCAATTTTACACCTAACTGTTATAAAGCAATCAGTATATCCAAAGGTTTATAAACTCAGGGTTTACAAAAATATTAATCAGCTTGTATGAAGTAAGATGGAATAAGAAATCATCCAACATTATAAACTTAAGAAGTCAAATAAAAAGAATGCACCAAGAACACGTTAACCTGGTAAGGGAGATGGAGAACTGACATTACAAAAATGAATTTGAAACATTAGGTCTGTACTCAAGAAAATATAGACTTATAAGAAGTGATATGAAACAAATACATAACGCTGAGACATGATTCAATATCTCTGTGCATGCTTAAGGCTAAATCGATGAGGTGAAGTAAAACTTTTTGGAACTACAAGAAAGAATAAAATGAGTGAAGGTTGCTTTTAACAAGGAATATGTGCAGTATGGCTATGCTTACAATCACACATAAAAATGACAGGATATTAAAGAAATTTAAAAAATAAATTGGTAAGTACTAATCTTAAAAATGTTTCAAAAGACCGGCAATCTGAATTAACTCTTTATCTCTTTAGCACTACACATATATGCTGTTGTTGTGTCTTTCGGCTTTTCCCGGTTAGGGGTTGCCACAGCAGAACTCCGGTCCGCTAATGATTGTCAGTAGATTTTTACATGCCGAGTTGCCAGCTCTGATGCACAACCTTCAACGAAGGTATGCCCATTCACGCATGTCTCCACACAGAAGACGCTCTAGCTGAGAATTGAACAGGACAACTTCTTACTGTGAGGCGACAATGCTACTGCAGCACCACCACCGCAGCATGTGTGTGTGTGTGTGTGTGTGTGTGTGTGTGTGTGTGTGTGTGTGTGTGTGTGTGTGTGTGTGTGTGTGTGTGTGTGTGTGTGTGTGTGTGTGTGTGTGTGTGTGTGTGTGTGTGTGAATGTATATATGCATGCATATATTAATGTATGCATCTATGTATGTTTGCACTTAAGATGTTTAATTATAATTATGGGTATACAGCTTTTTAGGTACTTTATGATTGCCCAAACCTTCAGTGGTCTAAGTATATTCCATTAAACTAAACAGCAAGTGGTTGGTAGAATGCCACACCTGAATAAAACTTTTTTTTTTTTTTTTTTGGAACTGCTGAACATTTAGCAAAAAAATGTAATCATTTTTGACAGTATTTATAAAAGTGAGCTCATACTGGCTAAAATGCAGCAGAAGAATGGCTTTCATGTTTAGTGTTTTAAACATAGTTCTATATTTGTTACAGACATTAACAAATTGAAATGTTTCTAGCAATGGATCACCAAGCAGTGGAGACAGTAAAGGCTGTAAAAAGTAGCAGGCTAAAGCAAAGATCTGCAAAAAAATGTTTGTGCTGTAAACATGTATCTGACTCGTGTAGCTTTCACATGCAAATTGTCTAAATAAAAGTATGTCACTACTAGGCAGAACTATCACAGATCACTAAAAAAAAAAAAAAAAAAAAAAAAAAAAAAAAGTTAATTGTGTCTA
Source organism: Protopterus annectens (assembly GCF_019279795.1). Lineage (NCBI taxonomy): Eukaryota > Metazoa > Chordata > Ceratodontiformes > Protopteridae > Protopterus > Protopterus annectens. The sequence goes on from NC_056731.1 coordinate 1,203,642,211, forward strand.
TTCTTACTTGGTTTTAGTCTGGGTTTCAGAGAATAAATAAACAAGTCCTTAAGAAACATTTTGTTTGTTTGTTCTTAGGAACGTTACTGACCAAGAAAGGTTAACTAGTGCCCTATTTGCACCTCATCTCTGTGTCTGCCCAAACAGCATAGTTAACATATAGTGTTATCTCAGCAGATTAGACACTGGGAGTTGATTAGCTGAAAGTAAAAATGCCAGGGTACCATATATGGACAGTGCAGTGATCCCAGTTACTTTAAGGTGTGGTGAGGATTACTAACATAATCTACATAATGTAAATTATTCTGAAGATATTAAAACCTGCTATGATGGATGATCTCAGTGATTTAATAGGAGAATATTATCATCCACATCAATAGTGTCCTTTACATTTGTGAAGATGGATCTAGCAGGATGATTTGAACTGAGAAGAGGAACATACATACCATATGTTATAGGTGCCTTATAGCTAATATTGCAAGAGCAGAAAATACATTTCTCAGGAGAAGGCCCACAGACTCCATTAGCCTAGTATACACCTATGAACCTATGGTGCATTATATACTATAAGATGCTGGCTGATTTATTTATATTATATCCCTTTGTGTTATTTCAATTGAAGAAAGTGCAAAGAATGAAGCATGCAGAGCTACACAATCTCATACTTGGTTTGTCATTTTTAGACATGTCGAGACCATACTGAATTGTCCTTGAAGCAACTGCTTGCTGGGAATTGCAACCAGCCAAAAACTCAAAGTTTTCTCCAAAGTTTTTTTTTTTTTTTTTTTTTTTTTCACTTCCTAGCATAATATTTATACTCCACTCTAAAGCAAAAGAAAATGTTTGGATAGGGTGATTGACTTATGTGAAACGTGCAAGATATATTAGTGTGCAGATGGAATAAAGGTTGATGAGGAATTACTTGATCTGCATGTATAACATTCCAGATTCAAAAAAAGATTAATAGCAGGAAGGACATATTTTACAAATGCATATGTATATGACATTTTCCAGTAATGAAATATAATGAACAATGAATTAAACACTCTGCAATAAAGTGAAGAATAAACTAATGCAGATGCTTCAAAATTTCAAGCCTGTTTCAATATTTTAAGCACATTCACTGCAAGATAATGAAACACTTGAATACAGACATACAGTATCAGTATAAATGATACTGCACATCATAGTTGGCAGATGCATAGCTCCAAGAAAGAACTAGTCACACTGCTCTTTGCACAATGATTAGTGTAAAATATTGCCCCTGCAACAAAGTAGCCAAATAATATAGCTTTAAATTAAGTTAAAAGTGGAGGATGTGCACGTCTGAATAAACATGATGAAATATTCATTTCTCTGTTAAAGTCTGTTTAGCATAATTTATTTCCAGAGACACAAGTTTGCTGCCAAAATAAATTACAAATAACATCAAATTTTAGAAGCAAAACAGTCTTTTATAAAACAGCTTGTCAGACTTACAGCAAACTACCTAATTTCCTGAAAATGCAAAAACACAGTCCTGGAGCAATATAAATACCCATGCATAATTTGTTTCTCAAAACACTGCCATGTGTCATTGCTATTTAATAAATCATTTAACTACTACATGAAACATTCCATTTATTTACAAGTAGCAGAGGCACAGCTAGCATAGTATGAAGAAGCAGCCACCCCATGTGCAAGGTGTCTGGGGGTGTGATTGGAGGTATAGGGATTCAGTATGAGGTCAAGTATGAAATACTTCAGTGCTTCTTCCTGCATTCAAAAATGAACGTTGATGCTGACTGAATTCACAATCATAGCTGAAGTAGTCCTTTATGCATGGTGCTGAGATGAAGCAAACTATTTGCAACAAATGAGCAAGTGGTTTGCTACAGTTTAAAGAACTATTAAAGAACAAAGACATTTTTTAGTTCATCAAAGAGCTTTTGTTGATCTTTCTTTTTTATTTGTTCCTCAATTTAAAGTTGAGGAGGCACTAGATCAGGAAACTAAACAGAGTGCCAGAATATCTAGCTATGGCTCTAATAATTAGAGTGCATGTGCCTAATATAAGAACATGGCTAAAGTGCATGCATTTTCCGGGTATATATCCGTTCATCAAAGGTTCATTTCTGTGAACCTTTGTTCATTGACCCTAATACATTGAACGCTCAAATCAGTGAATGCCAAACATTCACTTCAGTGAATGACTTACCCAGGGAAAGGCATGAGTTGCTCAGTATTCCAACTGTCACACAAAGCACAGTATTTTAAACCCACCCTTGTGGGGGGGATTCTCCCCACATAACACCCTAACTATGTGCATCAAATCTGAGATCTTACTACAGTGAGAAAAGGGCAAATGTCTTATGATGACTAACTCGTTGCTTTTCCTGGGTAAGTTGTTCGGTATTGTAAATAGTTTTGTAAATACTTTTCTGTTATTTGACTATCACACTGACTTGTACAGATGCTTATGTTAAAATGGATTCCTATTACAAGAACGAAATTTACTACTTCGAACTTGTAATAGGAAGCCTCACTTCTGTGAAAGTCCACTTTAACAAAAGTGAACTTTTGCGTAAGTGCACTTCACTGAAAACACTGCAGCACAGTGGAGGACATAAAAAACAAGCTATGTCCATCACTATGGTGCGATAGTCATGGGCCTTAGGGTTAGGGCACAGGTTACGGAAAGGGGATAGTTAGTAAAGCTATCCCCTTACCCTAACCCATGCCCTAACCCTAAGGTTTGTGACTATCGCACCATAGTGGAGAACATTGCTATGTCCTTCACTGCGCTGCAGTCATCACAAACCTTAGGGTTAGGACACAGGTCATGGTAAAATCCCCTTACTATGACCTGTGCAAGGGTGCCCGCAGGCAGGTGCAAGGGGGTGCACTTGCACCCCCCCCCCGGAACCTGCTGGCCGAGAAATTTTAACTTCCTCTTTAAGAACGCCTTTTGCATCCCATCCAGTAGTACAGCTGTAGCAGGTGTTTGTGACCTGTTTTTGTCTCCTGTGTCTGTGCGACTGATAGTTTACATCTTCGTCCTTCGCGCCTACTGGGAATTTGAATTCAGGAGGACGTTCGGACTGTGGACAAATGTGGAAGTGAGTAGCATGGAGAATTATTCATGTAACTGTGGCATTACAGGTGCCTGGAGCTCGGAAAGGGAGGATGGGATGTTTTTTTTTAACAGGTGACTTGATTTATTTACCTGTTCTGCCCCAGATGACTCATCTGAGATGCGATAATTGAGAGTTCTCTAGCAGCTTTGTTTTCATCTAGCTTTATATGAGAAACTGCCTTGTATCCCTAAGTCTGCTTTCAGGGGTCGTCTTGTTTTCGCTTTGGTAGCCAAACAGGAATGTTCGTGTACTGTACTTAATATGTATTTTCCTTAATGAGGATGAGAAAGAACAAGATGCAACTGACATCACTGGGAAACAGCAAGGCATAATTTTGAAGCTCAGATTAAAAAAAGATTTGACATGGAGTTGAAAGCTTTCAATTTATGAAAGCAAACACATTTGAAAATGTCAATTTTTTTTATCAGTTATTTTAAAGTGATTATTTATATTAACTGTATAGCATAGGGGTGAATGGTCCATTAAATTTTACAAAAATTAAGCCTTCGGCTTCTGCCCTTTCCAGGATGAGTAGAGAGGCTGCATCTACCTGTCTATACTCCTGCTAGCATAGAGTCCGTTAGAGAACTGGTACAAAGGTAGATACTTGGCTTCATCAAAAGAAAATATAATTTTTTCAAACAGTAAAAGAAGAGTGTTTTTCAGGTTTTACAGTTAGTGCCTGAAGGACTAAGTATAACCTGGTCATATTATGTGCAGAGTATGCATTGCAGTTGTTAGCCATCTCTGTGTTGGAGACTGTAAAGTATATAGAATGTTATATGTTTTGTTTTCGGTGTTGGTATATTTTAAATAAAAGGCCTGTTATTACACAAGTTTAATTGTACTATTTGAAGTAAATGTAAGGTTTTTGTAAGATGGTCAGTGTAGGGTTTTTGTAAGATGGTCAGTGTTTTTAATAGAGTTGTGACTTCAAATGGTCTATTGTGATCAGTGTACTACCGCAGTAAATAAGCTAAATAAATAAATGGTGCTTGCTGCTAGATGGTTTCTTGCTAACAAAGAAAAAAATGTTTAAATTGGTATACAGTACATCTTGCTGAGGACAGGAACTTGGAACACACACAGAAATGGTACACAGAAACACACAGAATACTCTACACTAATATTGCACACGTAGCTACACACACACATCCCAACACACAGCTACACACACATAAAATGGTGGAACTTGGAGTTTTCCTAACCTTGTGATTCTGCAGTACCTGGCTTCTAGTAGCTCATCAGTTGATTCCCAGTTCTTAAAGAATCTTATTTTTTTAATGAATGTTAATCAAACAATAGCGATTCCCAGTTCTTAAAGCATCTTATTTTTTTAATTAATGTTAATCAAACATGGATTGTATATTTTTCTATGTATGTATGCATTTATATAAATCTTTACATAAATAGAAGTTTGTTCATAGTGTGTACTAGGCTAATTGCCCTGTAGCCTTAACAAGCCTAGACCCAAAACTTTGCCCTGGCACCATGTCACTTGAAGTTAGTTCACAGTGTCTCTGTCCAGTAGGGCAACTGGAGTGATCCCTGGGGTAAACTTTCTGTTACCAATCCTCTCATCAAGATTTCTCTTGAAGAGGGCCAGTGAGGAGCTCTGCTTGACATGAATGGGAGGCTTATTCCAGACTATAGCCAGCCTTTGGGAGATGAACCTGTCCCTACAGCATGTTCTGTTGATTGTGGTAATGAGGTTGTGATCTCCGGAGTATGTGGCATGAGGGGATTGGGATTTCTTTAGGCATAGCATTTCAAGAAGGGCTGGGTCGGACATGGCCTTGTAAGTCAAGCAGAGGTCACCTCTAAGTAGATGATAAGAGACTGAGAATAGCTGAATTTTCTTGAGTCTGTCCATGTAGGACATGTTTTTGAGGCCCTGGATCCTTTTTGTGAGGTACTTTTGTGGCCTCTCCAGCTGTTGCAGGTGTCGGGTCTACAGGGTAATTCGTGGGAGCTGGGTATTTACCAAAGGGAATGATAAAACATGTTTTGGCATTAAGCTTAAGGCCATGGTTCAGCACCGGTCTTTGGTCTCAGAGTGGCCCTTTTGTAGTATGCCTGCATCACTTGGGGAGTTGATAACAACTCCTAGCTTGCAGCCCTCAGTGAACGTGGTCAGCCAGAGTCTCTCTGTGTTGGCCTGGACTTCTAAGAAGTAGATTCCAAACAGGAGGGGGGCCAGGACCAAGCCCTGTGGGACTCCACTTGTGACTGTCCGACAGTCTGACTTGGAGTCCGCAATTTTCACTCTGTGGGTCCTGTCCATGAGCCAATTTACTACCCACCTAGTCCTATACAGATTGATGTCTAGTTTGGTGAGTTTATCAATGATACCCAAATGGGAGAATAGTATCAAAGACTTGGCCAGGTCGAAGTAGGCTCTATAGGTGTGTGTGTGTGTTTAAGAGTTTACGAGATGTGTGTGTGTTTGTGTAAGAAATATGTAGTGTGTGTGTGTGTGTGTGTGTGTGTGTGTGTGTGTGTGTGTGTGTGTGTGTGTGTGTGTGTTTGTGTAGAGAGAAAGAGAGAGACAGAGATAATATTATCTTGTCTAATTCTGTTGCCCAACAGTCAACTAGTTAAGGAAAAGAGATCCTATAACTGTGACTTTGTCTCCTAGTTGTATGAAGTTAGAAGTACCTGATTTATCAGCAAAAGATGAGAACACCAACCTGGCAATATCGAACCTTGGTACACCCTCAAGTTCATTGTTTATTCTTTGCCTTAAATTACTTCTCATGTATAATTTGTGCTTTTTATCTCAATACTTGTTGACAAGTAAAGAGAAAGAATTACTTTTTGGGACAAGTTGCGATGACTGCTGCCTTTGCTGGCTGGGTTCTTCTTGCCTGCTGTGCGCTGCTTCCTTGGTCAATGAAGGTGTGAAGAGAATCAGTATTTTGCTTCCGTGACTTGCCTGCAGGGCTGCTTGTTGATCAGTATATGATTTTCACCCAGACTATAACATCATTTTGCAAATTACTGTTTGTATCAAGTGACACCTAATGCTTCTTACCTTACAGGCACAGATTACTGACAAAAATTGTGATGTAAGATTGTATAGGTATAAATCATGATCTGCAAAGATTCTGCAATGACCTAGCTTTAATACAATGCCCGATTTCTAGTTCATTACAAGTATTTCTTCTCTGAGTTAAAAGTTTCCAGACAGACAATAATAGCATGATGGATTTTTAATTGACAGATCAGGTCCTCCATGGTGATGTGTGTGTCTTATGTATCTTAATCTTCTCTAGGGGATGCTGGTCTACATGGAGTACTGCTGCTGTATGAACTGAACGTAATTCTCCTGATATGAGCATCTCTGACACCCTATTAAGCATAGGTTTTTATACCTTGTTCAGTCTTCCATCTTCATTAATCTGTGTTCAACAAAACTACTTCAGATTGGTGGTTCATATTCTCTCTGTATCCATATGCCCATAATCATTTTGCCCATATAATCTTGTTTATCCTTAGTGGCTTCTGTGGTTTCTGTTAATATTAAATGTAGAAAGGCTTGATTAGATTGTCTGTTTTCTTCCACCTCCACATTACTGGACATTGTGACTGACAGGGGACACCAGATAGTATGCTTCTCTGCTGCTGGGTCACTATTTTTTTGATATTTACTCTTTTTTTGTTTGTTTGTTTGTTTTTGTCTTTTTTCATATATCCACTTACAATATGCTTCTCATTGATCCTGAAACTGTTTTTTAGTGGAAGATACTTTGAAAACTGTTTCCATTTCAAACCTTGGAACTGGAGCAGAGGATTCAGCTGCTTAGCTATGAGTCTCCATACTGGAAACATGTGAGGAATTCTTTGATCAGGTAGAAATACCTTTTGCTATAAGCTGTGCAAGGCAAAAGGATTTCCTAACCATGGAAACGTGATGGCCAAACGTAAGGGGCTGTGCACCTAAGTGCCCATGTTTTCATGCCCTTTGCAATTTTAAGTGGTGATTTACCTCTGCTGTAGGCTGGAGTTATGGGGTGCTTGTTAAATGTTGCAATGTTGTGCCTTTTGGTGTTGAATTTGAACCGATATTTAGTGCACCAGCTATTAAGAAGTGTTAGCTCTTTCTTGAGTGCATTATGTCAGAGGGTAACTTGGCAATGACTCCCAGCTTACAATCATATGTGAAATTTGTTAACCAAAGGTCCTCATTTATTGAGTGGATATCTGAGAAGTAGATGAATTGCATGATTTCCAGCACAGATCCTTGCAGAAGCCCACTGGATACCTTAATGTTCTCAGATGATGCACCCCAACTCTAATTCTGGGAGTCTTGTCTCTAAGCCAGTTGGCAATCCACCTAACCTCATATGCATCAGTTTGGAGCTCCTTCAACTTGTTTATTCTATTTGCATGCTGTATATGATATCAAATTACTTGGCAAAGTGAAGGCACTCTGTGTAGACAGCTTGTCCACAATCTATAGACGGAGTAATCCTACCAAAATTGTTTGCAAGATTCATTAGCCAGGGACTACCCTTGACAAAGTCAGACTGGTAGGGATTATGTCTGGTAAGATTTTTGACATCATGATTAATTAGATTAGTTATGATATATTCCATGGCTTTGCATATAAGACTCTTTAGGATGTGACATGTTATGAGCAGTTTACAAATCATAAAACATTATCTTCTTCCCCTGTCTTACTGTATTTTTATTTAATTTTTTTATCGGTTAACATTAAGTAATGTGCATTCAGTTACAGAATAGTATAGTAAATTCACAGAGTGATCAGGAAAGAGTTAATTATCTGTTAATTAGTATGAAAAGACATAGTTATGTGTTAATGATTTGAAATTTTGATTTTACAGGATTCAGTCTTATAAACTAGTAAGCCAAATATTGCTATAGTAGAGTTTATCCAACGTTATAGATTATTGATCTGTTACCTGGAACTCTTTAATGGGCAGGCAAAGAAGGGAAGAATGCAGGCAGGTTATCTGCAAAGAAGAGTAGTAATCAAGATTTTTGCCTCATATTTTCAGATTGTTTCTCATAAATTTGTGTTTTTTCTGGCAAATCATCGAAGACTGAAGTTGAGTTTTAGACTTCATATCCTCAGAAAATGCATACTAATAAAAACAGTATTGTTCTATTCACTTTCTATGGAGGTTGGGGGATGTATGTGTGTGTCATACCTCTCAACTGTACAGATTTTCACAGAAGCTGAGGTATGTGTGTGAGAGAGAGAGTGAAATGCCCAATTTAGAGTTAGCAGGTGGAATTTATTTTCAAGGAATTGTGAGCTTCAAGGGAAGAGAAGTTTACTACAGCTCATGCTAAGTCTGCTTAAAATGTGCAACTGTTTTGTTTAGCAAATGGTATCACTAGTGTGGTGTAGAATTTCAAAACAGTCTTAGTAGCACAGCAGGTAGCATACTTGCATCTTGATGTAGACGGCTATAGCTTCTACTCCCAGCGCATGTAGATTTATATTTTAAGGGGGTGGAGTACTGCAATCCTAAGTATATCCTCCTTTGGATGAGATGCCTACTAACTATGAACCTGTGTTTCTGCTTGCCACTTATTCCTATTGCAATATACAAGCTTAGCATTTTTTGTAACATAGGCAATTTATTGTTTAAGGGCAGCAGGCACTAAATTTCTAGATGAAACACTGAAATATAAAGTTGTTTTCTAGCAACAATCTTTCCATTAGTTTCAGATCTCTTTAATGTGAAATTATTCAGATGACTTACTTCTGCAGAGATTGTGCATATTGACTGATATTGGTGAATTGTAATGACAGATGTTTAAGTGGCCTTTTATGGTTGAAATGTTCTGAATTGGGCAATTTGTCATTATTGGTTCATATGTTTTGTTTCATTGCTTACTGGAAAAAATGTTCAAAACTATAAAACACACTCTAAGTGGTGCTGTATTAACAAGGGGTATAATTCAATTATTATATATTATAATTAATGCAATCAAGAAGGTGAATCAAAGCAGTTATGCATTGTTCTGAAATGTGTGAATATGATTTGAAAACAGTCCAAAGGTAAACTTAACCTGCCACTGGCCAGATGCATTTTCTTTGAATGTGGGTTTCAATGCTGTTTCAGTGAATGCGAGTTTCAAAGGTAGAGTAGTTTTAATGCTAAGTCTGTTTTCATTGTAAGACTATTGCTTTGTTTAAGTTTAGCAAATGTCTATCAGTGTTTATGCTACAAAATAGGAGGTTACTAGGCTATTGGCCCTGAGGCCCTAGAATTTGAAATAAATGTTGTAAATTAAAACCAAATATCTGTAATCATTGTAGAAGTAAAGCATAAAACAGTATGCACACTGAGAGTTTTGAACAGTGTTTATGGCAACTGGGGAGAAATAGCCAAGTAATGGGATACTGGAATGGCTGTGTGTGTGAAGAAGGGGGGTTGAAGGGGGCAGGGTTGGGGGTGCTTTGAAGGGGCGGGGTTGGGGTGGTGCTCCGGGTTTGCACCCCCCTGCAAAAAATCCTGCTGGCTCCCTTGGACCCGTGCCCTAACCCTAAGGTCCGTGAGTACTGCACGGAAGTTCAGTACAACACCCGTTCATTGTACTGAACTTCGCGTAAGTGCACTTTCGATTAAGTGCACTTTCACTGCAGTGAGCATTCCATGCACTATTTCGAATTAGTAAAAATTCGATCTAGTGTATGGAACCTGTTAAAAATGTATCAACAGTGTTATAACTGATTAAATGGTTATGTTTAAACAAAGAACTCTATAATTTTCAAATATTGCAACAGATCTTAGAAAAGCTCTGAATCTGTACTCTACCAGAGTCATGTGATCAAAAGATGTCATGCTATAACCAGCCCTGAAGGGATGGAAAACACAGATCAGCTTTTTTTGTTTTGTTTTCCTTTGAACCTCATATAAAAATCTATGACAGTTATCATAGTCAGATCAGGGTAAGTAGGAAGATCTTCACCTTGCCTTGTTGAATTAAGCAACTCAGCATCTAATCTTGCCTTGCTCTATTGATTAAGTTAGATAGGAAACAGTTCTTCTTTAGACCATCAGGAATTAGAATGAGATTAGCTAAATATTGTTTTTCTCCATCTGCTTGAATCTGTCAGACTGTGTTATTTTTATTATTCATGTGAGTGAAACTCTGATGTTTACTGCACTTAAATATTTAATAATCTCATGTTTTCTATTTTACTATTTATTATTAAATGTTTTTACACCTTTAATTGTGGCTTGTATTTTAGAGATTACTTTTAACCTCACAAGAGTACTTGTGCTTTTCTACTGATGCCTTGGCCACACTGACAACCCTTGCTGCTAGGGTTACACTCTACCATTTATATGTTCATAGGTGTATACTATGCTAATGGCCCTGGAGCCTTTACAAGCCTAGCCCATAGGATCACCCTGGCATTGTGCCACCTGAACTTAGTTCCCAGTGCCTCTGTCAAGTAGAGCCACTGGAGTGATCATTGAGGTGAATTTTCTATTTTCCATCCACCCATCAAGATTTCTCTTGAAGAGGGCCAGTAAGGCACTCTGTTTGACATGTATGGGAAGTCTCCTCCATAGCATGGGCAGTCTCTGGGATATGAACCTGCACCTCCAGCATGTTCTGTTGATTGTGGTAATGAGATTGAGGTCTCTGGAGCATGTGGTGCGGAGGGATTGAGATTTCTTAAGATGTAGCATTTCTAACAGAGCTGGATCAGACATGGCTTTGTAAGTCAAGCAGAAATCGCCTCTAAGTACGCAATATGAAACAGAGAATAGTTGGAGTTTGTTTTAGTCTGTCCATATAGGACAAGTTTTTAAGGCCTAGGATCCTCTTTGTGAGGTGATTTTGTGGCCTCTCCAGTTGTTGCAGGTGTCTAGTGAGGTACATGCCAAATGGGGCATTGTATTCAATGGTTGGACTAATGAAGGAAGAGTAGAGGGAGACAATGACCTCTTTCTTCCTGGATGCAAAACCCTTAGTAATGAGATGTGCCACATAGAAGGACTTTCTGACTACAGTGACAATGTTTATTTATTTTATTTTTATTTTACATTTGTTGACCGGGATAGTCCGACTGGATGCATGTCCATTTTCAGCGGAGGCCCGGGGAAAAAAGCTCCAAGGGTAAGCAGATACAGCGTTACATAATACCAGCATTACATATTACAAACAGACTATTTACAGAGATTACATAAGTAAGCAAGTTAAACAAAGTTCCACATGTTACAGTTAATCCTGAGCACAAGTCAGGATTAAATTAAATTACACAGTAAACTGGTTAACAGATTTTTACACATTATAGAGAGAGTTAGCCAGGCTTGATACATTGACATAGCCAGTTAAGTGACAAATGTTGTTTGAGTCTAGTTTTAAATTGACCTAAGGTGGAAAGTAAGGCAATATCAGCTGGAAGAGAGTTCCAGGATCTACTTACAGAGTATGCAAAGAGAGAATCACCGGCTGTGTTATTAATTTTGCTAGTCTGAATTAGTAGTTTGTTAGAGGATCGAAGCAGTCTAGGATTGTTATAGGGGGTGATAATATTTTTAAGTGCAGGAGTATTGTCCAGATTATAGAGGATTTTATAGGCCATAATCAGTTGGTTATACTGGATTTGGCTGGGTAGTTCAAGCCACCCAAGCTGATTTAGATTGATGCAATGATGTGTCCTAAAAGGCAGCCCAGTGGCAAACCTGGCAATGTGGTTGTAGCAAATTGAGAGTTTGTTAAGGACAGTCTTGTTTAAATTCGAGAGTAGAGGGGATGCATACAGAAGGGTTGAAATAAGGTGAGAGTGAGCTATGGCAATTTTAGCTGGAGGGGTTAGGAAGGCTTTTATTCTGTAAAGTGACCCTAGTTTTTTATTGATGGTTTTGATAGTTTGGTTAACATGTAGGTCAAATTTTAGATTATTGTCTATGATGACACCTAATAGTTTTGTAGATGGGTCAGGGGAGATTATTGTGCCATCATTTGATTTTATGGTAAAGGTGAAAGCGGTAGACCTATATGTTGGTGAAAATAACAGAATTTTAGTTTTTTTGGGATTTAGGATCAGACGATGTTCAGAAAGTCAGTTTAATATTGTATTAAAGGTGGTCTGGGTAGATGACCATAACTCTACTGGAGATGTGGCTGAGCAAATCAGAATAGAGTCATCAGCATATTGGATACAGCTGACTTTTGGGATGACAGTATAAAGGTCGTTAATGAAGATGGAGAACAGCAAGGGCCCTAGTATAGGGCCTTGTGGTACTCCAAGGGTGTTAGGTAGAAGGTTACAGAGTTTGTTCTGCCAGAGGACAGCCTGTTGTCGACCATTCAGGTAGGATTGAAACCACTGGAGGGCTCCAGTATCTAGACAGAATGTTTGCAGGGTGTGGATTAAAAGTTGGTGATCAACCATATCGAATGCCTTGGAAAGATCCAAAAAGAGGGCTGAGGATATATAATTATTGTTGCGATTATGGTTTATGGTGTTAGTAAAGGCTAGAAGGGCTGAAGTAGTGCTGTGATGAGGACGGAAGCCATGCTGAGTGTCTGCCATAAGGTGATTTTGGATTAGGTGGTGCATGAGTTGTCTATGAATACATTTTTCCATAATCTTTGCAAGTGGAGAGAGTATAGCTATTGGCCTATAATTGGATAATTTAGTAGAGCTGCCTCGTTTGTGAAGGGGGATTACATAGGATATTTTCCAGATGGTGGGAATTTTAGCTTCTACTATGGTTCGATTGATTAGTATTGAGATGGGGTAAGCAATAGCATCAGCTGATTTTTGTAGGTACTCGGCAAGGAGTTGATCAGCAGAAAGTGTAGTGGGTTTTAATTTTTTGATCAAGGTACGGATAAGTGAAGTGGTGACTGGTTGGAAGCTGAACGTGAGTAGGTTTCTAAGGTTGCTACTTTCAGGACCAGAAGAGCTAGGAGGTAGTTGGCTAGCTAGGGCTTGAATTGTCTCAGTAAAGAATTGGTTAAAACTATCAGAAACATCTTCAGGGGTTTTATCAATAGTAGCAGCAGAGATTGGGGTTGACGTTTGTCCAGGATGTAGTAGATTATTTAAACCTGCCCAAAACTTCTGAGGGTTATTTTGATTTACTGTCTGTAAATTACAGTAGTATTGTTTTTTGTCTTGTAAAATTGATTTTTTGGTTTCGTTCCTGTATTTCCTGTATTTAATGTGATCTTGAGGGTCTTTAGAAGAATGCCATAAAGCCCATGCTTTGTTTCTAAGAGTAATTTTGAGTTTAGACTCTATAGAAAGCCATGGTGCAGTTTTTGCCTTGGTTTTCTTTGAACAAACAGGTGCATGCAAATCAAGGATCTCAAGGAATTTGTTGTTAAAGTATGCTACTGCTTCCTCTAAGGGGAGGTGTTTTAGAATAGACCAATTACATGAGTTTAGTTCTTGTTGGAATTTGGCAGAGTCAAAGTTTTTATTGTTTCTAGCCTTTCTGAGTAAGGGTTGTTGGGAATTAATGGTTTTGTGCTTAATTACATATGTGAGAAGGTGATCACTTAGGCCATTAAGGAGGGTACCAGAGGTGTACATTTGGTGGGGGGGGACTGTTTATGAGTCAAGTATACTTTCTTTTCGGTTGGGTTTACCTATCTTGGTAGGGGTGGATATGATTTGTGTAAATGCATGCAGGTTAATATGGGTGGTTGGGGATTCTGAGGAATAGGTTCCCCAGTCTATATTAAAGTCTCCAGGTGGTAGGGTTTCTTGGGGGTAGTGACATGATAGCCAGTGCAGGATATCTTCAAATGCTGATATATTGTTACCTTGAGGAATGTACATACAGATGATATTAATGCATTTATTTTTATTAAGTTGCAATTTGGTGGCAAGAATCTCTGAGTTATTAATTAATTACATCTATGGTGATATTCAACTCAGATTTATAGAGTACAGCTACCCCACCCCCCTTCCTCGAAGCACGATCCAGCCTGTGTATGTTGTACCCAGGTGGTAACACTTCATTGTCTTTAGTGTTAGGTTTTAACCAGGTTTCAGATAAACAGAGAATCTCAGGGGAGTGGACATCCAGAAGTGCATGCAATTCATGTACCTTGTTATTAATGTTTCTAATATTGAGATGACAGACTAGGAGAGAGTTAGTTGGCCTATTAATTGTAGGTTTGTAGTTGCAAGTAGAGGGGGTATGTGTATCTGAAGTGAGTGGGCCAGGGTTGGGGTAAATATCACCACCAAGTATTAGGTTGAGACTATACTTCGTGATGAACTTCAGGAATTTGTTTATTAGTTTGTGGTAGTGTTTGGATCTAGAGCTAATGTGCCTGGGGTTGAGATGTTGATAGACTGAACAAGATGTTGGATAGGATTAGGTACTGTAAGTATGGTTGAAGGTGAAAGGATTTACAGCTGGGGTGATAGTATGGCCTTTTGGGACCTGAAATCCCGTGAGAAACTGGTTTTCATACAAGGTAAGGAGGTATGTTGTGAACAAGAGGGGTAGTAAAGAGGGGTATATCATTATCTGTGATTCAGCTAATGAGTTAAGGAACTGTTTTACCTGGTGATGCAACACCAGAAGATTGAGTGGTGAGGCAAAGGTACTGGAAAGGGGATGGGAGCATGCCAGATGAAAGCTAATAGGTGCTATTAAAATGTAGGTAGTAGAATGGGGGTGGGTGGAATTATCCCAGATGAAAGCATATAGGATCTGGAAAGTGAGGGAGTGGCTATAGTACTATAAATTTAGAGGTACTGGGGGCGGGAGAGAATTGGGGGCAGGAAGGGAATTGGGGGCAGGAAGGGTAGCGAAGAGAGCCCGAGTGTAGCAAGGGTGAACGTAGCGGGGCTATTGCAGTTTACAAAGTTTCCTAAGGTGTCCTAAAGCTATAACGTAAGTATTACAGCTCAATATGGTGGTCAAAAGAGAGGTTGCTGTCAACTTGTATTCCCAGATCTCTTATAACACCTTCTGTGTTCAGTGGACTATCATTAATGTGAAAATTCATGGGAAATGTGTTTTTCCCAAAGTGGCTGACGACACATTTTTTTGGCATTGAGCTTAAGGCCATGGTTCTGACACCAGTTGTTGGCCTCAGCTGTTGGTGCCAATTGTGGATCAGGAATTAGACCAGCAATGATCCTCTGTGCAACAACAAGCCTTTATGGGCTTTGTAGAAGCTTTGGTCTCATATTATAATCGATGTATAGACCAGGGTTTGCTTGAAGTCACAAAGTTATGTGAGGACACCAAATTATTTGAGGGACAAGCAAGTTACCAAACTTGCCTTCAACAATTAAGTCAGGAGCTATTGACACTAGAGAAACAACTGAGAGAAAGAAAGATACATAAGTTCAATAGGGACCAGGCAGATTATGATTGGGTTAGACATTTTGGACCATAGAAAAATGTAAAATTTACCAACATTGGGACCAAACCAAACAAAAGGAAGCAACCCAGGTCTATTTTAAGAAAAACAACTACACCTTTTGGGTGAACATCAGGGGAAGAGTCCTCTTCCATGACTGACTCTGAAGCATCACATTCCATGACCTCACATACACTCAAACGCAGACATTCCTTTAGGGGCAGCAAACATAGGGCAAGGTACAAACGTCACAGACATTCCAAATGTAGAGACATTACTACAAATAATGACCAACAAATAAGTGAATGTAAGAATGTTTTGAATATTTCCTCATATTCTCTTACACATACTGAAGTGGATTTGTTGACTAAAGATCTCAGTTTTGTCCCTGCATTTTTTGTGGCTGAAGATGTCTTTGCTGCTGATGTTAATGCATTTTGTTGTACCTTAAATTTAAAGTTATTTTTTGAACAACATGATAATGTTTCAGCTGATAAATCTTTTCATTTTCATAAATCTAGTTTTATGCCTCCTATGCAGCCAGTAGTTCAATCATTTGTGAATCAAGTACTCAAAGATCTACACCTATATTACCAGGACATGCTACCCAAAACACATAATCTCTCAAAGGATCAACAATTAGTTCTACAGGAACTTAAGTCTAACAAGAACATTGTCATTCTGCCAGCTGATAAAGGGGGTGCTACTGTTGTAATGGATTTGGAGAAATATGATATCTAAGCCCTCAGACAATTGAACAATAGACAATATTATATACCCATGCCACTGGATCCTGTGAGTATATTTAAACAACAGATTGATACTTTAATCAATCTGGCTGTAGAGGAGGGGATTATATCTTAAACTACTTCTAAACATTTAATGGTGTCTGATCCTCAGAGACAGAATCTCTATTTATTACCCAAAAGTCACAAATCCATTTCTGATCCCCCTGGAAGACCCATTGTATCTGGTCGGGGCTCCCTCACTAAACCACTGTCTGTATATCTAACACAATACCTCCGCCCACTACTTAAATATGTCAGAGCCCGTATCCAGGATACAAATTAATTTCTCCAAATCATAGCTGACAGCCAGATTGAACCAGGGTGGTCTTTATGTACATTAGATGTGTCAGCCCTGTACACTAACATACCTCATTGAGCTGGGATAATAGCCATTGAACATTGGTTGACCATTTCTGAACTGTACCCACCAGGATTTAATACTTTTCTTATTGGGTAACAGAACATGTACTAACCAAAAATGTTTTTAATTATAAAGACAATTGTTTCTGGCAGACACAGGGGACGGCTATGGGGCATCTTTTGCCCCTATTTATGCCAATTTATTCATGGCATACATAGAGGAACAAGTCATCTATGATCCACTCCATAATTTATATCTGATTGAAATGGATATTTGGCGTTGTTATCTTGACGACTGTTGTTTAGTTTGGAAATCTGATTTTGCTTATCTACAGGAGTTTATAGACTATATTAACAGTAATTAATGGGGTATTCAATTTACATGTAACCATGATATGAATCAAATTACATTCCTAGATGTTCTGGTAACAAGGAATACAGATGATACCTTAGATACCCAAGTATTCCATAAATATCCTCAATATAATTCATTGTTATATGCTTCTATTCATCATCCACCCCATATTATATGCAATATCCTGAAGTCACAATTCCTTAGAATCATGCACATTTGTTCTGATCCCAGTAAATATGAACATTTCATGCAGGATATGGTAATAAGATTCAAAACCCAGGGGTACAAGATAGGTACAGTCACCATGGCTTGTCGGGAGGTTTCATCATTAGATAGGAATGAACTCTTGGCATATAAGGATAAGACCACCCGGGATTCACCACCAATTAGGTTGATAAAAACGTATGGATGGAACACCCATATACTTTCTCAAGTAGTTCAGCGAAATTGGAATATTCTTATGTTGGATGACAGACTTGCCAATATGTTCCAAGAAAGATGTCTGTTTGGATATAGAAGGGGCAAAACATTAGGGTCCAATTTCAACCAGTATAAACATGGGACATCCAATTCCACAATATTATATCAGTCTAGATTAACAGGGGGATTTATATTTGGTTGTTTCCCATGTGGACATTGTGTTCATATTACCAGAATGGATAAAACCATACAATTTAGTAGCCGGAAGACTGGCAAGGATTTTGACATCAGATTTTTTGTAAATTGTTCCAATGAATGGGTTATTTATTTAGCAACCTGCTCGTGACTGGCTTTTTATGTTGGTCAGACATCCAGACCAGTCAAATATCGCATTGGCGAACACTTGAGTGACATCAAATGCAAAAGAATTAGTAATGCTCTTTACGAACATGTATTAACACATCTAACTGCAACCTTTAGGTTTACAGTTATTGATTTTATACAGGGTGATAAAGGAAACAAGATTGGCTGACATACTATACTGAATCAGAAAGAAAAAAGATGGATAATTAGGCTAGGTGGTTTGTTTCCACCAGGGCTCAATGTGCAATTATGACCAGCCAATCAACTAGAGTTGCTCTCCTCAGTTTGTAATAAATATGGCTGTTTGTGAAATTTTCTTTACACTGAGGAAGGCATTGTCATTACTGCTGAAACCGGTCTGTTTTTTTGCCATTTCATGGATTAAATGTTGTCTCTTAACCACGTTGTGCTGGCTGTTTTCTTTTGAACTGATACTATGCTTTTTTGAGCCATGCACTTGCCGTACTTGCAGGGGTTACATTTGGATTAAGTTAATAATGGCTCCCAACTTGCACTCAACCCTTCATGTTGGCTTGGACTTCTGAGAAGTAGATACCAAACAGGAGAGGACCCAGGACTGATCCCTGTGGGACTCAACTCATGACTGGTCGGCAGACTGACTTGGAGTCAGCTACTTTCACACTATGGGGTCTGTCTGTCAGCCTTTTTGCAACCCACCTAGAGATATAGGGATTGATGCCTAGCTTACTGGGTTTTTCTATGATTCCTGAGTGGGGAATGGTATGAAAGGCCTTGGCCAGATCAATGTAGGCTGTATGAACCACCTTGATCAACAGTTCTGGTGACTGACCCAGAAAAGTCAACCAAGCTGAGCAGGCATGATCTACCCTTCACAAAACCAAACTGTGTGAGATCCAGTTTGGAGATTCCCTATATCCTTGTTTATTAGGTCCATGATGATGCATTCCATAGCTTTGCATATCAGACTTGTCAGGCTAATGGTGCGATAGTTCCCAGGGTCTGTAGTCACTCCTCCTTTGTGGAGAGGAATGACTATAGCAGTGCGTCATTCGGTAGGGACAAAGCCTGAGGTGAGGCTGTGATTGAATAGGGCACACAGGTGAGGTGCCAGTTCACTCTGTAGTTCATGTAGAACACAGCCAGGGATATTGTCAGGTCCCATAGAATCTGTATTCTTGGCCTTAGACAGTTCTGTTTTGACCTGTGCAGCAGTAATACTGGGTGCCTGGCAATCTACTGGTATTGTGATTTGTCCTTTGGGGGGGGCGGGTAAAGTTGGCACTGAGTCTGTTGGCCAGTATATTGGCAATATATGTTGGCTCGGTATAGGAGGTACCATTATGCAGTAGCTCAGAGCAAATCTGAGTATTGCCGTGGAGATTCTTTACATAACTATAGAAGGCCTTGTAGTTGTCTTTACTATCTTCTGCAATTCTGTTTTCATAGCTAGCTTTAGAGGATTTGATGAGGGATCTCATCTTTTTGTTGAGGCCGATAAGGGAGTTTTTCCAGTCTTGGGACTTCTCCTTATTATGCATCAGTTTCTTCCTTCTGTTGTAAAGTTGTTTATGGCAGGGGACCACCAGATTAGCTTCCTTTTTTTGAAGGAGAGCATCTTGGTTCTATTGGGTATGGTGAGATCCATGCATTTGTGTATGTGTTTGTACAGTGCATTGGTGTATGATTCGGCAGTCATGCAACTATTCTTCATTTACATGGGTACTGTGAAGTTAGCCACCTCTGTTTTTAGGAGTCCAAAGTTAGCTTTGGAGAAGTTTTTCATGGTGGTTGCCTTTGTGAGGGTGGGGTGGGGGGTGGGAGGGATGTAGATTTACAAGGTGATTAGTTTGTGGTCGGATCTATCCAGGGAGGAGTTGACTATTGGTGTAGAGCAATGGTCACCTATGTTAGTAAAGACAAGATTAAGGATGTTGCTACCTCTAGTGGGGGTAAGAACGAGCTGGTCCAGGGCTTTGAAATTAATGAATTCCAGGAAACGTTGGGCAAGTGTACTGGTACATGAATAGTTTTCCCAGTTAATGGAGGGGTAGTTGAAGTCACCCAGCATGAGAGTGTTAGGTTGGACCCTAATATTCTCCAGAGTAATTAGGAACGTAGAGTGTGAGTCTTGGGACATGGTTGGGGACCTATAACAGGCTACAACCTGAATCTTTGTCTTACCCAATGTTAGCTGCACCTGAAGTATCTCTGATGAGTTATGTTGGGTTACCAGTGTGGAGGTGTGCACATCCTTTATGAATATGGAAATACCACCACCTTTGGAGCTTTGGTCCAAGTTCTAGGGTCGAAAGGTGTGGAATGAGTTATAGCCTGGTAGTGCAGGGGTGCTTTCTGCTGCCTTGAACCAGGTCTTAGTTACATGTTCTCCATTTTAAGGAGTGCTTCAATCAAGTGTATTTTGAGAATTAGACTTCTAGCATTGAGCAGCATGACCCTCATATTGCATTGTTTTTAGCTGTTATGGTGGTAATTTGGTCTTTGGAACAGTTCCTAAAAAAGGCACTATAGGGGTGGCAAGAGCCTTGGTCAGTATCCAAAAGCCCAGGGGTAACAGATGCAGGCCATCTCTGGCACAAAGCATCGAGGTCTGTTAATCACGTCATCCCAGGCAGACAGATACTAAATCCCCTTAGAATGACACCAAAAACTTAGCCAATTGTTGAAATCAATAATTTTCTGCTCATACTGTGGTATCATTCTGGGTGATGGTAGGATGCCATTCAGGGCTATGGTCATACCCACCTGGGCTAAATAATCCAAGAGCTCCTCCATGTCTCATTTCATGTAGTTGAGGGAGGCATGTCTCAGGTCATTCACACCCACATGTGCAATGACAGAGTCATATTTGTACCTGTTGTTGAAGGACCTGATTGCGTGTACTTATGTTAGTATTGATTTTACTCAGTATAATTGGATATCCTTGTAAGAGCCTGACCATAATTGGCTGGTGACAGCATCATTACCTGATTGTCTGGGTACAAGGAGGCACAGCTAGTAAATTGGTGCCAGCCTTTCCCAGGAGTGTGTGTATGTGAAAATAAAATACCCAGGTGTGCTAGTCACTTGGAACTGCTCTTGGGGGAAATTAAGCTTGATACAGAAAACTGCATTTGAAATGTGCAAATCCATTCTTGTTTTAGTGACCATTTCTCACCAATGTCGATGGTGAGAATTGAGGCTGCTTGACCTCTGTCCTGGGTAAAGAGGTCCCATCAGAGCAATATGTAATATTATCCTTGCTCCATTAGACTCTTCATCCTCTTGATTGTGACCACTTCCTTCCAACATAGCCTTTTGAATCTCCATTGCTATATCCACTGTTAGATCTCTTTATGTTAAGATGTGTCTCTCAGGCATTTACTTGCTATGCCACATGCAGTCTTATAACTCAGCAACAATTAATGCAAGTCTATACATTCACAATCTTTTGCTCTAAGTCCCCATCCTGTCCTACTGTATCAGTGATTTCATTTGGCTCATTGTACCTTGTAAACAATAACTGAAACAAGTTTACATAATTATGTGTCCACCAATAAGTAGAATTATGGCAGAAGAGCTTGTGTTGTATATGCTTATTCATTGTTTAATTCTAATCACACAAGGAATGCTTTAGAGCCTATAATTATTAAAAGGAAGGTTACTTACTTAGTAGATGAATGCATGTGATAAATGTTTTCAGGAGTGACAAATGTGTGATAATGCACAATTCATCACATTTTCACTTTTGTCAAATTTGTCTTCTGGATAGGAAAACTCTCATTTCTCAAAGATACTGAAAACTCTGAGCAAAATCTATTATGGAAGGCAGTCATACCCTGATTAGGAGAGTGTGAATCTTTTCTACCCACAAAGACCCAGGCCCTTACCAGTTATTGTTAGAGAGACAGGAATTGATTTGGCAGTTGAGGTTGAATTCTTGCAGAGCTCCAGGTCTTAATGACAAGGTTTCTCTTTCATGCATACTCAAATTAAGAAGTCTATTGAGATAGAGCAATGGTCACGTGATGTTTGTGTTGATGGTAGTTGCACATACATTGCTGTGTACTTGTCTCCATTTGCCTACATGTTCGTTCGAGATTTAAGCAAGCATTATATTAACAGCATGTTTTTATAAACCTTGAAATGTGAATGTTGGGTTAACATTTCACGATTGTTTGATTTTTTATTGGATTAGGTTTATTTTATATTAGTCTAAGTAGGATTTTTACAAGTCCAGCATTTGAGGATGTTGTTTTTTATCTAGTAGGTAACATTTGATTGATTATGTATAAAAGTTATTTTTATTTGTAACTTGCAGTTCAGTTATTTATGGTATAGTCCCTTTAAATGTCAGTTAGTTTTAACATGTGTTTATAAAGGGAGATGTATATATGGCTGTTGTTTGCTCTGTGTGTCTGAAGAAGTTTGTCTATCAGTTGAACGAAAAGCGTTGTGGAAATAAATTGTTGCTTAACAAGTTTGACTTCAGTTCTGCTCTTGCCTGGAGTTCCTTTGGAGATTTTTTGTGTGTGTTCCAGTGTGCATCATCTCATATTCCCAACCAAGTGTCAAAAACCATGATCCAAAATGGGCAAATATCTGTTTTATTTTAGTTAACTAAACAAAAAGAGTGCATTATTGTCTAAGGTAAATTGCCTCCCCATTAGTGAGAAATTCATTTTCCAAACATGCATTGCAATTTTCAAGCTCCTGCATCAAAATCATTAACCTCACTGAGCCTAGTCCACTGAAATTTGAAGCATTCACATATTCTCTCTCACCTGTATCACTTCCTTAACACTGATCAAACCTTATTTCTCCCTCTATTTAAACATTAAACCCTTCTCTAGCTGAAGGCCACAAGCAGAGGATTCACTGCTGGTTATAATTAAAACATGACAACATTGAAAAAGGCATAAAAAGGCTAATCTTGTATCTAATTAAGGAAACAAACTATAGTTGTGCTGTGCAAATAAAACAGGGAAAAAGACGTAAGTCTTACTGTCTAGCTTTTTAAGGAAGGTTTTGCTACAGACATTGTAATCTCAATTCATATAGTGGATTATAATTTGGTATATATCAATTTTTCATTACTGGTCCCATGTAGTCTATTTCATCTCTGTATGTTTATTGTTGGTCATGTACAACTGCCCGATACAAATATACTGCATGTACGACTGCTTAATAAAACTGTACTGCATTAGTGCTTTGTTTGTGCACACAAGGTTGTTAATGTCTTTATATTTGGCTTTTATTAACAATTTTGTATTATTGTAGCAGCTCCTGGCAGAAAGGTGGTTGCTATAGGTCAGGTCACTATTTATAAACCAAACAAAATAAAAATCTTCATCATAAGCATGAATAAAGTAGTTGTTAGGAACCAAAAATGACTTGTAAGCATATACTTAAGGTGATGTCAAAAGGGAAATAAGTCAGTTATCAAGAAAAGGGAAACTCAGAATTGGTATAAAATTGAAAATGTTCAAAGAGTTGCTCTGGGTTATTTTCTAATCCTAACAATATAAAAACTCCAAGACCAAGCCAGGCTAGAGTCTTCATTCTGTAATAACTTAAACTTAAACTTACTGTGTCATCAAGGTCCATGGGATATATCAACATTGCCCCTTAAGGGCATAACAGTGATTTAGCTACATAGCTTCTGAATACCCATATCTTTTTTTTACTTTTTATGTCATTATGAGTGCATTCAGGACAATAAAAAACAAAGAATGTTATATTGTTGATTTTTAATTCATGTGTTGTGTAAGTTATAGGCTAACAACTCTGTTAAATGGAATGATATAGGAATCAAACTAATGGTAAAGTTTCCAGGATTTTTCTTTTGTGAAGGATATAGAACATTTTCTGAAGATCACAAACATAAGCCAACAAGGATTCAGTGCTGCACATCTCTTAAAAATAATTTGGAAGGGACAATTTTAATTGTTTATGAATATGAAAGAACCTAGGCACAGAGAGTTGCTACCTGATTTCTTTTAAAATCATTTAAAGGTAAACTTGCACTCTCCCTAACCAAGGATCTAATATATCACAATAGGGAACCCATTGCCCATTTCTTGAAAGCAAAAATTATTGATTCCTATAAACAGTTAAAATGGATTTATATATATTATCAGCCATTTGAAAAAATAGATAATAAATATACACAGCAGTAATATCTAGGAGGATAGATACAATAATTTCCTACCTCAAATGTGGTGTTTACGTATGATTCCTTAAAGATTGAATGTTGATGGATTTGACAGAAATATGTTGCACATATCAAACATGCACAGTGAGCAAAATACCCATTCATTCCTATGCTTGAATGCAATTTAAAATTTTTGAGAATAAACAAAATTCTTTGGAACAAATTAAAGGTATATATATTCCCAAAGGAATGTGATTATCTCTTAAGGAAAAACTTACGCCAGAGTGATATATCAGACAAAGATTCAATGTGGCGTACATCAGAGATGTACATCATCATCCCAGGTTTTCATACTATTTAGTGAGACTTGAAATAGATACATTTGCATGACAAAAAAACTTTCATTGTTAAAATAGGTTCCTATGGCTAAAAAGGGAAAATATTTATTTAGAAATTGGCATAAATTCATTACTTCATTATTTGATTATGCTCTTTATCAGTTTTAATTAAGCCATAGACTATCCCATTGCTCACTTGTTCAAGATGGAGAGAAATAATTCCAGAAAGGATGCCAGTCCATCGTGGGACATACACACATGCACACAGACACACATGCACACACACACACGCACTCACGCACGTACACAGACACACACACACACACACACACACACACACACACACACACACACACACACACACACACACACACAGACATTCACAAATAGTATGCATATCCACAGACAGTTTGGAGGATTTCTAATTAATCTGTAGCATAACTTTACAATA
This sequence comes from Protopterus annectens, assembly GCF_019279795.1. Lineage (NCBI taxonomy): Eukaryota > Metazoa > Chordata > Ceratodontiformes > Protopteridae > Protopterus > Protopterus annectens. The sequence goes on from NC_056731.1 coordinate 1,203,666,868, forward strand.
CGGGAAGAAACTTAAGTGCCCAGTAAATACAGGTAGACTCTGCACTCAAACCATGAACTGAAATTGACAGCCAATCAATGTAAAGCAGCATTCCTATCTTAGTTGTTACTGGGCCACCAATAAGTAATACTCTTGTTTACAATTATAAAACCTTAATTGCTTCTTAAACTTCTAGACAATGGTAGGCTGCTAAGTGTGTTCTACAAAGATATATCACTGCATGATTATTTAGAAAACATAAATCAGCAGGCAGTGTAGATTGCTTTCAAGTGAAATTTAAAGATATCTTAGTATACTTACCAAATAACAAGGAGTATCTTACAATTATGGTATACATATTAGTAAATAAGCAGGTAAAAAAGTGTTTACAGCAAAAATGTCATAGGAGCACCTAATCAAAAGATTCTAACCGAGGGGGATAGATTGTGTTTTACAGCCATTGACTTGCTGTAATTTCATTACAATTAAATTATCCTGTAATGCAGGAAAATTTTATTTCTGCTTGTGAATCAAGTTGAAATGCTTTCCCATAGCCACAATTTATTTTATTAAATCACAGTAAAATATAAGAAGTGCACCCACACAAAAAGGGTTAATGTAAAATGTGGAGGAAGTCTGTGTTTGAAAACTAATGAGGTACAGGCACTTGGTAAATGCTGATTGATCACGAATCTAAGTTTCCGTTTCTGTAGGTAGAATTGTTTTGTCCTGTTCACAGTCGAGCACTGCTGAGACAGTCAGAAAAAGGTTAGTCAGTTAAGAGTAGAGGACAGCATGTTTATGAAAGCTAAAATTCTGCAAGCAACCTGTGTACAAAAGGAGGTAAAACAATGTATTTTAGGTTCATAGGTTCAAAGGGGTGTACTAGACCAATGACCACTATAGCCTCTTTAAGCCTAGCTATGCATCCCAAATCTCTGACAAGTTCTAATACCATTGGTAAATGTGAGCAAGGTCATGGGAGATGAAGCATTTACAAGGAGGGGCCTTGCAGATCAACCATTTACAGGCTCCTGGGTCCCTTAGAGACCTAGGTGGCAAACCAGGGGTGTATTTCCTCTTCCCCATCCAGTCTTCCAATTTACAGTTGTATTGAGTTAGGGAGGGACTCTGCTTTACATGGATGCAGAGCCAGATCTAGGGAAGGGGAAGTCTCTGGGATACAAACCTGTCTCTCCAGCAGGTCCTATTTATATCACAGGTAAAGTTGAAGTCTTTAGAATGGGTAATTTTGGTACTGTTTGTTTTGTGGAATCGAAGGAGGTCAAGTAGGGTGGGGTCCTACAATGCCTTGTACTCTGAGCATAGATCTCCCTTCAACAGTCTATGGGAGACAGAATACAGGGATAGGTCTTTGAGGTGGTTTGCATAGAACATATTACTTATGCCTTGTATTCTTTTACTGAAGAACCTCTGTAGAAGTTCTGTTTTTTTGTATGTGCCTGGTTAGGTACATACTAAAGGGGGCATTGTACTCAATTATAGTTCTGATTAATGCTGAATATGGTGAAAACAATGACCTCCTTGGACCTAGATGCCATACCACTGTTTATAAGTTAAACAACATAGAATGATGGCCTCAGTACTGTAGACATGTGATTTTCAAAGGCTAAATTACTGTTTATGCGTGCCCCAAGTCCCTGACTACTGGGTTGACTCTCTGGGTGTGTGTTGTCAAAATGATAGTTACCAGGGCTGGATGGCTTCCTGATAGGTACTGTTATGTATTCCTTGGCATTTAGTTTTATTCCATGGCTCTAACACCAGTTATTTGTTTGTGTCAACCCTTCTTGGAGAACATTATTGGGGAGGGGGGGGCTCTATGATAGCTCCTAACTTGCAATAATCTGCAAATTTGGTATGCCAGAGACCCTTGACATTGGCCTTGATTTCAGAGTCTGTGAGCCAAAAAGCTAGATGTGTCTGTTTCTCCCACATGTTCAATGAACTTTGTAAGCTAATGTGTACATAATCCACTATCTTAGGCTGCCAATATTAAGCTTTCATCTTTTGTTTTAAATTCATCTCTCCTTAACCATTGCTGTGTCCTGTCCTAATTAACATGAGGTTGTTCCAATAGTTTTTTGTGCTTGCAACTATAGTTATCATTTTCCACATTTCTTGCCTTCTCATTTGATTCCTCTTATATTTGTTCTTTTGTTTTTTGGCACATTCAGTCTGCCTAATTTTTTATCTATATCTCATATGATTTCCATTCCTGCTTGACAATGATATGCTTCTACTAAATTAAGCTGAGAAGTCATCTTAGACTTATTCTCCTCATGTTTTAAAACAGTCATTATGTTTGGGTCTTGTGAAGTCAGCAGATATGTTTGCAGTCCTGTGACTGCAGATCTATGCATGTAACCAATTTCAAGGAAGCCCATAGCTCCTTCAGAAAAGGGAATATATAGTCTTGGCATGCACTGATTTTTGTAAATCATTTGAAAAGCATGAAGCATCCTTCTTATTTTCCTGCCCAACTGATCCAACAGAATTTGGGGCCAGTCAATCGCTCCAAAACTTTAATGAGGACTGGAAGAGCAAATTGGTTTATAGCTTGGACTTTGTTCCTAGATGTCAGCACTGTTTGCAGTATTAATTTAGTCTTCTGAAATATTCCTTACTAAAATGTATTCACATTTGTTCATGTTTTATTGTTGATCCTTCATTAATTCCCACATGTTTATACATTCCCTCTTGCTCAAGTTCTTTTATATCACATTCTTGTCCCAGACCAATGTTGTCTTGGTGCTACAGCTTTCCTGCTTTAGAGGATGTTTTTTGCATATTTATCAAGACTAAATGACATTCTTATATTCTAATCTGATGAACTGTAAGTTTTTAAAGTCATCTACAAAAAAGAAGATGAGCAGTCTTTACACTTGTTATTTTCTGGAAGCCAAATTGTAGCCATGACCTAATTTGTTAAGTAGACAGTTTAATGGGTTAAGGCAAGACAAAAGAGCAGTGGTGACAAACAGTCACCCTGGAATATCCCCCTATGAATTTTTATCTGTGGATTAATAATTTGTCCTTTATCATGGTTTAACTGCAAAGTGGATTGCCACTATTTCATGGTCATTGTAATGTAATCGATTGGTGTAGGGTCTATCTGATATATTTGTCAGTACTCCTTGAAAGTCAGATATTGTCAGATGCTTTCTAGTAGTCTATGCATGCCATACTTAGATTCATCTCCCTTTTTACAGTTCTCCATTATGACTTTATTTAACAACAAATGTTCCTTTGTTCCACGACTTTCTTTTTTTACCTTTTTTTCTATTGCCATGATTGAGTTTTCTTCTAAATAACTATAAACTCTGCCAGCATCAGTTCCAGTGTATAGTTTAAACATCCTCAGAAGGCAAGTTATCGGTCTATAGTTTTTAGGATAGCTTGCAGGTTGACTCTTAAGCAGGAATATTGTTTTTCATGTTTTAATCAGGTTGACATCTGTTCGGCATGTGCATATAAATAATTCTACTCATGGCTAAATCTTCATGTAAAGATGTTAATATTTTAAGCCAGAAGTTAGATACAGCATCTGGGCCTGTTGTTTTCCAGTTAGGAGTTTTTCTTAGCTTTGTTTCAATTTCTCTGGCTGTTACTTCATCCCATTTCATATCCTGTACATTTGAACTTCTTATTCTTTCTTTTACTTCTGTCCATTTAGCATCTTTATTATTTTCCACAGGATCTTCATAGATATTTCTACCAAATATGTCTATTTCTTTTTTTTGTTGGTGGTATTTCAATTCCTTTTTTCCCATTTCTCTATAAATCATTTTTGGGTCATCAAGAAATTGCTTATTTTGTACTTTTCCTTTAAATTTATCTGCATATCTTCTAAATTTTTCTGACTGTGCTGATATTTTTAGTTTGTCCCAGTCCCTTTCAATAAACACATCACACCAAATGACATTTGACGACCTTTATTAAACTTCCATAACATAATTACAACTGAACATAGTATAGTTGATTTTAATCACAGCATAAACCTCCTTGTAATGTTAATTAGGACAGCGTACCTACTCATCCTGCCCCAGTAAGCAGCATCCATACCTCTGCTTGCTTACTTTACTTATGAAGCAGCATCCTGGAACTCACTTCATATCCCATTTAATCACAGCATGAACATCCTTCTCATGTTAATCAGGACAGCGTACCTACTCTTCCTGCCCCATACCTGTGATGAAGCAATGTCCCAAACTCACCTCATACACCATTTATTGGATTACCTTTCAACCAAATAAGCAGCATCCTTACCTCTGCTTACTTATTTATTTAGCAAGCACCCTCCAGCTGCTCACTTTCCTTTCCCAAATCCTTGAAATGAACATCCAGACACCAGAGGGGGAACAGAAGAGGGCAAGCCTGTCCCTCTTCTCCACCAATCAGCCTGACCAGGCTGTTCTCCCTCCCTCCTGCTCAAATTTTCAAACCAACTACCTCCCATAAAAGGAAGAGTTAGGCCAAACATCATTCGGTGTACCCATCATCTGTAAACCAGATTAGATCCCTGTCATCAGCCCCAAAAGACTGACATACCAGTACTAAAATGTGCCTCAATAAACCTAAATAAATTAGGATTACCTGTGACCCCACTGTATCATACCAGAACATCCACTCCAACAGAATACATTCCCTTTCATTCCACTACCTTCAATCCACTAATCATTGCTCCCTCTGATAACTGCTTTGTGGCCTCATTGCACCACTCTGATGATCAGGGCATCTTCTATGACTGGTATAGTTAGAACAGCAGGAACAACCACTCAACCAATTCCATCACCTTCCAAAGCTACTTCCTTCAGGTCCCAACTACTTCCACATGCAAAAGAATGAACACTGTAAATTCTCTGCATACCAAACTTTCTTAATGACATTCGGCAATGTCAAAGTGCTCCCCGCCCCTAAACTGCCCCTACTAAATTGAGCAGGCTCCCCTATTTCAACGTAACACCACCTTGCCACCATCAATCCTTTCACTGCCATGGCAAGAACATACAACAAAATTAATTACCCTCATTATAACACAAAGTGAAGTGGTACCAACAGTGGATGTCTCAAGCACTCACTGTAAAAGGATAATTTAAATATCAATATACCTTACCTGGTCATCACTTGAGTTCCATATAAAACCTATATAGCACAGCATATGCCCAGTAAACTTGTCTCATAATTGTCTCTAAATCATTTTCATAATTAACCTACCAAAATATCCCACACTATCACTGAAGCAACTGGTAACAGGAACTGTTTAGATGACAAATGCTGTGTACATTAGAAGAAAACCAATATTAATGTCCTGTCTTAACATTTCAAGCTAAACCATTGCATTATGTACAACAGCTTATGTGAACTGTAATACTCCTCAATCCCCCCGACTAAACTGAAGGACATGAAGTGTGCACGTAGCAGCAGCACTCCCAGCCACTGAAAAGCCACCATCTTCCCACTTTTACTAGAACTCCAAGTGCACTGGTCTAATCATCAGAATATATGTAGTCACAAAACTGTAACCTCTTACCCCTCAAAACTGCCTGTCCTAACATTTCTGCTGCCCAGAATTCCCAACCTTAAGAGTAATGTTAGAAGACGTATCTAATATTTTCTAATGTCAACATTTGCCTTCCTCTCAACCTCCTGAAAATTCTGCAACTTCTGGATATTAGCTAAGTCTGGTAACTGCAAATAGCAGCAACTCCAAGCGCATACAATACCTCCCCACCAACCAGAGCAACCCACCCCCCACCCTTTTGAGAATGTTCTGTCAATCCCTTAATCTAGTCCTACACTCCCACCCCTGTATCTCAGACTAATGGTTAATAGTACTAAACTTACCAAGCAACACCACCCAGGACCCCTTCCATAAACAGTTAATCCTTTATTCTCAACTTCTGCTAACCCTTGACACCAAGCAAACTAAACCTAAACAGTTAAAATCCTTCCTTCCAACTTCCTTCCTTCTGGCCCGTAATCTCAAAACTTCACAAATGTCCCCATCCTCAGATTCACTGTCGCCTCTGTAACTACCTGAAATTCCCCTGAAACAACCATATCTGGATGCTCAAACACACTACCATTAACTACTAAACACCAATCCACCACCATGAGGTAAAATGTGTAACACCTGCAAAATCCAAAAGTTTGAAAGGTATGCTTTCACGACTGTAAAAGTTCCTCTGCCGCCTAGTGAGAAACATCAATTTCAGGCTCTACCACATCCCCTAACATGAACCAACCACAAAGCTCAACAAAAGTCAGAAACTCCAGAACAGAGCAAGAGGGTCTAAATAAAATCTGAGTCCATCAGTAATGTCCCCAAAGGTCGTTGACAGCCAAAAGCATATGTCGGAAACCCCCTCTGAACACCTATAGAAGGAAAACATCCCTTTCCTCTTCTCGATACTCCATTCTTCTAAACAATTCTTGTACAAGACAAGGCACAACCAGTCAGTAATAATTATAGTCAGCAAAGCCCAAATGAAAGGTATTTACCATGTGTGAATAACCAAAGTCATCCCAATTTTTTTTTCTAATAATCCACCAGCAGGAATCCCCCATGCTCCCCCAATGATAATGATTCCAGGAGGCATCACACAACATCCCCACAAATTAGTCCCACACCATTTGGGAACAACCAATTGCATGGCCCAGTGTAAGTAGTCAGCAGTGTGGCTTTAGAATGACCCCAAGCAAAATCACTAAATAATGACCTTCATACAATTCTGACCCTACCTCCCAACTTCCCAGAGCAAGCAATCTACACAAATGCAATTAAAAGGGGGGCAAAGGCCCAAACCAGAAATTATTTTGATCATATCTCTTACAAACTTAAACTGGTTTTACATTAGCATGAAACTCAATTCTCTGTCAATGTTTTCTAAGATTAACCTTTAGCGAATTGCCGCTAATATGCCAAAACCAAATATGAGGTAAAATCTGGACATTCTGCAAAATCTGTATAGTTTAGAGATATGGCCAGACCCTCACATTGTCCAGAATACACCACTTCTGCAGCCCATATGGTTACACAGCCATATTAAAAGGAAAGTGAGTCAAACCCCACCTCCCTCCATGACTGCTAGTGCCTCCAGTGCATGAGCAGGAAAAGCTGCCATCTGTGGGCAGCCCTCAAAGTTAGGAATGCCCCAAGCAGCAAAGCATCCTTCCAGTGTCCTGAAAATGCTCATGAGCATAGTTGTTAAACCCCCAACCCAATCTGGATAAGGCCTGATGCAATGGGGACAAAGGCTCCAAAATAGGGACCTCCAAAACATTCTTATCCACATACCAAACAACTAAAATAACAGGATATGCCTCTGCATGCATCCTCTAGCAGACACAAAGTCTGAAAGCCCAACAAAAGCCACTCATTAACATCACTCTTTAAAACACATAGAGGGGAAAACACACACACACACAACACCAAACTCACTGAGCAATAGTTACACAGGAATGATCACCATTCCATACGCAGGGCTCTGCTCTGTTCATCATCCCTGCCCTCTTTCCCTTCGACAGTTAGTCATGTGAAGAGCATGTATGACTCCATTATGCACCTCAAAGCCCATGGGAATGAAAGAAAGAAAAGGAAAAACAACACCATCCATCCTGAATGGCAGGAATGATCTCTAACTGCACATGCACACAGACAGCTCACAACAAGCCTCCGCATTCCTCCCACTCCACAACCACAAATGGAAAAGGGCCCAGCAAAGCCTTGACCCCAAATGGAATCATAAGCAGCAGTCACCCACAGAGATCCTTGACAATGTGAACCAAAGGCACCTGAACAATTATCTCCCACCCCCGAAGTACTGTGCATAACCCAACATGCAAAATGACAAGTGCCACAAAAGGCACCAATGCCACCCACACCATGACCACCCCACTGCAATCAACAACTCGACAAACTGCTCCAACAGTCCTAAAAGACCGAATCACCGGATCCCAAAATGAAAAAAAGGGGGGGGAGGGCTCTTAACTCCAGCAAAGCCAAAAGTAAGAGGGAGGATGGCAAGGCCTGCAAACAGAGACAAATGCAACAAGTCAAAGCTAAACCACGCATCCTGCAAAGAAGTGAAGCAAAAACTCAGATGCCCAAAACAGCCTCCCACAATCCCGACAAGTGCATTTGGGTGGTAAAACAGCTTTTTTTTTTTTTTTTTTTTTTTGACAATGGCAACAGCAAAACAATGCACAGAGTAACAAAACGTGATGTAAGCATCTGGGAAACTGGGACAGTCTCCTGAAACTCACTCATGCAGAAATCCATGACAAGTGAGGCAAACACAGAAACATCTGTAAGCAACAGAGCGAGAAGCCAGCTTTCCCACACTTATGCAATCACACCAACTTCACCACTCCACAAGCTCGGACTCCACCAAGCACTGCACTGCAAGCAGTCCTCATGTGCCTCACTCTAGGTGCCGTCCCATCCAAACAACAGGCGAGTCAGAGCCATGCATGAGCACCCAGTCAAGAAACCCGAAATCCCAAGCCACAACCACTGAAATACCAGTGGCACAAGAACTGAGCTTAGATGATTTCAATAGGACACAGGAAAGGAAATTATGTCAGTATACAAATCCGACAGAAATATGTGGTTACATTATTGTTAACTAAATTATTTTTGTGATCTTTTCCGAAACCTGCCTCATCCTCTTCCAAACCTGCCCTCCCACCATAACGGCCAAGCAGCAACTTGCATGCTCAGTGAGTCCTTACATGCTAGAAGCCCACGAAACAGCACCACCCATCACCCGTGACTCTAGTGAGTGCAGTCCAGCCACAACAAGCCTCAAGACCCACAAAAATGCCACCACCAGTGAGCCGAAGCCCCAAGCAGCGAAAACTAAAGACACAGGAAATCCCCACCATCCTATGACTAGACCTAACATAATTACCACTTTTCCCAATATATTTATCATTACTACCAACCCCTGTAATTGAGTCTTACTTACCTCCTCCATATCCCACCATTTCAAGGCCTACCTTACCACTAATACCTTCAGGTCATGACGGACAAGAGCCTGCTGTAGCAAGTTCATGCCAACATGTGATTACTTACCCGGCTACACTTGTTTAAACCACTTAAGTCACCCCCCCACCCTTACTTCATTTCCTCCAGAATCATCCCTCCTTCTGTTTAACCCTTTCATCTCCCCAACCCTCTTAGCTCCCACTAATATATTTATCTCATCTCCTTCTGAAGATGTCCCTGGACAAATTGGTCTGTTGCCAAACCTCATTTATTATTTGTGATAGTACATGACAGATCCTGATCTGTTCTGATACTGTGCATTGCTTTTACCACGCCTATCTTTCTGAGTATTTTGTTGATCTGTTCCTTCTTCTGTATTCTTCTAACAGTGATGCATCTTGTTTTAATTGCTTTATAGTTTTCTGTATTCCATACTTCCATGATGGCATTTGATTTTCCCCTTCCTTTCACTTACTGCCTTGTGTTTTTGCGGTAAGACTATCTGTTATTAACTTAGCTGCATAATAATATATCCTATTTACTTCTGTTATATCACATGCCTCTCTATAAACAGCCATAATTACTGTGTTAATTTGTTTTATCAAACATCTACCTTTTTGGGATTTATCGACTTTCTGTAGTCTATTTCATTGATCTTAATATGTCTGTCCATCTCTATTAAATCAAGCAATTCTTCTCCTAGATCATTTTTTTCTAAACTGAGGGCAGATTCTTTGTTCTCCATTTCCTCTGGACATTCTACAGAAAATAGCAGAGCATTTTTCCTGTGCCACATTCTCTTCAGTTTCATCCTTTGCCATCTGCTGCTCTTTCATATGGGAACACACTGGCCTGTCACTCCACAACATTGACTGTGTCAGAGTTGCCAGACTTCCCTTTTCCTTCCCTTGCTGTGCAATTCCAACAGAATGTTTGCACTGGTTTTCTATGGAATGTCCAAAGTATCTTCATATGGCAACTGATCAGATGTTTCCCACTCTACTGGTTTTTCCTTAAGTTGGGGATCCATTGGTCTATCCTGCTGTGGTGTTATCAGAGTTAGATTTTCTACACTAATTCCTTCACTTTGCAGGTATCCATAACCTCAGTTTCTATTTCTTTGATTTCTCCATTACTAATCCTCTTTTCAACTTTTCCTCTTTGTTTTCTTATGTTTTGTATTGTAAAATGTTTTATATCTGCATGGCTTTGCATGTATTTCTCTTTAAATATCCTTGGTGCTGCTCTTTCTGTATTGATAAGTTTTGCTTTCTTCATTGCATACTATTGCACCATATTAAATCTGTTTTCTTTCCTATGTCCATATTTCTTCTTCAGATGTCTCCTGCTCCTCCTTTTTCTCCATACTTGGGGGATTTCTTCTTCCATCATGCTGTAATATAACCTGTGTTAGACTTTCTACACTAAATCCTTCACTTTGTAGGTATTTCATAAGTTCATGTTCTAGTTTTTTAACCTCTGCTTTAATAATCTTCTGTGATATGTTCCTCCTTTGTGATCTTATTTGCTGTATTGTGAAATTTTCTATATCTGGATGACTTTGCCTTTATTTCTCTTTGAATATATTTCTGACTGCTTTTTGGTATTGATTGATTTGGCTTTCTCCTTTGCAAAAATATTGTACCATATCAGATTTCTCTTTCTTTCCCATGTCCATATTTCTTTTTTATACCTTTCAAAAAACTCTAGATTTTGTTCTTTATAATTTCCCACTTCCTTGGTTCCTTCATTTTCCAAACGTCTCAGGGTTTCTTGGTCTATTTAATGTTTTTCTACAAATCTGATGTATTAATAAACACAAATTTGCAGTTAAAGCTTTTGACAATTTTTTTCTTGTGCAAGTATTTTCCTTTCTTCTAGTTTCTCTCTTAATCTTTTTGTATATCTTCTGTCGGGAAATTATGGGCTTCTTGCATAATTGTAACAACACATAATTTCATTCTTATCCCCAATAGTCAGATTTGTGTTTTTTGTGGACTACTACTTCCTTCTGTAACTGGGGGGGTGGGGGGTCACCCCCTTGAACCTGGCCTAACCCCATTGTAGGAATGTTTCTTTGCCCTGGTACATGTGCACCTACCAGGATTAGACACTTGTTTATCCTGGGACTTGTGTACCCAGCTATTTTTTAACCTACTTCTGTCCATAATATATGCTATATAAAATGCAGTGTAAATTTCTGTGTCATATTGGCAAGATTTTGTGAAAACAGGGTCCACCACCTGAAGGAACTTACCAAGACATGAGGATGAATTCAATTCCAGCAATACTACCCTCCTTTCCTTACTGATTTATGATCTCTCCATTTGGACCCTGATGTTTTTTTTCAGAGTGGATGAAGCAATGCACACTCTGACTATAGGTCAATCCTCCCTCTGTTTGACAAGTCAAAGTAATTGGTGGCATCTGCTGTAACTTAAGCACTTTCACTATTATAATCTAATATGGTTGTGTTTTCTGTGTCTGACAGCAGGTGGAAACACTACTGAACACAAGAATGCGTGTCTCTGTCTGAGTCTGTTTTATGTTTTGGCAGAATATAGACAGACAGACTGACTGATACATAGATAGATAGAGACATATGATCTGTGGTATATTTACTACTGTTTTATTTTTCTGAGTTCAATTACATTTCCTTTTTAATATTTGATTGGCTAAACAGACATTTGTTTATCCAATCATTTCTGCAGCTTCATGAAGAATTAAGGCTACATTATGCTGAGGACATTCTGAAAGCTGATGTACAAAGTAGCGTACAATTCAAAAATTCGGTCATACCCTGTTGTTAGCTTCCCTCAAAGGAGAAATGATAGTAAGACTAAAGAAGGCTGTTTGGAAAAGTGACCTTATAAGAACTGAGAACTTATTTGTTATAGAGAAAATAAAACAGGTGAAAACAAAAATAGTTTCAAATTTACAGAATTTCTAAATTAGGAAATGGATCTCCAATGATCTATGAATTGGTCTTGTTTTTTTAATAATATCGAATCATCCAGTAATAATGTACTGTATATAGAAGCTGAAAATCTGCTGAGGTAGGTGGATCTTCCACTAATATAGCACGGACACTTTACAGTGAATAATATACAACAGAAGTTACAGCCATAAGGTCAGGATAATTCATTAATATCAATAGCCATGCACTAAGACACAAAAACATCACATGGTGTGGCTAACTGGTATCTTAATCACTGAAGCATCCTGATCATGTTTTACTTCAGAAAAGTAAATGCCAAATGAGAGAGGTTCCAAGACAGAACTCTGGGGTACTCCACTGATGACTGGTCTTTTGTGTAGGTAACTTCCCCTGTTTTGATTATTTGCATCATATATGTCCTTTCCGTAGCTATATTTCTTATGTTTATGGTGAGAAAAGCAGTGTAAGCTTGGAATATAACTCTACAGAGCTAGATTATGCTGAGAATTTTCTGAAGGCTGATGTACAAGGTAGGCTATAATTTAAAAACATGAGCAGACCCTGTTGTTAGCTTCCCTCAAAAAAGAAATGTCATTATTACAAAGTAATAAAACTATGTGAAAAAACTCTCTCAGATAGTATACTGGTGAAAAAGCCATGTGAAGGTAATGACAGTAAATCACTTAGATAACGACTTTTACTTTTAGCCATTTTCACATAAAAATGTCACTAAATTATTATTTTCATGGGTTTATAGGTTCATAGGTTGGTACTAGGCTATCGGCCCTAGGGCCTATACAAGCCTAGCCATAACAATTCCCTGGCTATTTCTTCCCACATTATTTACTTCCCTGGACCCCTGTCTAGCAGGGTGACTGACGTGATCCCTGGGGTGAATTTCCTTTCTCCCATCCAATTGTTAAGGTTCCTTTTGAAGAGGACCAAAGAGGCCCTCTGCTTGACGTGTATGGGCAGTCTGTTCCAGAGTCTGGGGAGTCTCTGGGTCAGGAACCTATCCCTCCAGCATATTTTGTTTATTGTGATCACAAGGTTTAGATCCCTGGAGCGTGTGGCTCTGAGGGATTGGGATTTCTTTAAGTGTAACATGTCCAACAGTTCTGGGTTTGACATGGCCTTGTATGTTAAGCAGAGATCACCTCTGGGTAGACGATATGCAACAGAGTATAGCTGGAGTTTTTTAAGGCGGGCATCTGCTATAGGCCTGTGATTCTTTTAGTGAGGTATTTCTGCGGCCTTTCCAGTTGTTGCAGATGTCTTGAGAGGTACATACCAAATGGGGCACTGCATTCTATAATGGATCTAATGAGGGATGAGTACAGTGGGACAATGACCTCCTTTTTTCTGGATGAAAAGTCCTTAGTGATGAGGTGTGCCACATAGAAGGACTTCCTGACTGTTATGGCAATGTGATTATCGAAGGTGAGACCGCTGTCCACCTGTGTCCCTAAGTCTCTTATCACACTTTCTGTGTTTAGTGTACTGCCACCTATGTGGTAATTCACGGGTACATGTTTTTTTCCCAAAGGGGATAACTATACATTTCTTGGCATTGAGCTTATGCCCATGGCTCTGGCATGAAGCATCTGTTTCTGTAGGGCCCTTTTTTAGAGTATCCACATAATTTGGAGATTCAGTAATGGCTCCCAGTTTGCAGTCATCTGTGAACTTTTTTAGCCAGAGTCCCTTAGTGTTGGCTTGTACTTCAGAGAAGTGGATGCCAAACAAGAGCGGTCCCAGGACTGAACCCTGAGGTACTCCACTTGTCACTTGTCTGGAGTCAGATTTGGAGTTGGCTACTTTTACAGTGTTGGTTCTGTCAGTAAGCCAGTTGGCAACCCATCAAGTGACGTAGGGATTAATGCCCAGCTTAGTAAGTCTATCTATGATTCCAGAGTGGGGGATGGTGTCAAAGGTTTTGGCAAGGTCCAGATAGGCTGTGTGGACTGCCTTACCCTCATCCATGGCTCTGGAGACTGATTCAAAGAAGTCAATCAGGTTCAGGAGACAAGATCGGCCTTTCATGAACCCAAGCTGGGTGGGGTCCAGTGTTTGAAAGTTGCCAATGTCTTTGTTTATAAGTTCCATGATAATACTTTCCATAGCCTTGCAGATTAGGCTCATCAGACTGATGGGGCAGTAGTTCCCGGGATCCAAGGTGGATCCCACCTTGTGGAGTGGAATAACTGTAGCTGTGTGCCACTCAGTGGGCATGAAGCCTGATTTGAGGTTATGATTAAACATGATACTTAGGTGAGGTGCCAGTTCATTTTATAGTTCATATAATACACAGCCTGGGATGTCGTCTGGTCCCATGGACACAATCCTTATATGTACTTGCCCAGTAAGGAACATCACACTTAAAAGCGGACTCAGAGCTGATATTTCACACATACCACTGGCATTTGTACTCCATTTCTCTTTATACCCAAGTACATAGTCAATATGTTTTCACATTTTTTCATGGTATTCATATAGTATATATTTAACATTTTCAATTAATCAGGACATTTAGACAAGACAACTCACAAATATTTGAGGAGTGCTGACTTTTTTCAGTTGACCTAATCCATTATTTTAGTCACATCTAGTTGTGTTTCCTTTTCTTGATAACTGTAGAAGACTTTGGAAGATGTTGAATGCAGTAAGCAGTGATTCACCACAAGGTAATTCTTACAGTAAGCCTGCAGCCACAACCCTCACCATCTAGTGCACTGGAGAAAATTATTAGTATGTGTTTCACAGACTAAAAGTTTGATAACAAGAAATAGGGTCACAAGAAAATGAAACATTGGAATGAAATCCTTAACAACTTTCATGTAGTGCTGCAGATAATTGCATAGTTTAATAAACCTACTTTTAAATGTACACTGATAGAGTGGCTAGCACATATTAGAAGTGATGATAGCAGTAATGCTTTGCAGGTTATTTAAGTTATATATCTTAATATTTTCACCCACTTAAACAACTTTGTATAACCTTTAATGTCTCTCCCAGACAATGTCTCTTTCTACAATGATATATAGTCAGACTAGAATGTAGTACACACAATTTTAAATGGCTTCAGAATTGTTAAATCAATCTATGGTCTAATGCGGGATTAGAAAGCTATTAATGATAAATTTGAGGGAACAAAGATTAGGGACATTTTGGGTTGATTCTAAAATCCGTACCCATACTTCTGAGATATCAGTACAGAGGCCTGGTCAGGAATAAGAGGAAAATGTACATATCAGGAATGTTTTGCTTACCTCTTTTAGTCATTTTGAGAAACTACACATGATATAAGGGTGTTTCCCTCCAGATGAAGTTCACCAATGTCAATTTGAATACCATTTTGTTCAGCCAGTTTTAAATGAAATTGAACATGATCAGAACTCTTTTTTTGTATTCACTCAGATGCTACAGACATGACTTAGCTGTTTAAGTGTCACTTATAAATATGTGCCAGTTAAATGCATTTGAATGAAACTGCCTGAATAATGAATTGAATGAATAGTTAGATGAATACACTTTAATGCACTACAGAAAAAAAAAACAAAGATAACTGTTATCTAATCCTATATTTTGGACTTATTATCCATGCGTTTTGTCAGCTGAACAGTTGTCAGCAATGTATCTGCAAATGTCAAAAGAGCACAGATTTGAGGATTTAATAGTCTGGGATACATAAATCTCTTCATTCAGTTTGCAAGCAATACTGTTCATTAAAACAATGATTCCATCTTTGTTTAACTCTACATTAATGCAGTTTTAAGCCTCAGATGTAAGCATGTTATTAGGTAATGCAGTTCTTAGCCTTGAATGTAAGCATGTTATTAGGAATGCACTGATTAAAAAAGCAGGTTCATCATCACAAAATACATCATCACTCCTATAAGCATAATACAATGATACAAATTTGATAATTAAAAGTTTAATACAAAGAATGGAATTTGATAATTAAACGCACGATGCAAAGTTAGGAGTTTGACTAATCAAAGAGGAAGTAAAATTATACTGATGGTGTTAACCCATGCCAAAAAACATTCAGAATATCAGACTTCTCCTTCCTTCCTTTAGAAAATACGGATGTATTTTGTGCACAGACACTGAATGGGATTAATTAAATTTCTGGGTAACCTAAATGCAAAGATCACACTGAAAAGATTGAGATTCATAACAATCATTTGCTTCCTTTGTATATAGGTCACTTACTGTGCAAAAGAAGTATGTCAAGATACGTTATGCTAACACTAATAAATCTGATCTAAATGCAAAGGTGTCTGAAATGGAATAGTTGTAAAAATGTAACTGGACAAGTAGAAGAATAGATGAGTCTGATTATGGAGTAACTATGTTAAGGCAAATAAAAGTAGAAGGTAATAATTCTGTAGGCCTGTAGCATAGACCAGCAATCAAAGAATTCACTACATCTGCAGTTGCAGTATGCCAGCCTTATTAATACAAACCAAGAGACCTTATATATGACTGATAACAAGTGGCACATAAATGTGTGTTCACAGTGCTTCCTGAGCTCTCTAACCCAAATAGCATATAGCAGCCAATAATTCTTTACATACATGAAGGTCAGTGGAACTTTCCAGTTACCAACAAGTTATGTTCTTGTTATCTCATATTCATCTGTGTCATGGATACTGGATGTTGGTTTTGCCTTTTTGTTTCAGTGTACAAAATGAGTATATAGGGCTACCCATATCCTACAGAAACATCAGTCAGCCATACAGACCTACCAACAAGTATAACGGCTGTCAATAATGTTTGGTGTCATAACCTGCATCATTGTACCATCTAACTGTTACTGAGTATACAGGAGAAGATGTGCTGAAACTGTAAGAGGTAATCCATAAGACATTTACTGTTGTTTTACTATGATGAAAGCAAGACAATAAACATTCCTGTGTTTGTGACTGTGGTAATTGGCATGATGTATGGAAGTTCAACCATCTCATCTAGGTCTTAAGACACTCAGTGACCCAGTACAAGCATCTGAATGGTGAGATGGATAATGTGACACGTATCCAGGATGTGGAACACATAGGGCTAAAATCCACACAAACATGTCAGAGGACATCATGGTCTGAGATGGAACAGCATGTAAAAACACAGATGGATAAATCTGTGAGACTGTTTTACAGTATGCCACATTACAGTTCCACAAAACTACATCCACATATTAAGTGGTATGCTATTCAAAGCACAAGCATAGGATGCCAGTAAAAAAAAAATCTCCCTTGAAAGATAACAGAAACAATGCAATGCATGTCAGATGTCAGTGGCATAACATTATGCAGCCAAGCTCTATTACTAGAAGAGGATTATATGTCTTCAGTAACTGACAAAAATAACACATACTGACTTTCAGATTATCCTTCATTGTTATGGAAATATTATATCTTCACGGTATGACTGATGACTCTTTCTGTCTGTTATATGGAGAAACATGAAGTGTAGCTGAAATCACCTTTGACTCAGGAACAGGCAGTTTATTTGTCTGAAGTCTTTTACTGGAGATGTAAATTAAGACTCTGAAAAGACAAGCTAAACATTTCTTAGCTGTTTCATGCTCAGTAGGATCATAATGTACAGTTAACATCATGAGAGATGATGGACAAGTGGCACATTGCATTTGTCAAGAAATTAAGAACTAGGCACAGACAGTAAGACTCCTGAAATGGAATGGAAGCAGTAAGGAGAGGCCACATTTTGCAAGTATAAGAATTTCAATTTGGCAAAGATTAAATGAAATACTTACTATCGTACCTCTTAGCCAAAAAAATCTGGACAGTCTGACTTAATGGGGGGGGGGGGGGGGGGCAAAGGCCCAAAAATAGGGACAGATTTTAAATATTGCTCTTATAAATTTAGGAAATAGCTAGAATAACAGGGTATGCGTTGACATGCATTTTCTAGAGGATGTAAAGTCTAAAACTCAAATGTATGCCATTATTTAATGATTTCATTCCTCACATCATCCCACTGATTTACCAGAAAACCACAAATTTTATGAGGAATAGATAGAAATTTGGGGGTAAAAATCTAGCCATTCTGCAAAAATCTGAACAGTTGAGAGGTATGCTTGCTATTGATAAAAATCCATGGAATTTTGAATAGTTCAAAGCTAGAAGAGTCTAAGTAGAATGAACACTTTGAGGGACAAATGTACTTGCTGATAAATGTAAAATGGTAGTAAAAGGATATGACAGCATTTCTAACTCCTAAATTTAGTGATAATAAATGCATTTATTCCTAAGTTTTCTGATGTTTTATGCATGCTGCGATACCTCCTAGGCAATAAATTTAAAGATAACAAAAGACAAAATATGCCCTGTTTTGAAACTGCTACAGGAGCAGTCTCATAAATCAAGACAACTCAATAGCTGCTTTCTCTGTAACCAAGTGGTTTAAAAAGATGGCATAAAACCCATAAAAACACTACATGTTGCAGCTACCATTGCATCTATAAAAAATGTTGTTCAGTGTTTGGCAGGCTATCAATTGGACCAACATCTTCCACTATTAGCAGCAATTGTCCGATTTAAAAAAAAAAAAACTCCCAATGCATGGTTGCACAGCAACACTTTCTTTCCTGAGAGCTGCAACAGCCATCTCACACTAACTTCAGTCATCTCAGTCAAATCAGCACCAAAAACACACCAAAAGTAAAAGATTCAGGAAATATGGAAAATGCTCTATTTCCATAAATAAAACCCATTCACTTCATCATCTTAGCCATCATTCAAGATAGACCATCCCAACATTGTGACCAGTTGCTACTAGTTACTACCAGCAACTGGCAGTAGAAGGAGAGGAAAAGCCATAGAAATCATTAGTTGACAACAGTCCAGCCATATTACCGCACGTCACATAACCAGCTTAAAGAGATAAACTCTTACAAATATTAGATAAATTAAACCATACAAATGCTGTCCACTCCATGGTTTGGCAGCCATCTGTTGCCATTCTTGGGAGCAGAACAATGTCAAATAAAAAAAAAAAACAATTAAAAAACAAAAATAAAACAAGGGCATTTATTTATTAATCCGTATTTTGATCTCAAAGTGCTTTGCACATACATTGCTTGAGAATGGAAGTGAAATAATTAGGGTTCAGATTTCAAACAAATTATGCAATGGACAATAGATTGGTGATGTTCATAAACTGACACCAGTCATTTGTGATTCAGAAATGTTTATTAGGATGCACCCAGAAGAGGTCCTAATGTCTCAGAGATTATGACATGTGGCATGTATATCCAGGCAACTGTGTCATACTCACAATTATAAAATGATTGCCTTTTAGTTAATGTATCAGATGTTCATGGTTCAGTTGCTTGCAGCTGAATTTTCATCTCTGTAAACAAGTGCAAGAGAACCAAATACACAAGCTTTAGTCTGACATCCTTTATCAAAGTGGTTTAAACTTGGAGAGAACATATTTAGTAAATGGCGTTGTTGTGACCCAGGAGCCTATGTCTGGGAGTGTAGAGAGGCTTTTTCCTTACCAATCATGCATATATGCATTTGCAAGCAATCCATAATGAGTTATTGGAAATTAGTCAAATGTATGCGAATTACTATAGCAGATCCTTATAAAGCAATAGCATTTTGCCTCAGCCCCATAAAAGGCAGAAGTAAGAATTGGGGAGCATGCTGGAAAATATTGACTACCAGAAACACTATAAGTAGTACAAGTGATAGAATGCCCAGAAAATACTGGAAAATATAGGAGAACACTGCTGCCATATATTAGGGAAATCATTTTTTAGACAAATTTCTTGGCTGCCACAGAATGGCAGGCAGAAATGTAGCCACATATTATCAAATGACAAAGACATACGTGTTCTCCATACCATCTGTTTAGTGGTAAATAAATTAATTGGCCTAAAGACCATTTTTGGCCACAAACTGGGCCAATAAGAAACAGAACAGTTATTAAGACAAATCATAATAGATTGAAATCCCAGAGCAAAGCACAGATATCATTGGATTTGAAATCCCAGAGCAAAACACAAATATCATTGCATTTCAAAATTGAAGAACCAGGACAACTGAACATACATAGATGGTGCATGCATAAATAATTAACATCAGAATTTATTAAAACTTTGAACATGCTGATTGATCATAGTGTGCATATATGTGAAGACCAGCTATCAGTCAGACAGGGAAAACATGAACATGTTTATATACAAATCCAAATATTTATTTTATTTATTTAAACAATTTAACTGGGGTAGATACTATATTTAACATAGTAAAATAAATATATAGAATCAATGGTGTAGATGATCAAATGAATTGTTATAGCTGGTATTGTGAACTTACATGCTTGCTATTTAACCAGCTTCATGATCAGAAGGTGAGACACCATTATCAATTTATATAGTTCAGCTAATAAGACAAATATGTTGATATCATATGCTGACATATAAACTGCAGGGACTTTAATGCAATTGATACAACATATTGGTATTGCATCCATGATATTTTAGCACCTCATGTAGGATAACATTCCCCTGTCTTAACATGCCATCTCACATGCATCTGACAAATTATGTGCAACCAAACTGAATCAAATCTGCTGAGAGTCATTTAGCTTTTATTATATAACTCATCTTTGCAGAGTCCTGGGTTGTGCAAACTGCATGCATGTTGCTATTGAAGCCCAAACATGTAACAAAGCTGAGATGTATTCCAACAGGAAAGGATGACATTTCATTAGACGATAGATGGTGTTTTCCATTAATGGAATCATAGCAAACATTTGTTTTATCATGCACAACTTCATGACAGCCAACCGCAGTGAACTAAATCTCAGACAAATGGACCTCTTCCACCATTACTACAGGTACTGAAAGTGAAACATCACTAAAAGGACCACAATTATAGGGAATAAAAGCTTGATATGGAGCATCAGGTGGTAGTGGGAGGCAGGTTGATCTATTAGCATGGCAACCTCTACTAGAAAACAGTTTACCATGATTGACCAAATCTGTAGAATGCACCTAGTATAACATGCTACATGAAGTTATGGTGGGGCTGTAACAGGTAGGGTATGCTGACCTGCATTTTATTGCATACTATGCATGGCACATAGAAACTTTCAACACTAAACATGAAGCATTGTGTTCCATAAGCAATATCATTTGCTAGGGTAATGTGCCACATGCAAGGCATAGGTCAGTCAGGGGGCACTTTATCCTGTAATGACCTGGCCTCTTCATCACCAAAAGGTGCATTCATGATATGCACCTGGTGACGATGTTTGTACACAACAAATTTGCAACTTCAACCATGTCAGGCGAATGTCTACTATGGCAAATCCTACAGTGCTGTACAGGCCTGAAACTGTGGTATAACCCATTTAAGGCATCTGAACTGATGTGTGGTTCTTGAAGTAAGACCATATCTTAGCAAGGAAGGGATCACAGGTAGATGCATACTAATGAGCACACCAAGCCCTCTGTTAAACATCATGATAATGAAAATACACACCCATTCCATGTCTGCTATGGTAGTATGACAGCATCCAATATTCCTGACATCACATTTCAAGCATGACAACTGAAGTTTATGGACATTGATGGCATATATCAAATTCTGAATGGCTTGCAAGACAGTATTGCACCTGTCAGGACCTCCATATATGATTGCAGAAATGCATAACTTATGTTGGATTGTCTTGGTGGTTTTAGCCTGGATAGCCCTTATTTGTCTGGGAAGCTACTCAATGGACTCCACAAGTAGACACTCTTGCACAGACAGACCACACAAGCAAGGCATAATTTTCATCTATTTTTGTTAACAATTTCTCTGACTGCTTCATTAATTATACACTGTTATAGCATGTTTATTTAAAATCACCACTCAAATTGTCCATATCTTGTAAACCTGCATGTTATCATTCACTAGTCTATCTACTTGTGAATTCACAATAGTACTCTTAATGGACTGTGGATGTATATTTCCCTATGTAAATATGTACTAATGTTTACTGCTATTACATAAAAATATGTTTCTAGTCTATCTCACATGTATGAAACAATCATATCATCCACATTGAAAACAAACTTAAAAAAACTGTTCATGAAAATACATTGCTAACAATGTAACAACACGCACTCTGGGTATATCAATCCTGCATGACATTGTCTATAAACACATTTTTTGACCAATAGTATACTTTGTGAACATCACATGTGACAGTGACTAACTCTTATTTGTGGTCACCATAAACCAGTATTGTTATGTCATCATGTCCTGTTTACACTTGTAATGGAGGGTCTATATCACGACAATGAAATGACCAGAGATCAAACAGCATTTACATCGAAAATACCGATTATCAAAGTTGCTCTTGTGGGGAGCTGTGCCCCCACACCCCTAATTATATATACCAACTACAAGATCGCACTACAGTGAGGAAAGGGCAAACTTTCCGATCTTCACTGTACCGTGATCTCCCAATAAACACCTCAGTGAATGTAATTTCTGATGTAAATGTTGTTCGATCACCGGTCTTTTTGATTTGGTGATATAGACCCGTAAGGGATACCTGTGATTATTTTTACAAATCCAGCTTTAGGTGGGACTGATGATATTAGCATTAGAAGTAGAAAGCATGTGTTGTAGCCCATCAAGAACTGTTTAGGGTTTGTATGAGTATTGCATAATGTGTATATGTCCACGTATTGAGGGTAGAGCTACCTCAAACTGTGCATATAGCATATAAACATGTGTCTCTGTTCATTGCACACCTAAGCAATGTGTAGCTATATATGAAAATATTGCACCCCCCAGTTCATCTGGCATTGCTAAATATTGACCTTTATATTCTGTATATTATTTTCCTTATTATATTGTTTTATGGCCAGTCTTGTATCATTTGATTACTACTGCATTGCTGACTTTATATTGTGTGTATATAGATTCATTATTTTCCAAGCAGCGTAGACAATGTTTTCTTCAAACCTGTGCTCTTTTACATGCAGGTCTACAATTTGGGTTTGTTTTCTTAATCCCAGTGCTTTGTTCCTGCCACCCCCTCTTGATGTGGCTTTCTTTTAAAGTTCGATGCATCCAACTCCTCTTGCTTCATTGTTGCCTTCTTCATTTAATAGATTCCTCTTTTGTTATGCTTCACTTTAAATCCATTGTGTTAGTTATTTGACGTTTTATCCAGGGCAGCAGAAAACCATCTTCTTGGTAAATCTCTTCGATAACACTGTACCATACATAGAATCTGGCAATAAATATATGAAAGCAGCCTGTAAACTGTATTTGCAAGATTGAGGGGACAGGTTTACTAGCAATGACTTGAGAGAATTTCATTTCACCAAGCCACAACCAAGTGAATGGTAATTAAGTATTAAGGTGAGACAAAGGTGTTCAGTCAAAAAAATGAGTGATAGAGATCCCATTTAAAATGTGTGATGGCTGTAATTCAATATTAATTATTTATTTTATTTTTTATTTCCAGTTTGATGACCGAGGAGGACCACTGGGCTCAAGGAGCCCGTTTTCAGTGGAGGCCGAGGGAGAAAAGCTCCATAATACACAGTAACAATAAGCAAAAAAGTAATATTACATAGTAAAACTTAGTAGGGTACAATCAAAAAATAGTGGAACATGCATTACATACATACATATATACTAGAATAGAGACAAGTTGTACAGAGGATTAGTTGCATTGAGGAAGTAGATGATGTGTGCGAGGTTATAAAATAACAATTGTAATTCATTTGAACGTAGTTATAAAACTGACATTTGTAAATACAATTTTCCATTGAAGGGATGAATATAGGTGGAAAGTACATTATTTAAAAAGTATAGATTTGAGACAGACAGTTAAGAAATAGAAAAAGTGGAGTGCATACATCACAGTTTGGGATACGAAGGGTGGATGTTCTTAGTTAAATTGCATCAAACTTTATGAGTTGCCTGTAGAGAGAATCACTCCCACATAGGGGAAAGAGAGGACAGATAGTAAACTATATAGATGTTAAATTATGTTATATTCAGAGTGAGGCTGCTGTTTTAGGTAATCAGTATGGAGTAGATTAACTTGCAGTAGGGACATTAGCAGGCTAGGTGGGTTTAGTGCAACTGCATTTCCAATTTTGGGCGAGGTGGGAATGGAGCTGAGTTTTAAAGTGTTCAAAGTTTTCTGAAATTCTTACAGTGGGAGGGAGAGAATTCCACTTTTTGCTAGGGAAAATGATAGGACAAGTTGACCAGTGGGACGGTTTGGTTTGTATACAGAAAGTAGATTTTGATGGGCGGATCTTAAGAGTTCTGTGAGGGGTGTATGATGGTAAGATGTTAGTTAGAGCAGGGCATCTAGTAGGTTTAAAAATCAGTTTGTGGGCTGTAGTGAGTTGGAGGTAGTTAAGGTAGTTGGGAAGTTCTTGCCAATTTAGCTGGTGGAGAGATGTACAGTGGTGGGAGGAGTATTTGGATTTAGTGGCGAATTTTGAGATTTTGTTATAACAGATTTCCAGTTTGGAAGAGATAGAGAAGGATAGGTTAGTTAGAAGAGGAGCACAGTACAATTGTGATGGTAGTAAGTAGGTAGGTGTGAGTGCTGTGTGTTTGTCTTGTAGAAAGTGGGAGTTTCTGTACAGCATGCCAAGTTTCTGATGTGTTTTCTTAATATTAACTGAATATAAGTATCGAATTTTAGGTGTTCATCAATAGTAACCCCAAGAAGTTTAGCAGTGGAAATAACTTCTATGGAGGGGTTGGCATGGCTGATAATATTGAAAGAGTTTTATGTCTAGAGTGAGGGATTTAGAGGGAGAGAAAAGTAGAATTTTTTTAAATTTTTTTTAGATTTGTTGGCATTTAGAGATAGGTGGTTTTGAAGCATCCAGTTCTCAGTAGTTGAGAAGGTGATTTGAGTTTTTCTTTGTTTGTTTTCAAATGTGAAATGAAATAAATGACTATACTAAGTCAACCAATAAAAACAAATTAAGAAAAATATTTTTTTTTGGTACATGCTTTCTTCACTTCACTCATGGAAATGTGATGTCCCTCATAAGCCTTTCTGCCTATGTTTTCCAACCGTAAGGACACACAGCCTTGGGGAAATTTCCTTTTGCAAAGTTGTGCAACTCCTCAGTAAAAAATAATGGCAAAATGATGTGCCTAAACTATTTGAATTCAGTAATGCAATTTGTTGGTACCTAAGCAGCTGTGTTATAAGCAGGTAATTATGAATACAGGAATATTGTTTAAGCACAGGTAAAAATCTGGACAATATTTATATAGTGACTTTAGCTGAACCTTTTTAACAGCAAAATAATCATGTGAAAAACAAGAAAATGTGAGAAAAACAGTGTGCATTAAAATGAAAAACATTAATGGTAGTGTACAGAATGAGTTAAAAGCTAGAAGCATAAAAATATTTTGCAAGATGAGGTGAGAGAAAGAATAAAAATAGCAGGGTATGGAAAAGTTCATGCATAAGGACATTAATACGCAGATATTGTGATAATCAGAGGAATTTGAAATAAGTGATATGAAGTAGTAAGTTATAATAGAGCATAATGGTTCAGAGATATGAAAAATTGCAGAAGCAACAAAGCAAAGACTGTTAGACAGGCTCATGAATATTAACACACAGAGTGCTATTCAGGGTCCAGGAGTTTGCAGCTACATAGAGGTTATTCATGAGGTGCACCGCTATGCATATATGCAAATAGCTAAGCACACCTTATTCATGCTAAATAAGGAAAAACAAGGGTGCTTTGAAAAACATGCCAACTTAAGGCAAAACTGTAAAGTACCATAAGTCAAGCATTAAGTAAATATGAAGTACTATGCAAAAGCCACAGGCTTCGTATAACTTCATATGTATTCAGGCATCATGGACTGAAGCAGTTATCTGCAGTCACACATGAAACACTCAAGGCAAGTGGTGGACAGTTTAGCTTTTATTATTAACATTTAAAAAAAGGGATGTAAAATGTTTTACATGGGGGTATCATTATGTGGACACCCTGCTGGTGTGTTTAAAGAATGGAAAGGGGAGATAGAAAATTTGAAAAGGAGGAGACACAGCAAAGAGAAACACATAGAAGGAACACATCAGGAGGGTTTTGCAAGACGAGGTGAGAGAGTGGCAAACTATTTTTTTTTGTGTTGTTGTTGGGGTATAGACCCCATATTTTTTAATTTTTTTATGTAAGAGGTTAGTGTGGGTGGGAAATAAGTAAGGAGGTGTAACTGCGTACTGCTGTAGTGTGATAAACTAGTTAGGTAGGTGTTTGAACCCCAGCCCTGGCAATTGTGTGTGTCTGACTGGATAGAGAGCAATGCTTTCAGGCTACTCACACTCCATAAAATACAAATACACTACTTTGTCAAGGCTGCTGATGTCACTCATCTAGAAGTACACCTCTGGGAAATTGATAGCCCAGTAATCGCTGTGGCACATCCTGTAACTGCATACTGCTGTAGCATGATAAACTAGTTAGGTAGGTGTTTGAATCCCAGTCCTGACAACTGTGTGAGTCTCTGTGTGTATCTGACTGGGTAGAGAGCAATGCTTTTTAAGCTACTCACACTCCATACAATACAAATACACTACTTTGCCAAGGCTGCCAATGTCAATCATCTAGAAGTACACCTCTGGGAAATTGATAGCCCAGTAATCACCATGGCGCATTCTGTAACTGTGCACTGCTGTAGTGTGATAAACTAGTTAGGTAGGTGTTCGAACCCCAGCCCTGGCAACTGTGTGAGTCTGTGTGTGTGTGTGTGTGTGTGTGTGTGCGTCTGACTGGGTAGAGAGCAATGCTTTTTAGGCTGCTCACACTCCATACAATACAAATACACTACTTTGCCAAGGCTGCCAATGTCACTCATCTAGAAGTACACCTCTTGGAAATTGATAGTCCAGTAATTGCTGTAGAGCATTCTGTAACTGCGTACTGCTGTAGTGTGATTTAGAATGGTGGTAGTGTTCCATCTCCATCCATGCCAGTTCCGGATGTGATGTTTGTGTCTCAGTGTCTGTGTATGGAGCAATGCATTATAGGCTACTCACTCACAGTACATTACAAATGCCCTAATTTGGTAGTCCTGCTGATGTCATTAATTGTGAAATACACTTTTAGGGAAGATGAACTTCAGTAATGTCTGTGGCGCGTAATATAACTGTGTAGTGCTGTAGTATAGTAAACCAGTTAAGTAGGGGTTCTACTTCCATACATGACGTGTGTGTTTGTAACTCGTGTCCTGTGTAGAGGTGGTTATGAGTTTGTGACACCTGTGGGCAATGTGGAGGGGTTTTGCTAATTTAATTTATGGTGGCCCTACTATATATCACAATGTGAACCATACAGGGATAACAGATATAAATGGCTGAGAGGCTGGGGTGCAAAGCCATACCCATACATGTGACATCAGATACTCCCAATCACAGTTAGCAACCCCACTGTGCCTTCACATGTGACTCACAATGGACATACCATGCCTGACAACATGGCCTGTATGGACAGATGACACTGACATCAGGAAATGCTGTTAGCATGCTATCAATGTGGGTGCAGGGTAAATCTGCTGACCAGTACCACTCCCTGCCACACGTGGGCAAGACTGGCACATCTGATAAGTTGTGTTCACAGTATGGGCCAGATCCCCCAGGTACAGTTCCACATGTCACTGTACATGCATGTGGGAGGTGTGCAGATCCTGGGCACCATTCAAGTCATGGACTAGGGAACACATACTTGGCAAGTGATGCACAGCATTGGCCACACACAATGGTCAGTTGGGTGCCTGGAAGATGGATGCAATACCCACCTGTGTGGGCAAATGCAGAAGCTAAAGGCCTGTGCCACAATCCAGACTATTGTCATGTGGGCTGATGCCAAGGTATATCCATCACCTACCCTTGTATAGCCTGCTGGCACTCTTGGCCACCACACACCCATGCAGACATGCACCCATGCATGTCTGAACTGGACCGTGTGTGTTTGTTTGTGTGTGTTGTATGGTGCGTATGTCCACATCCACATGCACTACTCCTCCTAGGGCACAGTGAAGCATGCTGCCTTATGTCTGAACCCCCTCATTCTCACTCCCCATACAACCTCAGTATCACCCGTGTGGTGCATGTGTTCCCTGCACATTGATGTGCTGTGGCAATCCCACTAGTGACGGATTGCACTCCTGGCTCTGCCAAGTGTGTTAATCTGTGTGCGGCCCTGTGTGTGTCTGCCTGTGCTGACACTAGCAACTGTTCATGCAGACAGGCATGTGTACATCACCTACTGTATATCTACCATATCCCTGTTGCAGATGTCACTCACCATCACATATATGTTCTGAGTGCTCCCCACCAGATAACCCATGTGGTGCATCCAGTAACAGCATCAGACTGTGATAGCGCTACATAGCTGTCGGATGTTTGATACCCTGTGCTGGTAGGTGTGTGAAACAAACATGTGTCAGTTTTACCCTCCCACCCCTCCCTGACATGTATTCACCTTTGTCTGACTCCCGCACTCCCTCTCTGGTGGATGTGGAGGCCTACACCTGCATTGCTTAGGCAACAGCATGTGTATTTAACATGATGCTCATGATCAGCTGATTTCCCCTGCATGTATTGCAGGCCTTCCCTAGCCGATTGCATGTGGAACAGGTGTAGTAACATTCCCATAGTCATTTGCATGAAAATGCACTCCACTACTTGGGAACATCCTGGTGGTGTTGGCCCTTGTCTGTCACTGCGAGCAGGAGCTAGAACTGTCATTTGGCAAACAGCATTATAGATGGGTTGGGGATTTACCTCTAACAACATACAGTGTGGGAAGAGGGCAACAAATAGGAGGGGGATGTGCCAGACCTGACTACGAACTGTAAGTGCTGCTACACTGCATGTGGAGTAATGTTAGATTAACAGTGTTTGTCTGGATATGCCTGTTGTACATGTCGCAATACCTGCCATGTCAGTTCCATGTATATCAGGAATCCCCATCTGCAGGCTCATCTGTAGACTGGGCAGTGTTGTGCCTTTGGTGTCATGTGTTAGCCACAATGTATGGAATGCAGAAGGTACTGTGAGGATTGCAGTCTGTTGATGGTGAAGGTCGTGACAGTCACTGACTACATATCTGTCATTGGGCATATGTTGCAACAAACCCCGTTACAATGGTAGATTAATGAGGGTATCACAGCAACATGTCTATACTGGCCCTGTGTATGTGCTGTCAGCCACACCTCTGTCAACCTTTGTACATATGTCATGCATGAAGTGGTGCATATGTGCTGTACACCGTAAACAGTGTCAACATATATGATAACACGCCAGTGATATATCAGAGTGCTACACATCTCATGTACACAAGGGGTTACACTTAATGCCATACCCTGGAAATCCTGTGGATGTTTGTATAATACTGAGGGCTGTGTAGTGATGGTGAATGTTGGCAGTGTGTGTATTGTTAATATGTACTGTGGTCTGTGTACAGACTGTGGCCTGTGTACAGACTGTGACAGACATCATTGTTCTAGCTCCCCTTCTATCTGTTGTTACATGCTGCTCCACTGTATGGTACCGTATTACCTTACATGTGTGTAGCAGCCCAGTATATGTAGGGTCATGCTGTGAGTGGTACATATGAGATGGTGTAGGACAGATAGTCCATATACTGTACTAGTATGCTAGTGTACCATATGTGGCTGTGGCTGTGTTCACATTGGTTGTGGTTATGCACTGTCACACAGGTGTAGCCTACCCTGTGCTGTGACATGGCTGTCGAGCCTGCTATATATGCAGGTACTGTACCATGATAACCTTAGGATGTCTGTCAGTAGCCAATGGCACACATGTTATGAGCATATGTCATCTTCCACACACACCGTGTCTGTGACAACAATCCCAATGACAGTAGCAAATGTCTACTAATATACCGGCTATACATACCAGACATCCCCCTATATATATATTTATATATATATATATATATATATATATATATATATATATATATATATATATATATATATATATATATATTTATATATACCTGCACATGATTGTCAATGTATGCATGTGTGTGCATATCTGTACCATTGTAATGTGTAGCCATTCAACATAGTACATTCCCTACGGTACAATGACGCATCTGCATAATATGTTACATATATTGGCCTGACATGTACAGGTGACATGGATAACTGTTGGAGCATTATAGCTGTGTTGTGGTGGGTCCTGCTGTCAAGTACTGCATGTGCTGGATATTGGTTTGCACAGCATATCTGTTAGAGCTGGGGGGGGGGGTTATATTGCAGTAATTACCAGGTGCCACTCATGTGTTCCCCCCACCCCCATTATAGAATATTGCAGTAATTACCAGGTGCCACTCATGTGTGCCCCCCCACCCCCATTAACTGTGCTCATGGTCAGTTATGTCGTACGGAGTGGGCCAGGAGTGTATATATATATATATATATATATATATATATAGATATATATATATACACACACACACACACACACACATATATATATATATATATATATATATATATATATATATATATATATATATATATATATATATATAATGTCGGAAAACAACCAAACGCCCAACAGTAAATAAAAAACCACAAGAAGCAGTAGCAAAGATCAAGTCAAGTTGTTCAATAAATCCAACGTGAAATGCAGAATAAATCCAAATCCACGATATATAGTAAACGAACAAGCACAGTTTAATAAAAAGACATAAAAAACGTAAGCGCTTTCACGGGCAACCTTCCCGCTTCCTCAGACGTTAGTAAAACTGCATAAGTAGAACACATGGGCACTAGTTGTGCCAATAGCTATGCCAACTTGGTCATGGTAGCCTGGGAAGAGGAATATCTTGTCAACCAGCCAAACATTTTGTTTTACAGATGCTTCGTTGACGATTTGTTTATCGTCACTGATGCTACACAATTTTGTTACTCTGAATTCTTTAATTATGTCAATTCTACCTGCAACTTTTTGAAATTCACCATTGTCAGCTCCTCAGTTTGCATGGATTTCTTAGATGTGAACATTTATAATGAACATGGTAAAATTAAAACTAAGCTCCACAGGAAATCGTGCCATGTTCCAGCATATTTACATCGCCAAAGCATGCATAATCCAGCATGCTTTGGCAACATTATTAAGGGGCAAGCAATGAGGGCATCACGTATTTGTTGTGATGACAGAGTATTTGATGCAGAAATGAATTTGCTTAAACAGGGTTTTCTAAACAGAGGCTATAAGAAAGAAGAATTTGAAAAAGTGAACATTCAAATGAAGTATTTGAGAGAACACAGGGCCAAACCGTATTTCAGTTTTGGCCATTTTCCAACTAAACCTGAACATAAGAGACCCGATCATCATGTACCAATAGTTTTACCTTACTGTAGTAATATCAATAGGATACAACTCATGATTTGTGATAATTGGAATATTTTAACAGTGGATGACACTACCAGGGATCTGGTTGGTTCGATTCCAGCGTTTGTTTTTAAGAACTGTCAGAGTTTACAACAACGTATCTGTTATCCCAACTCCCACCGAGAATCCTCAGTTTATAATACTGACAGGATGTGGGGTACTAAGAAATGTGGAAATTGTCCACAATGTCCCTACATTGACGAATCCAGGTTCTTTAGACATCCCGACACTGGCAAATTATGGGAGCTTAGGAATTCAGGTACTTGTAACACTAGGAATCTAGTCTATATTGCTCACTGTAATACTTGTTTTCAATACTATGTTGGCAAGACCAATAGGTCTTTGCATGAAAGGATTCGTGATTACCAGTATTGTATTAGACGAGAGGAGACATATAATGCTATTGCCAAACATGTCATTAACCACGGTGCCTCACACATATTTTCTTTTCAAATTCTACACATTGTTCCAAATAATAACCGACTAGGTGATATTACCAATGATACTGAAGCTGCCGAAGTTAGATGGATCCTGAGGTTGGGAGCACACAGAGGACGTGGCATGAATGAATCTGTTTCACTCAAGCCCGTCCTGCAGACTAGACCTATTAGGTAGCAGTAGCTACTACACTATAGTCTTAAAAATAGTGTTGCTTATATGATTATACGTTTATCTGTGCTCTATATAATATATTACATATATTATTTTAAGCATTGTTTTAAATAGATTTTCTACTCTGAGCACAGGTCGTGTTAAACAGATGCTGTTCTTTAATGAATTTTTAACGGACTCTTGATGATTCGTTGATTATTACTGCATTATCTTACTTGATGGACTGATTAGTAATTATGTAATTAGATTCAGTTTGCTTTTACTATTTATATGTGTTGTACTTATGCAGTTTTACTAACGTCTGAGGAAGCGGGAAGGTTGCCCGTGAAAGCGCTTACGTTTTTATGTATTTTTATTAAACTGTGCTTGTCCGTTTACTATATATCGTGGATTTGGATTTATTCTGCATTTCACGTTGGATTTATTGAACAACTTGACTTGATTTTTGCTACTGCTTCTTGTGGTTTTATATATATATATATATATATATATATATATATATATATATATATATGTATGTATCTACACACATATATATATATATATATATATATATATATATAGATATATACACTGAACATATTAATCTATCTCTGTATGATTGCTGTTATATAGTTATTTGTGAGTCATACATACACATATATATACCTATATCTGTCTATCTCTCTACATTAACAGATGTATAGCTGTCCATATGTGCATACATGTTTGGTCTATATGTGTGGCCTTTGGCAATTGACATGGATGAACTTAGGACTGAGGTCAGTCATTCATGCAGACACGTACGTGTTTCAGACGTATCATCTCCAGCAATATATGTGTTCTACCACATATACCTGTGTAACTTGCAACGTTTGAAGTGTATTAGAGCAGGATATGACAGATATCCCTATTTGTATCCACATTATGGCGCACTATGTCCAAAATTCATGCATTAAGAGGTTGTGAGGTGTGTTATTACTACATTCCATGTGCTATTGACTGATTGTGCTGGATGATATGTATGTGGAATGAGTGGTTATGTACATCTGTCATGGTTTAATGGTAAATCACGTAGTGTATGATGTGCAGCGTCCCGGGTGTGGCCCTTCCACAGGCTGTATATTGTGTTTCAGGGCAAAACATCAGCTGTCAGATAGAGAGTGAGTTAGGGACATTTGAGCAGTCATATGCGGGTGTGCGCATGTATGTGCAGAGCTAAGCAATGCTAAGCTCGGGTTGAGTTACCTTACACTCAGCTAGCATCTACTTAGCTCAATCTATGTAGGCAATGCTTACCCCCACGCAAATACACGTACACACACTTACAACTGCGTATCCATGCGTACTACTGCTGTTATATGCTTACACATCCTTACTAGTGCCTTAGTCAGTATCACACTTCACATGTGCATTTAAGGCAGTACTCCTGCTGTGCAAATATAAATGTTACTTAGCAGATTATATAGCACAACAAAGGTAACATACACCTATCACATGGAAAATAGGATGTGCTGCAGTGTGACTTGGCCCGGCAATGCGTGGGCATTAGGGGGATGCTCTAGCCACTACACTATTGCTGTTTTGCTTCATTTGCATATGTCTACCATAATGACATGCTCCCTTCCCCCGGCACCTGAGCTCCATGTACACAGCATCTAACCATTCCTCGGTTGCTGACCCTGCCATACTACACCTCCACACATTTCCCTCTCTGCAAGTCTCGGTACACCTCCAGTATAGTGTCCCCAACCAAGCGTCTGCAGGCTCCTCATTCGTTTAGTCCACGTACGTACTAGCCTTCCCCTGATCCTCCTCCGATATTGGTGGTGATATTGATGTGACCCACAACTGTTGGTTCATCCCTCCAGGGACGGACCTGTTGTTGTGTCAAGAGTAGACCTAGCTGGTCTACAGTGTTTCTCCTACTGGTAGCATCCTGCCAGGGTATTGTGTATCAGTGGTTTGCTCACACACCTGGCCAGCCTCATCTCCCA